>NW_024704785.1:160000-624212 GCF_018977255.1 Callorhinchus milii | reverse complement strand
TGCGCTCTATTAGTGTTATAATGATCTGAAATATACCTTTTTCGCCCACAAAATAGGTTTTGAATTGCCTTGAAGACATAAGGCGTTATATCAAATGCAAAGATTATTATTAGTATTTTATTTTTAAAATCATTTTGAACTCAGTACAAATTTACTGATGAGGAATAAGAGTGCTTTTTAAAATAACTACCAAGAATTTGGTCATTCACTTTACAGCTGTTGTGGGATACTGCTGTGCTCAAATTGGATGCTGCAATTGCCTATAAAATGCAGTTACTACGCTTTACAGTATATGCTGTGAAACGCTTTTGGATACCCACCTGACATGAAAGGAACTATAAGAAATGCAAATATTATTATCATTAAATCCACAGTATATTTTTTCCATTCACTACAGGCTTCCAAACAACAACAAAAAAAGTATTGGGTAAACACTAAAGCCCAGAGTAGTGTGCTGTTTCAAAGAGGCTTATTTCTCTATTGAAATACGATGATTTAGGTAAGTACTTAAACAACATAAGAGTATTATTTTAACCCTGTAAAGTGTGTGCGTTTGGTCTTAAAATACAATTCAGAATTGTAAAAACATTCTATCATGTTCTATCAAATCATAGGAACTGCTAGATGAAAAAGACCAAAGTCCAACTCTCCTTCCTTCTACCATCCAGATAGTCATGTCACATGCTACAATAATAATAATAATCCTTGCATTTGATATAGCGCTTTTCACGTCGGGAGGACGTCCCAAAGCGCTTCACAGAACACACTGTAAAGTGAATTGACTGTAATTGACTGTGGGCAAACGCGGCAGCCAATTGCGCACAGCAATGTCCCACAAACAGTCGTAGATTGAAAATGACCAATTTATTATTGTTTTTTGGAAGGATTATTATTAGGCTCTGTGTGGAGTAAGGAAACTTGCCCAAGGTTTCGCCCTCTGCCTGGAATTGAACTCAGGTCTCTCACTTGCAAAGCGAGTGCTCTAACCACTGAGCTACAGGACTCCTCAAATTATTATGTTGATAATTAATTAATTCTGTATGGATTAGTCTATCAACACAGGAGAAAGCTTTGGGAACCTTAGATCCAAAGTTGCCTAGTTCTTCCAAGCATACTACACTGACTATATGTCATGCATCAAATTACTCAGACACTGTATCCCCAAATAATATTTTCTAAACGAAATCTAGCTCATTTGCATTTGAATGAATTGACACTCTCTGCTTCTACTGTCTGTCTCCCTAGGGAGCCTGTGCTGAAATGACAGGGGGGAAAAAAAATTCCTAAAAGGACAGGGGAAAAAAAAATGACAAACTGAGGCATTGAATACGTTGGAATCTGTTCACGTTACCTGTGGATAAATATTCGGGTTATATCGTTTAATTGCGACATAGAACGTGATCTCGATTGGCTTGAACAACCTGGACAAGAATGGCCAGCTGTCCGCTCGCAGCCTTATCCATTACACGCATGGGATCAATCACAACAGTCACTCCCTTGGGAGAGCCATTGCTCGCAACCGCACAAGGACCACCTTTGTACAATCGATCTTCGGTTATCTTCGTGCTATATATCTTTTCTTTCTCTCTCTCTCTCGCTCTCTCTCTCTCTTTCTCTCTGCTGTTGGAAACAATGCACATTGCACATTACAACGATCAAAGAGGGCTCGTGTCAGTGACCGAGTGCCAAACGCAAAAGCGATTTGCATTTATTGACGGGCTACCCAGACGAGGAGCAGCAGAGGGGGTTGGCACATGCATACGTGCAAGGGATGGCTCGGGACGGTCCTGGACTGCAATCGACACTCTCGCTGACCAGAACGAAATGCCCTTTGACAGAGAATCTGTGCTGTGGTGTTTTAAAGTGCCCTCCAGGCAGGTGATTTCCTCTATCCCCTGGGTAACCCTCTTGCATGTGTGTGTGACTAGAATACACAATAAACAGCCCTCAGATTGAATCTCTACATCACTACCTTCCCAAACAATAAATCACAGACCCTCCCTTTTTTAAAAAAAAAGCTTTTGTTTGGCTTCCCTTACGCCCAAATGTACCAGTGTAACAGCTCATGCAATGAACAGCAGTGCAACTTGAACAGGAACTCGTGCATTGAACCCAAAACCAACACTGGGGGGAAAAAAAAACACCCACTTTGAAACTCGACACTGACATTTTCTTAAAATTGCATTTTTTTTTGAAAAAAAAGATTTTCCACCCACACTGATTTCCTTTTTTGGGGGGGGGAGGGGAAGGGAGGGGAGGAGGAGGAGGAGAGGAGGGGGTGGGAGGTGAGGGGGTGGGAAAGAAAGCAGCATCGTTTGGGAGTTGCAAAAGAGCAGGAAAAACGACTAAAAAAAGATGTTCACGGAAAGTTAGTCACTGGAGTGAGTAAAAAAACCTCACATTTCGAAATCTCCTCCTGACTCGTAACACACACACACATACACACAGACACAAACACACACACAACACAAACACAAACACAACACAAACACACACACAAACACACAAACACAAACACACAGACACACACACCACAGACACACACACACACAGACACACACCACAGACACACAGACACACACCACAGACACACACACACACACGCACCGGAAAAAAAAGTCTGGTTTTACTGTTATTCCCGGCGTTGGATGAAATTTAAGTCACCCCTTTCCCACTCAAAACTTGCTCCCCCCTCGCTGTCTTTTTCACGAGCAGTTAAAAAAAAAGACCCCCTCCCACCCCCACACCCCCTCACCCCAACACCCCTCCCTCACCCCAACACCCCCTCACCCCCTCCCTCACCCCAACACCCCCTCACCCCCTCCTCACCCCAACACCCCCTCACCCCAACACCCCTCACCCCAACCCCCTCACCCCACCCTCCCACCCAACACCCCTCACCCCAACACCCCCTCACCCCAACACCCCCTCACCCCAACACCCATCCCCTCACCCCCTCCCTCACCCCAACCCCCCTCACCCCCTCCCTCACCCCAACACCCCTCACCCCCTCCCTCACCCCACCCCTCCCTCACCCACCCCCTCCCTCACCCCAACACCCCTCACCCCCTCCCTCACCCCAACACCCCTCACCCCCCCCCTCACCCCAACACCCCCTCACCCCCTCCCTCACCCCAACACCCCCACCCCACCCCCCTCACCCCAACACCCCCCCCTCACCCCACCCCCCCCCCCCCACCCCCTCCCCTCACCCCAACACCCCCTCACCCCCCACCCAACACCCCTCACCCCCCCTCACCCCACCCCCCCCCCACCCCCCTCACCCCAACACCCCCCCCACCCCCCCCCCCCTCACCCCAACACCCCCTCACCCCAACACCCACCCCCTCACCCCCTCACCCCAACACCCCCCCCCCCCCCTCACCCCAACACCCCCCCCTCCCCCCCCCCCCCCCCCCCCCTCCCCCACCCCCTCACCCCAACACCCCCCCCTCACCCCCCCCCCCCCCACCCCAACACCCACCCCAACACCCCCTCACCCCCTCCCTCACCCCAACACCCCCTCACCCCAACACCAACCCCTCACCCCCACCCCCTCCCTCACCCCAACACCCCCTCACCCCAACACCTCAACACCCCTCACCCCAACACCCCCTCCACCCCAACACCCCCACCCACCCCACCCCCTCACCCCCCCCCCCCCACCCCCTCACCCCACCCCCCCCTCACCCCACCCCCCTCACCCCAACACCCCCTCACCCCACCCTCCCCCCTCACCCCAACACCCCCTCACCCCAACACCCCACCCCCCCCCCCCTCACCCCCCCTCCCTCACCCCAACACCCCCTCACCCACCCTCACCCCCACCACCCCTTCCCACCCCACCACCCCCTCACTCCCCACCCACCCCCCAACACCCACCACCCCTCCCGCACGCGTGAGCCAAGCGGCTCCTCGTCTCCACACACACACACACACTCTTCACTGCGTTTATCATCCACGTGAAAACAACAGCACAACCCCTCCAGGAACCTGCCCGGCGGTGGCGGTGGCGGTGGCGGTGACCCACTCCGCTCCCCACCGGGACCTCACCATCCACTCAACACAACGATGCTTTTTTTTTCCCCCCCAAGTCACCCCCCGCACAAAAAAAAACGTGGGGGCGGGGGGGGGGTGTGTGTGCGGGGGGGGAAGCAGCAGCGCTGTACCTGACCGGTCACGGCGCCTTACCTTTAATGCACCTTTCCATTTCCAGCTGTTTCTTGCGCTCCATGGCGCTCCGCCTGCGGTTCCCCTGCGGCGCCGAGAGCCACACCGTCTCCCCCCAGAAGGGGTATCGGGACACGATCCCCCCCTGGCGCTGCTGCCCCACAGCTCGGCTCAGCTGTCGGCGCGGCGCGGCGCGGCGCGATGATTGACAGCCGCGACCGCTCAATCCGCAGCGTCCCTCGGGCTCGGGGTCCCCGCCCGACCAGGCGAGGGGGGGGGGGGGCGGCGCCAATGCCGTCACAATGCCGGGCGGGGCCGTGTGAGTGACGTGTCCGCCTTCGCACCAGCCCCGGCCTCCTCGGCCCTGATTTGTTTGACGTCACCGGCAACCGCCGGCGGTCCCGCTCCAGGGCACGAGCGCACGCACGTGGTCCTGGTGGGTGGTGAGGGGGGAAATGGGAGGTTCTTCCCACTCGGTTCCTGGTAACTCTGTGAAAGCCAAAGCCACAAAGGTTACCATCGCCCGAATAATGATAATAACACTGCCGGCCTTCCCCCGGGCTCTGTCCTCGCTCCCCTCCTCCTCAATATCTATACACTCGCTCTTGGTACATCAGTCCGGCAGCAATGGCGGCGTTCCAATACAGTCATCCTACAGTGTTCTGTGGCGCGGACGTCCTCCGACGTGAAAGCCTATCAATGCTATTTTTTTTTTTATCATCCGCCATTCCTCTGCCTGACCCGAATCTCCTCGACTCCAGGACCTCTGCTGCGCTGACAATGTCTGTCAGACATCAAGTCCTGGATGAGAGCTAACTTTCTACAGTTGAACGTCAACAAGACCGAGGCTCTCCTGATTGGCTCCTGTCAGCGCCTCCGCACCTCGGGCGCTGACAGCATCACCGTCCGTGGTTACACACTACACCTTATTAAGCCAGTCCGGAACCTTGGGGTCTTGTTTGACCCTCAACTATCTTCTATACCACACGTCCGAGCCATAACTTGCTCTGCCTTCCCCCACCTCTGCAACATCGACCAGCTCCGCCACTGTCTCACACCACAGGCCGCTGAAACCCTCATACACACATTCATAACATCAAGGCTCGACTGCAAACTCCCTGCTTGTCGGCCTCCCCAACTCCTCCATAGGCTGTAGATCATCCAGAACTCTGCAGCCCATGTCCTCTCCCGCACCAGACAATGTTACCCTATTACCCCCATCCTTGTCTGACTCCACTGGCTTCCCATCACACAGTTCAAGATCCTGAGCTTCATCTTCAAAGCCCTCCATGGCCTCGCTCCCCCCTACCACCGCGACCTCCTAAATCCCTACCATCCTGCCCGCTCCCTGCGCTCTGCGGGCTCCAGACTGCTTCACGTCCCCCGCCTTGCCTACCCCACCATTGGTGGGTAGGCCTTCTGTCACTCTGCCCACACCCTCTGGAACTCCATTCCACAATCCCTCCGCCTCACCTCATCCCTTGCCTCCTTCAAGACCCATCTCAAGACCCTCCTCTTCGACTGTGCTTTCAATCACCCTGCTTCGCCCCCTGCCCTCCACACTCCCCAGTCTTTTGGGACGTACTCCCGATGTGAAAGGCGCTTTACAAATTTAATTTTGTTGTTGTTGTATTTGATATAGCCTTAACACAGCATCGAAGACAACTCAAACACTTCACAGGATATACTGTGTATCTTGTGGGCGAAACCCGGCAACCAGTTCTATACAACAATGTGCCACAAACAGACATGGAATGAGTGACCAATTTTATTTTGAGGGATTGTTACCCAGGACACTGGGAGAAACTCCCTTCGCTTTTCAAATAGTGCCATGTGATCTTTCACCTGAACAAGCAGACGAAACATCAGTTTAGCATTTCATCCGAAGGACGGATTTTTCAACAATGCAATACATCCCCAGCGCTGCATTGAAGTATCTGAGAGAATGTTACCAGTGCGCCAGGCTGACATAAGCTGGACAAGCATCGAGAAAGGTTACCAGGCAGTGCTTTCAATATCAATCTATGGGGTTGGTTAGACCCCAGCAGAACTCCGACACACACTCTGGGGTCCACAAGCCTCTCAAATTAATCAAGATGTGTCCCTCTGGGGAGAGTGTACTAACACCTCAATATATTAGAATTGCCACATGTAGGTGAGATGCATGGAGCTCTCAGTCTGGTGTTTATTTTCTTAAGCATAGTGATGGGCTTCCAGATGTTTGAGATGCCTGGCTGATCAAAAGATCAGAGTGTTAATGTGATGGAATGGCTCAACGCCAATGCCATAGAGTTTACGTGGAAAATAGTACCGTTAATTCTCAGTGGAAGTGCCAACTGATTCACTGACACTTGTACTGAGGACTTGAGCCAAAGATCCAGTGACCGAAGATGCTCACATTGCTTGTAGTTTTATGGATACATATCTAGGTTTTTGAAAATTAAACTCTTCGTGAAGTAGAATAATGACCATGAACTTCAAAAGTGTGGTCCTAGTTCTTCCCTTTTCCCAAATGTCACCAACATTTCTAAACGTGCTCAGTTAGCTCAATTGGTGGCACTCTTGCCCTGGATCTGTCAGTTATGGGTCCCGAGATTTCAGTTCACTATCTTGATTGACACTCCAGTGCCATAAAGGACTGTATTGTCAGATATGATTGCATTCAGATGCGATGTTAAATTGACGTATGTTCAGGTTGAGATTAAGATCTCATGACACTATTAAAAAAGACTGTTAGGAACAAACAGTTCAGAAGCAAAAATGAAACTGTACAGTATCTCTTGGAAGGGGGCGATAGTTCAACATTTTCTGTAAGAGGCGATAAATGGACAATCTATAAAGCCCCATATAAGGAGGTTATAAAATTGAGGTTTTTAAAACAAAGGGATTCGATGGGGTAGATACAGACAAACTATTTCCTCCGGTGGGGGAATCCGGAACAAGGTGGGGTAATCTTAAAATTAGAACTAGGACACTTTGGAGTGAAATTCAGAGGCAGTTTTTCACCCAAAGTGTAGTGGAAATCTGGAACTCTCTCCCCCAAAAGACTGTGGATGCTGGATCCATTCACATCTTCAAGCCTAAGCTGGATAGCCATTTGTTAAGTTGGGATATTAAGGATACGGGCAAGGGAGGGTAATTGAACTTCAGGTACAGATCAGCCATTGTCTTATAGGATGGTGGAACAGGCTCGAGGGGCTGAATGGCCCAGTCCTGTTTCCATGTCTGGATGAAAGAGAAATGGCTGACTTCAAAGCTGGAAACACTGTTCTCTTGAAATCAAACAAAAGGAACTTTATAGACTTCGGTGACCTTGTGGTTTACGATAATTATAATAAGAGCAGAGTTGTTCTTTTGCACAATGCCTCCTCTCACTTTTTCATTTGAAAAAGGGAGCTCCATTTCCTAACACTAAGTATTTGGGCCTGATGCAATCAATGAATATCAATCACATTAACCTCTATACGTACCCAGCATTCCCAGGATTAGTAGTTTCATTTTAATTCATTAAAAAAAATCTATATTTAAAAAAAATAGCATCATTAATTTTCCTGACATTTCTCTGGACGAGCTGAAGCATTTAGTTTTCATTGTTTCGCTCTGTATTAAAAGTTACTTTCCTTTGCTGTTAGAATTCTTCGAAATGAACATTTTAAAATGGAGTCAAGGAGTTGCACATTCATCATTGGTTTAATTATATTCAAAATCGTACTAAACTAGCAGAAAGCTAAATGCACGTCATTGAGTTCTTTACTGCTGTTTGAAAAGGCTTGAATTTTTTATACTTTTCTTTGAGGTAAATAATTCACTTGAGTTTACAGCAACACCTCCTTTCTAAACACGGAAATCTCAGATCAACTGAAACGCATAGCTTATTTGGGCGTTCATTCTTTACCAATCAGAATTCTTCTTTATCCTTAGCTATAATCTAATCAATACCTTAACAGTTACTGTGATCGAGCGCAAGGACATTTGATTGAAAGTGACTGTAGGCTATTTTACCTTTGATTAACTCATCAATGAGTTAATTTAGAATCACATTTAGAATATTGCTAATATTCTGTGATAATTATCAAATAGTTGCTAAGGTCAAGAAAGTTGATAGCTAAAAAAAGGTGAGTGTGACAAAATCCTACCCACTCCCTCACATTGAAATTGAAGTGATATCTTAACCCATCATAAGAGATAAACCCATTAATTGACACTCCAAATTGCTGCATTCCATGGAATGAAGGTGAGATTGCAAATATGGACTGCTTTGGGCTAAACCATTGATTCAGTGGCGAGGGATCACACCCACAGATCAATCTTCAATTATTGTCTATATTGGAGGCATTTATGAACAATGTAATACTATCACTGGTGATAATTAACACATTAAGTGCCACAATTTTCAACCCAATGTCAGCACTCTTGGACACAGTGCCCCAACAAGGACACTGATATTTAAGAAAGTTCAGAGAAAAAAGTATATTGCAATGATTCAGCTTCACTCCAAGCTATCAAGAGATACAGTTCTGAACATTTTGAGTTGGAGGAAAAGATTGAGAGAAAACGTAATGAAAATGTTGAGGGTATTTAAGTTGGACAGTGACATAGAACTGAAGAATAAGAACATTAACAAGCTTCCAGCAGAATGGAGATAAGGAGGAATGTTTTCCCCACAGAGCAATAGATACTGTACATGGAACAGACTCCAGCAAAAGTTAAACCGGGGTCTATTAACTCCATCAAAAAGATCTGGAAGATATTTATTTAAGAATGTTATTAAGGGTTATACAAGTCTAAAAACAAAGATTGAGTGTTTTGGAAAACAGAATGCTTCCTGTACTGCTAGGAAACACGGAAATGTCATCTGTGAAACACAACTGGGCGGATAATGCAGATTTAAGGTTAGATTAATAACCTGGAGTTTCACTCGATTACCTTCTGCGATCAGAAAGAAATGTGGTGGACCTTTCACCCGCAAGACTGAAACATTTGGGATGAGTCTAGGATTGAGCAAATTGCCTGTGGAATAAATATGGTTTGATGAGCAAAATGGATTTTTCTTGTTCCACGCTTTTTATAATGTTTCTATAGCTGCAGTTAAAGAAATTTCTGGCTGAATCTGCTTATGGCGTTGTGCTCCAGAAATTCATTTATAATGCACACCTGCCAATAACACGGGATCTTTTGCTATTCCACTTATATGCAGAATGATAATTCAATTTGAATGTGATTGTTAGGTTTTGTAAATACAGTATATGAACAAGCTGTATTTCTGAATGTTGTGTATCCAAAGTGATATTGCTTATCTAACCCATGGTGCTGAATATGTACAAACTGTGCATCCAGACTTATTATGTAGCAGAATAATGTCCATCTGTTGAACATGCTGATTTTCTCATAAAGATATAAGTAAACAAAAAACAATCAGGGCTACTTGTGCCGTTTTTGTTTCCTTTTAGCGTACAATTGATCAAAGTGCAATTACTATTGTTTAATTTGATGCAACAACAAACTAGTACATCTTAAGGTGGTCTTGCAGTCTTAATTTAGAAATTGAAATTCTGCCCTGGCAGGCATTTGCTTTCAGGTTTCTCCTAGGAGGCTAGTCTGCCAAACTCATCTGGGTAATCTTGGGAAGGGAGGGAGGTGGGAGCAGAGTGGGGTGGGAACTCCTTTGGGTCATTGAAAACCACCTTCAGATAATAGACAAAGCAACAGTTATCGTCATCACATGACGATGGTGGCATGGAATGTGGCAAAAGATAGATTTAAAAACACAGTAAGTTTTAAAGGTTAAAAAATGATAGTTACATATTGTAACACAAATATGTATTTGAAAATTGATTGGCAAAAATAATTTTATAAATCCAGAATGTTTCGGTTTTTTATTGCTATTACTCGGCCTACAAGGAAAGCAAATGTGGGCATAGAATTAATCTTTTGAGGAATGGCTACTTCAATGTAATATTTTATTAAGAAGCATTGCAAATTTCCATTTTGTTTGGTTCACTTCCGATAAACCAAAAAAGAGACCCAGGAAAGTCGAAGAGTTAATGGTTTATTAAATAATAAACAAGATAATTTATTGTGCAATTCAACAGAAAAGAAACACAAACAATAAAATAGACCATGTTACAGCAGGTTATATTTTTAAAGACAAATGATAAGCGTCAGTGATCAAAGCTACAATTATAACTGGATTTGAGTAAAATGAACAACTAAATAACAATGTGTTGTACATAGATTCAAGGCTTTATATGTAGTTATTACAACTGAAGCAATAATTCATAACATCAACACCAGAACAATACTTTAAAGCACAGCCTCTCTTTTTTCAATTGATCCTGGTTAGTGTTATTTTAGTTTATACCAATTATAGCTATATAAGGCAACAGGCAATCTGTAACACACTGCCTTTACAAAAAGGAAAACTAAGGAAACTAAGAATGGGTAAATGTTTTATAACCACACACTGATGTAAAGTTTTCCACATCTTCTATCCCCATCAAACTAGTCAGTGTGACATTGGTATGCTATACGTTGTGGTTGGTTCCACATGATTGGTGTCACTACCAACATCGGGCAGGTTTATGCATACATTTTAAATTACAACACGTTAATAACATTAGACACATATACTGCTATTGACTTCAGCCACTAACTTTAGAAGTGTTAACAGCAAGTCGACCATACATTGGATACCGTTACAACTTCCATGAAAATAAAAATAACCATAAACAATGGCTAAAGGGGGTCCATCATAAATAAGCTTATCGCCAAAACTGGTGTGTTTTTGTCACATATTTATGGCAGGAAATCCCATTATTAAGATTTAGAAACAAATCCCTACTTTTAGTGATTGGCAAAAAGTAGACCACAATGTTATCACTGAGTGGTATAACCATCACATTGTGGCAGTCAGTAAATTACTGCCCTCCTCCCCCTTAGTGTTGTCAAACCTGGCCAACCTACTTCTACTTTGCTGTTGGCAAGTTTCTAAGTCTTGATGCAGGGATTTCTAAAGCTGAACTTGACTCACTGATACAAAGTCAGTAGATGGTGGAACAATGTCACAGTATTTAAAGTCAAAACATACAAGAGGTTAAGGCTGACCCAACAATTGCTCTCAACACTCAGTCAGTCACCTCTGGAAGTGTCTCTAAATTCTTTTTCCATAAATATCACAAAAAGTTTGGTTTGCTTGAAAGAGAATAATATGCAGATACTATGTTTTATTTTCTGTTTGTGATTACATAAAGCCCACAAGCATTTAATATGCACAGCAGTGAATTTATGCCCTTTAAAGCTTTTTCTCTGCACTCCACCATAACTTGGTGTTTTTCCAGATTATCTTTGCTTACTCATTTATTATTATTTCACTGCCCTGATATCGCACAGAAATGGTGAATTATGTGATGAATCAGTTGAATACGCACAGGGGATAATTATTCTACTCTGATTGTTTTCCTTGTTTATTTTTAATCGTTCTTGATTTTGATGTAATGGGAAGCACAGGATTTGTTAAGGCCATATATTTCTATTTTGTTTAAATTCCGGTTGTAAAGAGTGATGCCATTAGCCATAAGACTGCAGAGGTGACCTGCAGGAGTCTGTCTGGAAGGGCAGTGTTTGCATGTGCTCTCATGCCTCACTATGCAGTGGGTACTCTCCTCCCTGAGCCTCTGATCCAAACAATCTCTCAAATTCACCTGATTCTTCTGGGAAGGAACAGAAGTGAACACATTGCCATAGGGAAGGAAAGAAAGAAAGAATAATAGAGGACAAGTCACCCTGCATCACTCTCTCGCCTTGTGCACTACTCCCTAAGTACACTTCAGATTACATAGGTTTTAGAAAAGACTGATGGAATTATACATAGCTCAAAATATTGTTTGAATTACAAAGGTGCCATAGCTATTGGCAAAGCATAGAATTATTTTCACACCTTCCGATATTTTCTACTTTATATTATGTATTTCAAAGAATGTTTTCCTTCTAATATAAAAAACAATAGATAACAATAATTGCATTTGATATAGCACCATTCATGTGGGGATGACTCAAAGTGCTTCACAGGAATTACTGTAAATTCTAATGATTGTATTTTGTAGGTGGAGTAGATAATATGGGCATTGTGATTCTAGTTAGATTCTAGTTTAGTAATGTGAGGATCATTTCTGTTAAGATCTTTTCCTGGGTGTCGTATAATGGGTATTATGCACCTTTGATTCCTATGCAGAGTGCTTCCCAATAGTCTAGCAACAGGACCAAAATCCAGCGCTAAGCCATATAGACCAGAACATCACATGAATTAGCTGCATGAGTAGTTGGGGTTTTACAATTGGGTTTTGCATTCCTTTGCTATGGAGAAGGAAACACTCAAGCCAGGGTTCTTCCTGCGCCTCTTCTCTATGGAAATTGCATGTGATGGTGTCAAATGAGAACGGAATCGACATTTGCTGTTATGGCAATCAGTTTCACTGATTGATGTCACACATGTAGACTGGTCGCTTGTACAAAATGATGGAATGCTGAACCATGGAAATGCCCCTGGCAAGTGACAGCACGTTCAGCCCAGTCAAGTGTCTGTGGAACTGCTCCCAGCAAGAGACAGCACTTCAGCTAGGATCTGTGGAACTTCCCCCAACACCTTCAGGTTGATGAGCAATTGGCAAAACAAGATTTTTCTTGTCTGCTTCATCCACATGCCACAGTGACACAGTGTTTTAAAATTTTAACTCACAATATGCAGTGCTGAATGTGATGTTTGACCTCACTGTCTTGTGAGTGGTATTGAGGGAAAGCCCAATATCTCCATAGAGGTCATAAAAAGTCTGATTAAGGATTGTCTTGTGACCATTCTTATATCCTCCTCCTTGCAGCTTGTGGAGAATTGTAATAGCAAGAGTTTACTAGAAGATCACCTGGCTGATTTGATTAAGGCCAGTCAGCTGAAGGAAAATAAAGAGATTTGTTTTTCTCTCTGTGATTTAATTCTTCGTTGTCCTGAAAGCAACGATTATGGTACCATACAATTCAATGAATACTGCATTCAGAAGTCGCTTATTATCCCTTCTTTTGCCCCTTATTATCCCCCCGAGGACTCTGAAGCCAATCACATTGTTATGTTTGTGGTCCTTCGGGGGGGCGATGGGTGATGAGGACAACAACAACAAACATTAGTCAAGACTTACATTTAACATTTTATTAGCATTTTAGAGTGTGCATATTTCTGTAAATTTTACCTTCATTTAGAAGTTTTGGGGGGATTTGTAGTTCTTAAAACCAGCTTTGTAATTAAGCCTGAAAGTTTGAATTTGCTAAATTTGCCACTCTCTGAAACTCTAAGGAAATAGTAGAAGGGTACCATACAGATGGAATTTCTCCCCCAGTTGATATAAGCTAAGTCAGTACAGACTGAGGTTCAGGTCCCGGTCTGTAGGGCTCAGTTTCACATTCGGCCACCGAGTTGATTGAGTAAGCCATCAGGGTAATGAAAATAGGGCTTTGATATTCTTCTAAGAATAAAAAGTTACTCCTCAACATTCAGAGAAACTGTCTCAGATTTATATCTGATGAATCCAATTTTATTATTATAGGGCAGTGATCTTTGTATGGAATTAGCAGGTTGCTGCTCTATATTGGAAGTGACTTTCTGCTTTGATTCCTTATTACGTGATCTTTACACTTGAGACTGTTTAAGTGAAGTTTAATTAGCATTATTTCTAAAGCACCAACAGCTAGTTAGTAAATACTGTAATAAGCTTAGCTCATAATTTCCTTTCTTTACACATAATTATTGCAAAGCAGTTCAGAATTATAATTTGTATAGTTTATGTCTACACAACAAATTCTTATTCAAAGGACTTGACTATGCCCAGTCAACCCCTGCTAGCATCTTTGAGCAATGTCGTGATCTTTGACAAGCTGCTATGGTATAAATGAGCAGACAACTAGTACCAAGAAATACAGCAGATGTAGACAATTCAAAACATGCATTCTCCACTGTACAGTACATAATTTACTGTACACCAAGTGAAATATAACTTTAGGTACCAAAAGACACCAGTCACTAAAATCTGTAATAAATAATTATAGTAATGTGCAACTTTGGACTCAGGCCAACCTGGATCACAACAATCCTTATCCATTTGAACACCATTTGAGGTCACAGGACCTTGTTAATCATTGAAATGAGGAAATTATGGATTCCAAAGCATAGTTGTGGGTATACAACTGATATGGCAAAACCAGCATTAAAACCATGAGCCAAATGTGACTTTTATTAGAGAAGAGCACTTTGGCTTTGAGTAGTACTATATCACACACGCACATCCATCCATACAGGATATATCGCCTATACATACACACACAAGCACACATATATAGTTGAAATGTAGATGACTAGCTTCACGTGTATAATACCATCAAATGTTCCATTCCACCTGTTCAGCTAAATTCACTTATTGTAAAGTGAATCTAAGATGAACAGATGCTTGACATGTTTGTGGCCCATGGTGATTCACTTTTGCTGGTATATTAATTATTAATAAACAAAATGAGCTTCTTTGTTGGGATTTGATCCCTGTTCTAGTGAATCTGTGTGTTGGAATTATCTGGTAAAAACATCAGAAGCCCATCCATTTTCTAAGGAATCCATCATGTGCAAAAACAAATTAAATCAAACAATTTAAAGGTGGGCTACAGTTCATTCAGTGGACTTCTTCTCTATCACTTTTAAACAGGACAGAGATAATGCTTCGATAATCTCTTGCTCATAGTTATTCAGCATCAAAGCAAAGCATTATCTAACATTCCAAAATATTTGTATGAATCTCATCTTTTCTGTTAAGAACTGCAGATGTGCTGAGGCTTCAGGATTTTTAAAAAATATTCTTGAAATATTTTTTTTACTGGGACTGAAAGTTGGGGCTAAGTACCCAATGATTTTGTCACCCTTGCTGGGAGTAAACTATTTGGTTATTTAGTTATTGTTTTTCAGGGTACTTTGGAGTTGTTATAGATGAAAGTAAACATCAAGCAGAAGCTTTCACACACATTTTCTATCATTTATGTCTTTTTGTAAATATAAATATTTCAAAGCAGATATAGTCAATGCAAGCCATCCGTTCACTTACTGTCAGCGTTTGTGCATTACCTAGAGAAAGTGCAACGTCTGAAAGGACTCAGAAGTAATCACATTTCGTTTTCGTGCTACGTTCACTGTAAGCTATTTTAAACTGAGGTAAAAGTCAATTGCATTCTGTGTTTTTAGATCCTTTAAATGCTTGCAGTTAGAATAAAGAATTTGGTCCAGTTTAAGAGTGTATAGGAAGTTTGGATCTGTATTTTCTATCTGAACTTGTACAATTATTTTTTATATAATTTTGCCAGTGGGAAGCCATATGGCATTAACCAAGACTAAGTTGACACAAAGTATCACACAAGAGACTCCTTTCAAACTGAGCTTCAAGGGTAAGACATGAACATGGATGCGTGGCTTGCTAAAGGGAAGAAAGCAGATGATAGTCATAAGGGGAGCTAGGTTGAAATGGGGGTGGGATTGAGTGGATGCCTCAGGAACCTGAGATAGTCCTAAAATCCGTAAATGACTAGGATTCGCAGTCTCAGCCCAAGATACTGTAGTTAAATTTACAGATGTCACAGAACTAGGGAGAAACTTTGGATTCAAACAATGCAGCCCTCATGTTATCAAGAGAATTCTGCAGGGTGTGCACCCGGGCTCACTATTGACAAACATTGTGGTACAAGTGGATGGGATAGAACTTGCCAAGGAGGAAAATGAAAGAGACCTAGGGGTGTTTGACTCATCGCTCACCGTGTCCAGCCAACGTAAGGCAGTAAATAACCAGAAAAGCAGGATGCTGGACTCAATTCCTGCATTAGGTGAGTTCTAATCTCCAGAAGCTGTGCTCAAACTGTACACTGCTCTGGTATAAAAATCTTTCCTCTTTGACCATACTGTTGATCAACACCAAATGTCCCAAGTCCCATTTCCCACCTTGATCAGTGATCAACATTGTGTGCATAAAGCTTTATATGATGTTCTCCAATATAAAATGTGCCATGTGAGCACATGTTGTTGGCAGGCTATACGCTTTGTTTAAAGTTCTGGTCACTGAGAACTGCTGAGGTCCATTGCAGATGAGAGCAACAAGCCTGATCCCCAGGGTTAGAGGGATGAGTTATGAGGAATAACTGGACAACTAAGGGTTCCTCAACTTTGAAAAGAAACTTCTCAGAACAACTTGCATTACAAAGCACCCCTCATACAGGGGAGCGTCTCTCACAGTGGTGGAGCCTGATGCTGAGCCGGGGGGAGGTGACCGTAGGCATGGCCAAAGAGGAAGTTCTTCAGGCGTGATCTAAAAATGAGGAAGGAGAGGGCAAGGCGGAGGGATTGAGGGACAGAGTTCCAAGTTTTGGGGCGGGAGTTGACTTTACAGAGGTATGCTTCTATTTAGGTTAGTTGATGGCAATCCTACTTCTGGGTCAAGGTTGTGGGTTCAAGAGCCATATCTGGATGGCTTACACTGCAATGGAGTGAAGGGGAATAGTGCATTATCAGAAGTATTGTCTTTCAGAGGAGGCATCAAACCAAGATCCTATGCACCTTACGTGGATGTTAATGATCCAATGATATTATTTTGCTTGATGCTGACCAACAATTCTTCAGATTAATGGGTTTTTGAAGACTTTGCTGGTCAAAATGGTCGTCATATTTACCTATAGAAAGACACTTTGATAATAATTGCGATAAAGTGATAAGATGCTATTTAAACAATGCTAATTGTTTATTAGTTGTTCCTAATATGCTTAAAGGGATTAAGAAAAAGTA
Source organism: Callorhinchus milii (assembly GCF_018977255.1). Classification (NCBI taxonomy): domain Eukaryota; kingdom Metazoa; phylum Chordata; class Chondrichthyes; order Chimaeriformes; family Callorhinchidae; genus Callorhinchus; species Callorhinchus milii. The sequence continues at coordinate 607,192 of NW_024704785.1, read as the reverse complement.
AAATGTTGGATCCATCAAGGCAGCAGTTGAAAAGGATAAAAACTCAAGGGTTGTAAAGGGCAATTATAGAACAGATGATAATAATCAGTAGCTGGAACCGTTTACCAGAGAGTGTGATAAACACAGGAGTTAAATGAAACACAGCTTGATGCTGGAATGGAGGATGGTAGGGCTGGTATGTGAAAGATCAAATAGGCAAAGCTTCTTTATCATCTGAACCTTTCTTATGATCTAAACAAATAAGGAATGTCGGTGTTGGAAAATGTAACACTAGCACATCTGAGGAACCTAGAAAAAATAATTTTTTCACATTATTTTCTGTAAATGTACTGACCTTAAAGGCATCTGTATACAATGGTAATTTTTTATTATAAGCACAACCCACAAAGGTTGGTAGATTTCCTGACGAATGGAAATATAAGTCAGTATCAAGAACTCTCAGGATGGGTTTAGCAGAGCTGGATGGAAAGCAATGCTCTCTCTAAACTGCTTTGAAAAGTATTTCAATTCCTCCCTTAGAATGACACCCATCCTGCAGGATTGTGGAATTTCCATTTCAATGCCAGCCACCATGTGGCCACTCTCAGAGAAACTGCCAATGTATTGCCAAGTTGCATCCATTTTGTCCTATGGGCCTACACTCACTACAGAGCTGAGACTTTCCAAAGTCATTATACTGTATTTAAGATTTGCATCTAGCAGTTGATAAAGGAGTCAATTGTTATCAGTCTGGGTTGGATTTGACCCTAGTTCCATGAATTGGTCTGTAAATTTACCAAATTTTGTGAATGTTCAGTATAGTGAACCATGGCACTGCTCAGACACAAGTAGTATTGTTTATTTCACTAAAATTAGATATAATGCTAATTTCAACCTCTCCCCCACCAAAATGACACACTGTGTGCCTCTTTGTTATGGTCTTCAGCATTTCTCTCTAATATAAAGGGAACTTTCACGTGGAAAAATTAGAACAAAACAGATTTGAAGAAAAGCTCTTGCACGGAAAAATGCAGGGTAAATGGTGGAATGCCAGAAAATTGCTTTGGGATGCAAAGTGACTCTTGTGTAGCAACTCATACATAGGCCACACCAATCAATGTGATCTGTGCCCTGAAATGATCATGGCTTGGAGCAGAGGTCTTTGAGTTGGTGTGACATACGTGGGGTTCTGACACACTTCCAGCGTTTGTGCCATTTATGCAGATTCTTTTCCCGTTCAAGTTCTTTTTTAATCTCAATGTATTATCGGGGGAGGGGGGGGGGGGGGAGAAGAAACACTACTACAGTGTTCACCCAGCTATATTATTGCTGTCAAATGCAAGAAATCCAAACCTGTTTAACATCCTCAATCCAAATGCTCCATTCAAACCGTTGTGTTTAAGCAGTCGTTTTGCGCTACAATGTAACTAGACAGTTACTTCTCAGAGATTCTCAGCAAACAACAGTCTAAGCTTAGAGCTTACTGGTTACAATGCTCAGCTTTTCATGCAAGATTAGCAAAACACACAACCTCTAGCTTTGCACACCTTCTCAAAAATTGCTCTGATTATTCATTCGGTGATGAAATTACACATGAAATGTTTCAGCCATGAGTACCGCTTTGTCTTCTGCTGGGATCTTCATTGCTAAGGAGAACTTTCCCTGCTGAAATATATCTTTTTTCAGTTAAAAAAGCCGTGCTTTCTTCTTCAGGTCATTTCTCTTCCATAGCGCCAGCCGATTAAATTCTTCTATAGTCATCCCGAACACACGGAAGAACTCCTCTGGAGACAAGTGGCGCTGGAAAAAAGAAAAGTTATTATTGACACATGTCAAAAAGGAAGATGAATCTTCATGTGCCACAAACAAAACCTGTCTGCTTCAGTACTACACAATATAGTGGATTTATTCAATGAGTCATTACATTACGTAATTTACAGTTTGTCACCGAATCAGCCAATAAATTAATTGACAGCAGATCTGTTGCTACACAGGTCCACGTAAATGGGGTCAAATATGTAGAGTGCTTTGATTATTCCATATGGTTAGACATTGATTATGATAAATTACTCTTGCAAAGTTTACCCAAATGCACAGTGAGAGATATACATTATCAGTGACAGGCCAGTCATAGTGCAATATAACATAAAGCAGTCTTACTTACGATTTTTGAAATAGTGCATAATGCTTTTACATAACTGAATTTATCTTTTGTAAGTTGTATGTTTAGGTATTATATAGACTAGTTAGCAGTAAATAGGATGGACACGGTCGAGCGCCCTATCTATCAAGGTGGAGGGGAATCCTCGGCTGAGGAAAAGGAGGACACTTCAGAATACACACTACCTCAGCCAACCCCACTGCCCCAGCGCTCCCTCCACTCAGCAAACACTGACCTGCTTTATATCTCTGCCCATTCCATCCTACCATTGGTGGTTGAGCTTTCAGCAATTCTGCTATTCTGAAACTCCCTCCTGAAGCCATTCCGCCTATCCCTTTGCTCCTTGAATCCAGAAGCTGCCTTATGGTTGCTCTTTCACAAGGTTAGTCTGGAGGAAGACTCTTGTTAAGGCTACATGTTCTCATTCCTCCAGAACATTTAAAAAGTCGTTGATTACCCTCTGCATGAAGAAAACGTCTGGCTTCTGGCCTGAAATTATTCTAAACCTATGTCCTCTTGTTCTACAGTCATGATACAACCTAGAGTATTGATCTGGGTTTACTTTTTCAATCTCATCAAAAAAATTGTACATCTCTAAGCGGTCCCTCTGAGTCAACTCTCTCAAGATTGAAGAGTCCTAGCTTGTCTAGTCATTGCTCCTAGCTCATTCCTCTAAAACTGGGGATGATCCTAGTTGGCTTTCCTCTATACTGCTTTTAGGGTTTGACTTGTGTCACGGTGACCAGAACGGTGTGCAGGATACAACTTGCCGTCTGACGAGAGATTGCAAGAACTGAGAACGACATCTGGGGACCTAACCTCAATTAGTTTAACAATATAACCCAGCATCCTGTTTGCCTTGTTTATTAGCCACCTCTCTCAACCCCCTGCATGAGCAAACCTTTAGCCAGGTCTCCCAGTCAACTGTGTGAAGTGCTTTAAGATATCCTCCAAGCATTAAAGGCCCTATATATATATTAAATTATGTTGTATGATTTTGCAATGTAACACAATGCAAATCTTAGACCAATGTCTTCTTTACATTACAGCACCAATGTAGATTTTGTGTAATCATTACTTTGGTCTTTAAATCATGTTATTGAGGTAAGCCTCCATTGCATTCACCTCAAGCCAGATTTCCACAAGGCAAATTAGCTGAATTATTCTAACCCTCAATTTTCTGTCCAACATCTGTTTTTTGCTACACCACAAAGGGAGTGGAACTTGACATAATGCAGTCCTCGAGGAAGTAGTTGAGAAATTCCACTGCTTTAAAAACAGAGCACCTGTTGCGAGTTCAACTTGACATAATACTTCCCTCTTCCCGTCTTCCATATTGGTGATGGTGGATAAACAATATGGGGATCATGTTGCTAAATTTCTTAATTTTCTTTTTTAATCTTTATTTCTGAGAGGAAATGGCCAGTGTGTTCTACAAGGTCATTTCCTGTCCAGTTCATCTCTGGAAATATTATGGTGCATGAAACTGAAAGCGCAGAGGAATTTAATTTAGCTGAGGGGCTAGTTTCAACGACAAATATGCAGTCACTACACTGTACAGATAAACTCTGTGGAGAACTTTTAAACATTTTGGTGTGATAATAATAATAATTTTTGCATTTGATATAGCGCCTAATCGTGTATTTGAGACATTTCAAAGCGCTTCAGAGGATATACTATAAAGTGGATTTTGACTGTTATTTATGGGCAAAATGTGGCAGCCAGGATTGCACAGCAATGTCCCACAAACAGATATGGAATGAGTGACCGATTTTATTTGGAGGATTTTTTGGCCAGGACACCAGAGAGAGAAGCTCCCTTCTCTTTTCGAATACTGCCATAGGATCTTTAATGTCCACCTGAATAGTAGATGGGACCTCGGTTTAACATCTCATCCAAAGGACGGCACCTCCAACAATGCAACACACCGCCAGCACTGCACTGGAGTGTCAGCTTAGACCAAATGATTCCAAGTCCTGATAAGGTGCTATATCAAATGCAGGGATTATTTACTCTTGGATGTTTATTCATGGCACAAATAATACTTCACTTTGCCAGGAAATACAGATGAAACTGTGTCTGCAGGTAATGTAAGCCACAGGTGTGTTAACATCTACACATCATTTTCCATGACAATAGAATACAGTGACATGTCTTTCTTTACTCCAAGTACTCCAACGCCCCACTCGTCAGGCTCCCCAGCTCCTCTGTACATAACACGCTGACCATCTAGAACTCCGCAGCCCAGGTCAGGCTCTGTGAGCCCATCAACCCCTATCTTTGTTCAGCTCCATTTGCTTCCTATCCCTCAGTAGATTGAATTCAACATTCTTGTTCTCACTTTCAAATGGCTCTATGACTCGCCTCATGCTACTGTACTTCTGCAACATCCTGCAAACCTACTGGTCCAGTCCCTCCCTCCTCTAAGCAAACACTGACCTGTGAAATGTCCCCTGCCCAAGCTGCCCGACTATCAGTGGGTGAGCCTTCAGCCCTTTCACCCCCACTAAATGGAACTCCATCCTGGGGTCCCTCCGCCTTGTCCCACCCCGGTTTCAGAACCTATCTTAAACCTATCTGTTTAATCGTACTATCAGCCACCTCTCCCCCTCAGCTGGGAAAAAGAGCACACTCTGGTTTGTGGCCTTTTCTGTGGCTCTCCATTAATATTACTTCATATTCTAATAGGGGTCAAATTTTACTCCCTTGAAACAAAGGACTTAGTTCCATCTGGTGGTCTGACTTATGTCACAGATCTTCTGAGAATCATCAAAATTAAGTTTGAGCTATAATCTTTGCCTCTCTAAGTGGGAGTTGAACAGTCACATTGTGGGACCTAGTAATCTGACTAAATCAATAATAAACAAATTCAGAAATAAATATCTATACAGAACTCCACCACCAAAGCTCACGAAAATAACAGATGGATACAACTAGTTTTTAAAAGACCAGTGTTGGGATTAAAGCGGTTGTCAGCAGTTGCAGTTGTTGCTCTGCTCGATGGAATCATTAAGTGACCATCTTGGTGAAAAACTTTAAATATAATTCTCATCACAATTTTAATCAATTATCAACAGTGGAAGCCTGCATACCAATGAAACTCCATTCATAATACAGTACAATGGTTGTGCAGTCTTGATCAGTTACAGTTATTCAGACTTCTGTTGTACATATGGTGATCCTTCCAATAAAATTCTAACTTAGCAAATTTCACTGTAAATAATATTTTGCTATAACAGATTAATCCAAGACATCGAGAGTTCAACCGACTGAAAACTCAGAATTAGGAATGCAGAGAAGTGTGACTAATTAAAACAGAATGAATTAGTTGTAGGAAGACAAAACATGGATCATATCAAATTCAACAGCACAGTCAGTGACACGGGATGTCACAATTGGGATTTAAAACAACAGCTGTGGGCTTCTCTATTTATAGATTCAATAAAACTCTTAAATTGGAATAACAGAACATTTACATTAAAATGACCAAAATCAGCAATGAACAAAGTTTGATCAAATTTGCGTAAATATAAATCCAATATATCTGCAGATGAGCATAACTGCAAATATCACAGGTTTACTGTAAGCACAGATTATATCCACATTTAAAAAAGAGACTTGATCTACTGTTGCAAGTCCTAATATACTGCTGTCTTACAGTATTATGATGTGTCTTATTTTTAATGACATTTTAATGACTTACACTTTAAGGATGGGCTTCATCTCGATTGCATTTGAAGATAACTAGAAATACATTTGTTTTTTACGAGTATGTTAAATTGACTCAACTTTACTGATCCTTATCACGGATTGCCTTATCATGCTATTGAGTCTCAAAATGCTTCACAAAATATATTGTAAAGTGAATTGTTTGTATTTCAAGCAAAATTAAGTATTTTGCTTGAACTACAGAGATAAGAAAGGCAGAAAATAAACCTAATAGTAACAAACTGCTGTCAACAATAGCAAGCCATTTAGGAACCACCAGAATCCCCCCAAAATAATCTATATTCAGGAAACACTTTGGAAAAGAAAATGACCTTAAATCGAGCAGAAAAAATATGCTTTCTTTGATTTTAATCAAAATAATTAATTGGTTTTCATGTTTTGTTAAGTTGCCTCCAAATTAGATCATCTTTTTGTTGTACTACAAAGTAGAAAATATATGAAGCTTTACATATAATCTGTATACAAGTAATCCCCTTCCTCCAATTCAGCAGTAATTTGATAAAAAACCAAACTATTTAAAGGGTGCAGTGCTATTAAAGGCACAACAAAAATAAACAATCCGCTGGTATCCTGACTATTATCCACTATACTATCCACAACAATATACGTGCATCATTACAAATTGGTTTTAAAAAGTAGCACAGAATTTCTAATCATTCAATCTTTCAGATCACAGTTCAGACCAATGTCTGAATAACACTCAGTCACTAAACAGCAGGCTTCGGTATCTATTTTCATGGCCACTTCAACAACCATTATGCACGCACATGAGCCTCTCATTATTACAATTCCCCTACTTATGCTGGCACTATTCCTTTGAGAATTAGCTGACCAAGATAGCACCTGGTAAGTACAATGCAGATTGATGCTGATACCAAACAAACAGCAATGACAGCGGATGTTATGCATGGTTCATAGCTGACAGCTGTCAAATCGGCTCCTATCTCAAACAGCTTAGAGATCACAAGAAACAAGTCATCTAGTATGTAGATCTATATATCTTTTTGGTGGGAGAGAAGACATAAAAAAATTATTACATAACCCATTTATTTCAGGTTATTCACTTTCTCTACAATAATCTATAGCAAATAAAAACAATTCATATTAAATTACGCAGAGCAGACGTTGACAGAATCGACATCAATAATGCAAATAGCACTGAAATCACTCACATTTCTCAAACCAAACAAATACAATTTTACATTCTAGGTCAGGATGTGTGTGACGGTGTTATAATGGATTGATCAGGCCCCACCTGGAGCACTGTGAACAATTATCGCTGTACAGACATCATGGGGTCTGATTTGTAAGATGTGGATAATTAATTAGAATCACTGAATCCCAGCTGAATTGGGATTGACTTTTTGGAACTTTACTTGAACACTGATCTCAGTTTCACCTTCCCTGAAGTCAGTTTTTTAGTGGAAGTTCAGACTATTAGCTGTGATGCGTTGGGATTCGGCATTTACAAATCCTTTTGTGAATTTTGCAAATTAGATATCCTTGGCATTGGAGGGGGTGTAGGGAAGGCAGTGTGTATTTTGTAGGCAAACACTACAACCAATTTGCATACGGTGACAATTAGCATTCTGGCCTGTGTGTCAGAACACTATGGATTCATGCCCCATGTCAGTACTTCAAACTCATATAGTCTAGGCTGACACTCCAATGTAACGCTAGTTTGGGGGCGGGGGGAGAAGGGGTGCAGCATTGTCAGGGGTCCCGTCCTTCGGATGAACCGAAGTTCCATCTGCCTGTTCAGTTGGATGTTAAAGGTCTCATGGCACTATTCAAAAGAGAATGATGTTTCTCCCGATGTCCTGGCCAACAACAGGTCATTCACTTCATGTCTGCGGGTCACTGGTATATGTAAATTGGGCTGTTTTTGCCCATAAAACACACAGTCACTGCACTTTACTGTATATCCCGTGAAGCATTTTGGGATGTTGCCAAATGTAAGATTTACTATTATTAATACGATTAATATGATTAAAGTGGTGGTAGGCTTGCATTGCCAATGTCACAATTGATAGATTTATGGTTTTCATTGGTTTAGAAATTGATTTACAAATGCTGGTGCCGATGTGGCGGGGGAAAGAACTTTAACAAACAAAATTAACTCTTAATGCCAAAGTCATTATACAAAATTAATTCCGCACAACAACAACTTGCACTTATATTGCATCCTCCACGCAGGGTAGTGTCTCAGAGCGCCTAACAATGGTGGATCCTGATTCCGAGCTGGCGGGGTGGGAGGTGGCTGTAAGCATGGTCGAACAGGAAGGTTTTCAGGCGGGACGTGAAAAAGGGGAGAGGGGGCAACGCGGAAGGATTGAGGGAGAGTATTCCAGACTTTCAGTGCATAGTGGCTGAAAGCCCGACCTCCGATGGTGGGGCGGAGGATGCGAGGGTTGAGCAGGAAGCCGGTGCCAGTTGAGTGGATCTTTTGAATAGTGGAGCTGGGGAGAACGTCGAGGAGTTCGTTGGAGTAATCCAGGCGGGAGGTGACAAACGCATGCACAAGAGTTTCGGCTGCAAATGGGGCAAGGAACGGTCGGAGGCAGGCAATGTGACGAAGGTGGAAGAAGGCGGTCTTGGTCAGGGACCCGATGTGGGGGAGGAAGAACAGCTGGGGGTTGAATCAGACACCCAGATTGTGCACTGGTTCTGTGAGTCTGAGAGAGAGCCCTGGGAGTTTGAGTTCAGATCCTCAGGAGTGAAGACGTTGACCGGAGCCAAGGAGTATGGCTTCCATCTTGTCCACATTCAGCTGCAGGAAGTTTACACTCATCCAGGCTTTGATGTTTGCCAGACAAACTGATAGAACATCAGCAGACCTGGAGTTGGTACTGGAGGAGGCAAAGTAGATTTGTGTGTCATCTGCATAAATGTGGAAGTTTACCCCACGTCTGAGGATGACATTGCCCAGAGGGAGCATATAGATAAGGAAAAGAAGAGCGCCAAGGATGGAGCCCTGGGGTACGCCGCAGGTGACCGGGCGGGGGTGGGAGGAGAAACCATTTGCTGAGATGAAATGGAGGTGGTTTGTTAAGTAGAACTCGAACAATGCGAGTGCGGTCCCACAAAGTTGGAGAGGGGGAGGCGGTGGAGGAGGATGGTGTGGTTGACTGTGTTGAATGCAGCAGAGAGATCCAGGAGGACGAGGAGGCAGAGGGAGTCCTGGTCACAGGTATAATAATAAAATAATCCTTGCATTTGTTATAGCGCTTTTCATGTCTTCTAGACATCTCAAAGCGCTTCACAGAATATGCTGTAAAGTGAATTGACCGTATATTTGTGGGTGAAACGTGGCAGCCAATTGCGCACAGCAGTGTCCCACAAACAGTCGTGGATTAAAAATGACCAATTTATTATTGTTTTGTTTTTTTGGAGGGATTATGATTAGGCGTGTGGAGTAAGGAAACTTGCCTAAGGTTTGGTTTTGATATCAGTTATGGTTTTGACATCTAGTCAAGTGTAATAAATTTTTCTTGGATCAATTATTATACAACAGCAAATGAGAGGTAAACATCAGTTGCAGTTCATTGGCAGCTGTCAGTTGATACTACACTTACACCTAATAAATTCCACTACTTAATGATAGAGCATTTCCAGTCGCACTGATGTATAACACTCTGGATCTTTGTTAATCACAGAGTTAGATAAACTAGTTTATTTTCTTCACCTGTAAAAAAAAAATCAGATACTGATTTACCCATTAAATGTATGCAGGTACAACCGGTGAAATATTATATTCTCTGTGATTTGGGGGAATGTGTTTTCTAGGGGTGCACCTGTTCCAAAGATTCCAAAGCTTTGGAATGGATTGCAGAGCTAGCACAACTACAATCACAACAGAACATGGCACTGCGAATCCACTCCCTACTTTTTAATAGCACTGACAACTTACACAGAAGGTGTGACAAAACTATATGTAGAAACCTGTTTGTTTATGCAACAGGCTGTTTAAGGGGCCAGCGAAACTCTTCTTTTTGTTGGTCAAAGTCATTACAATAGTAATTCTTGCATTAACATCTTGCAAAGCACTAAGATATCCTCCTGACATGAAAGGATATGTTAATTGTTAGGATTATTATTATTTACTTGGTACACCATGCCTTATCATGTTGTCATAACATCTTAAAACACTTCATGGGATTGACTGTAATGTATCGTGACTATGAAGGTGAATGTTGCAAGCAAATTGTGCGCAGCAATGTCCCACATAAAGCCATAAAGTGAATGACTAATTTTATCTGGAGGATTGCATTTTTACAAAGTATTTGGGTAAAGTATTATTGGCAAAATCTAAAACCACAGGTACTAATGAAAAGCCATTTAACAACAAAAAATGAAGGCAAGGAAATTGGAGGAAACTACATTTAACAGTAACATTTGTAAAATGCTTTGAGATGTTTTGATTTCAGGCATTGTATCAAATACAAGCAATATTATAAATCACTAATTGCAACTTCCGGTTTAGGAAAACCGAATTGCAATATTAGAGAACTGTGGTAAAGTCCAGCTTGTTTACAGATGTTTCTGGCTTAGCTTTTATTTTATTCAGAGTCTTCCAAAATGGAAGCTACAATTTCCAATGAATCTGGTTTGCAAATGTCACCCCTTTTGCAGCAAGTTTCTAAATGGCTCCTTCTACCAGTCACTGGCTGGTACAAACTTTTCGAGTTTGCATTCACGGTTGTTTCTCCTTATCACCCAATATCACATGCAATACACCTAGGTTGGGCAGGCTGGATTGTTAAAAAAANGCCACTTCTGTTTTGTCTGAAATGTAACTCCAATGTCAGAAAAAGATTTGTGAGTGAGGCAGGGAATTCTGGACCGTTTAATGCTGGCCTTTGGGTTTCTTGTCCTGATTTTTAAATGCCTCTATGGTCTTGCCCCAACCTACCTCTGCGGCTTCCTCTAACCCGACCAACCCAGCTGCTCCCTCCGTTCAGCGGGTACCGGCCTGCTTCACGTCCCTCACCTCACCTGCTCCATCATCTGGAGTCAGGCTTTCAGTAAATCTTAAACTCCATCCTGGAGTCCCTTCAACTCATCCGGTCACTTCAAGACCCTTCTCTTTCACTGTGTTTTGGCAATCTTCAATTCCCCCCCACACCCCACCCCCAGGTGCAAAGCCTGGATTGTCCAGTGCGTTGTCCTCCCAGCATGAAAGATGCTATATAAATCTGGATTTGTATTGTATTATATTGTAACTGTTCGTGATCATTTCACTGAGACAATCCAACCTGAAAAAAGAAAAGATTTTCAACACATCTATATATGGTGGATTCAGTCCATACAGTACCATGGAGGTAAAAGGCCAGCAATTTAACCAACTACAAATTTAATTTGATATCTTGCATTTTTTTTCAATTGGGAAAGTTTCTTTTTTCACGGCAGTTCCAAATCTTTTTCATATATTCTTTTCCACTAACATTTTATGGCGACCCCATAGTTTATTTCATAAAAACATGGTAAAAAAATGAAACGGCTATCATGTTTTTATATCATTCACAGATAGACTTTGCAATCAATTTCTCATTAGATGTTTTCACAGCTTCCTCCAGATGGAGAATGTCATTTTCCATCTGATTCCACCTAATTTAACATCTGGTGGAGGAACAATATCACTTCCAGCAGTGGAACGCGTTTGAGTGGGAAACCTGACTTAGAATTCTTACTCCTCATCACACTGGTCGGGGGCGGGGGTGGAGGTGGAGGGCTTGTTAAAAAAAATTAACAACCAATATTAGAATTCTGCATCTGAGCAACTAAGCCTTTTGGGCAAAACTCTGAATTTGCTCTACCAACACCAACAACAAATTAGTGGTTAGAGCACTCAACAACAACTTGCATTTATATGTCATCTCTCATGCAGGGTAGCGTCCCAGAGCACTTGCCTTGCAAGTGAGGGGACCTGGGTTCGATTCCTGGGCAGGGCAAAACTTTTGGCAAGTTCCCTTACTCCGTTTACCTAGCAGTAAGTAGGAACCCGGTTGTTAGTCGATTGGCGGATTGAATTTCTGGGGTAATAATGTCTTACAAAAATAATAATAATTTGATCACTCAATCTATGACTGTTTGTGGGATACTGCTGTGTGCAATTGGCTGCTGCGTTTTGCCCATAAAATACAAAGTCAATTCAATCTACAGTATGTTCTGTGAAGCTCTTTGAAACGTTTCAAAGACATGATAAGGCACTATATCAAATTCAACGATTATTATTATTAAATTGCATTTATGTAGTGCCTTTTGTATTAGGAGGTTATCCCGAGACACTGGACAGTGAAGGGTTTTCACCTCAGCAATGAGGTGGAGTTGGGAGGATGACCGAAGGAGAGGTCAAAAAGGAAGGTCTTGAAATGGGCATTGAAGAAGGCAGCGGATGAGGTGAGGCTGAGGAGCCCCGGCATCAATTTCCGGAGAGTTCCACAGAAAGGCTGAAGGTCTGACTACCGATGATGGGGCAGGCAGGGCAAAACATACAGAGTAGGCTAGTGCCCGCCGAACGGAGGGAGCAGACGGGTTAGTAATGTTTTAATAGATTGCTGAGGTAGGTAGAAGCAAGACCATGGACAGAGTTAAAAGTGGGAATGAGGAGCCAGTGATGCCAAGGGAAATGGGAATCAATGGAGCCAAGAAAGGTGATAATAGGCTTGTGTAACCTGAATGGTCTTGAGCTTTTGGAGGGAAGAGTTCGGAAGTCCGGTGAGCAGACAGTGGACGTAATCTAATGGACATGATGAAAGCATGGATGATGGTCTCAGTGCTTGAGGAGAGATGTATTGGCGGAGTCCGGCAATTTTGCGGAAGGTAAGTAAAGCTGAACCGCACACCGCGGTTCCACACTGGCTCCATGAGGTGGAGTGTGCATCTATGCATACGTCTAATGTAAGTAAGTTCAGGGTCCACATTCCAACTGTGCAATACGTGAACTTGCATTATAATGAAGGTTTCGCCCACAAAATACACAGTCACTAAGCTTTACAGTATATGCTGTGAAGTGCTTTGAGACTTCTTGAAGACACGATAATGCAAGGATTATTATTAAAATGAAGCATGTTATATTGTAGTTTAAAGAATAGAAAGATTCTTAAAGAATAGGCACTCTTTGTCAAGGGCAGGTTTTGTGTGCGATTTAGATTCACATCACACTGCGCAGCTCAGCTTTACCATGGATAATCATGGGCTTTTTGTGGCAATTAACTGTGAAAAGTACAATGTGAACACATCTTAAAATTATCTAGAATGTTTTGTAGCTATCAGTAAAAGAGGAATGCATCCATTTTACTGTAATATCAAGGTGAACATTGAAATACTTCTTAATGGTTTTGATGTGATACACATTTGAGTAGAAACATCACATTCTTCACCCCTTAAACCGTTGCTCTTAAACATTTCTCTAAAGCAAAACAATATTGTGTTTAAGAATAAATCCAGTTATTGTCACTTCAATCTTCATGTCTTTTTTGAGAGTGAATTGAAAGCTCAACACTATTTGTAAAAGTACTGGGTCCTCCAGGATAATAATGGTGGGACATGACTTTGTTTCTCTATAATACAGATACACTGTGCAAATTAATACTGTCAGTTCCCACTTTACAGTGCGTCAACAAAGGGACAGCAAACTGATGTGTCAGCTGTTTTCAATCAAAAGCACATTTTTTGGCAACAAATGGTACATTTTAACAGTTACATTTCTTATTTTTATAATATAATTTTTAACTGTACTTTCCCCAGTCTGTGAAAAATACATTTCATCACAAGACAGCAAAAGCCAAGGGTCCAAAAGTAATACCTCTAAATCCAAGATACTATCACAACATAGGTATTAAAGTAAACCCTTTTATTGTATCACTTTAGATAATCCTGTCTGCAGTTTTAGTCAAAACCTCAGTGTACAATAGTCACAGAAATGTTCTTGTCTAATGTTTTGGCAATTGGCTGAAGCTTGCATGATTTGCCTGAAAGAGATGTTATCTATTTTTGTCTTGGCAAAGAGGGGTTACTCTCTTGTGGATGCTGCAGCGATGGAAATCCATTTAACAGGAATGATACCAGGGCGCTGGGCAATGCTCTCAAATCCCACTCCTAGCCTTGCCAGCAGGAGAAGGTGCCAGTGCGAGGCCAGGCACTCCCCGGAGTGAGAAAAAATATCAGATGCTTGGGAGCATCATTGGCAGAGAACCCGATACAGCTGCAAAGCAGGCAGAAAGCTGAAGATAGGAAAGGCAGAATATCTTTTACAAATAATTTGGACTCCAAAAAAAATAACTTTGTGCTGAACCAAATATTGGTTTAATATTTGGTAAAGAGCTAGGAGTGTCAGTTAGAGTGAGGTCACACTCAATCTAGAAGTGTTCGAATTAAAATTGTAAAATTGTAATCCAACCAGATGTGGCATAAGCCTGTATCCCTCTGCAGACTCCTAAAGCATAATCAGAGCCTTGCTGCATTGCACCTCAGCTTTGCCAGAATCTTTACATCCTCACCCCATTGAACAAAGCTTCCTCACATTAACAATCTCGTCTTTTCCTCCTTTATATTCTCAGAGTTTGCAGCAGTTAATATAATCTTTCCATAATTATAGGGTGAAAATGCAATATTTCTTTGCAGACTTACCACACTGAATCTAAATCCATTAAGAATCATCACACTTTCATCACTTGTGATGAATTAATAGGGTGGGTGTTGTTGAATAATTGATTGACTTGATACTGAGGTTTCCGTCCCAGATTCACATTTGGTTGATATTGAATCTGGTACTGATTTCCTGTTTCACTGTGTGGGCCAACTCTGATCAAGAGCTAGGAGTGTTAGCTACAGTTACAATACAATTTATATTTATATAGTGCCAAAGCCTCAATGAGTAGGGTGGTCCTAACTGGACAAGCAACGGGAAGCTTGCCAGACAGTGCTTTCAATGGCAAGCTGTACGGTTTTAGCTGGTTAAACTCCAATAATGCTCCAATGCACATTATCGGATCCCCAAGCCTTGGCTCTTGCCAACTGGGCCGAATACTCTTTTCAATTAGGCAGACAGCGTATGTGCCCTGTGCATTCCATTCCAGACATTGGAACTTGCATGTGTCGGTGGCATGCATGGAACTGTGTCTGGTTCGATACTCTTAAGCATGGAGATGGATTTCTTCGTATGGTAGATACAATTATATAGTGCCTCCTACATTGGCAGGATATCTGCAAAACAGTTTACGCATCTGACTGGGTATCAGAGCCAGATTGGGGGGAGGGGAAAGATGAGCAAAAGCCGGGTCAGCTTAAGGGTTTGAGAGTGCGGCGGGAGGAGTCGAGTCAGTGGGTCTTCGGGATGATGTTTCAGTGAGCACACGTTCAGGATAAATAACTGCATTGTTTAGACCTCAGGATTAATAGGATGAGTGAAAGGATGAACTGATAGAGTTCTTTACAATTATGAAGGGTTTTGATATTGTTATTAAGGGGAAATTATTTCCATGGGTCGGTAAACCAATGACAAGTGGGAGTCACTTTAAGATAATTAGAAACTGACCGAAGAGAGCGATCTGGAGGATTGTTTTACACAGAGGGTTGCTTGGATACGGAATATTCTGCTGAGGGCGAGGGACAAGGGAGGGACAACATTAGCTTTCAAGGGGGAACTAGATAGATATCTAAAAAGGAATACTTTGTGGTGCTATGGGACATGGGACTGAATCAAATGTTCTTTCAATGACACAGTTGGCCGAAAGGCCTCCTCATGCACTCTAAATATCAATGGTTCTACAGTTTGATCAAAATGACCTAATTTGACTAAATCTTCAATTTTGATGTAAGTGTCTGAAAAATGAGAGAAAGTCACAAGAGAAATTAGTCTGTAGTTGTAGAACACGATAAAAGGGAATTCTAGGTTAGTTTGTATTACGTACAAGGTACCAGGTGCCGCACTGGCTCAGTTGATAACAATAAAAAATAATCATTCTTGGCTCTGAATCAGAAGGTTGTGTTTCAAGCCCCACTTTGACTGACACTCCACTGCAGTGCTGAGAATGTGCTGCATTTTTGGAGCTGCTGTGCTTTGGATGAGAGTTAAACTGAGATCCTGTCTACCTGTTCAGATGGACATTAATTATCCCTTAACACGTTTCAAAAAGAGATGAGTGCCTCCTGATATTCTGGCCAATAAATCACCAGATAAAATTGGTCATTTACTTCATAATTCTTTTGTGGGACATTGCTGTATGCACAATGCTAATAATAACAATAAAAAATAATCATCACCATAATCATTATATTTGGTATAGCAGCTTTCGCATCAGGAGGATGTCCCAAAGCACTTCACAGGGTACACTGTAAATTATGTGCAATTTGCACCCAACAATTTCCCACAAACATGAAGTGAATAACCAATTTTATTTGGGGAATGTTCATCTACAAATACAGTCACTTCACCTGAAAGAAAAACTCTGAGACAGTGATAAGGCACTGTCTCAAATATAATAAGATACAAGGGAGGCATTCATTTTTATATTGAGAAAACAAGCTGAAGGGTAAGACACCGTCAAAGTTGAAAAGAGAAGGGCATACGAGTCAAATCTTTGTGTCACCTTGGCTCACTTGATGGCATTCTTGCCTCTGGGTTTGAAGGGTGTGAGTTTATAACAATAATAATAATAATAATAATCCTTGCATTTGATATAGCGCTTTTCACGTCGGGAGGACGTCCCAAAGCGCTTCACAGAACACACTGTAAAGTGAATTGACTGTATGTTTGTGGGCGAACGTGGCAGCCAATTGCGCACAGCAATGTCCCACAAACAGTCGTAGATTGAAAATGACCAATTTATTATTGTTTACGGTTTTGGAGGGATTATTATTAGGCGTGTGGAGTAAGGAAACTTGCCCAAGGTTTCGCCCTCTGCCTGGAATTGAATTCAGGTCTCTCGCTTGCAAAGCGAGTGCTCTAACCACTGAGCTACAGGACTCCACAAGTTTAAGCCTCATATCAGGACAATGAGCTAATATTCTAGGCTTAATTCCCATTGGGACGTCCTCCCGACGTGAAAAGCGCTATATCAAATGCAAGAATTATTATTATTATTATTGCTGTACTCAGGTAGATATTAAACTGAGATCCTATTTGTTTCAGATGAGTGTTAAAGATCCCATGATACTATTTGAAAAGTTAAGTTTCTTACATCATCCTAGCCAACAATCCTCCACATAAATTCACCTTTCAACAACTATGGCTGATTGTGTGATCTGCTGTGTGCAAATTGGTTGCCCAGTTTTCAACAGTCACTACACTTTACAGCAATTTCACACAAAGCTCTTTGAGACATTTCGACTTTATATGCGGTCTATTTATAGATTGTAGAAAGAAAAGAAACTTATATACAAAGGGAGATGCTTTCATTCATGCTTTCAGTGATTTCTTTAGCGAAAATGTTGAATTTGTTGTTATTGTATTATTTCTTTAA
Source organism: Callorhinchus milii (assembly GCF_018977255.1). Taxonomy (NCBI): domain Eukaryota; kingdom Metazoa; phylum Chordata; class Chondrichthyes; order Chimaeriformes; family Callorhinchidae; genus Callorhinchus; species Callorhinchus milii. The sequence goes on along the minus strand of NW_024704785.1, from coordinate 589,858 downwards.
ACACAATGCAAAGACCAATCACAAAATGTTACATAGTATTACATAGAATCATAGAATGATGTAGCACAGAATCAGGCCATTCAGCCCAATTAGTCCATGCTGGGTGCTAAATTGATGGCCGTTTAAATGTTAAGATGGAAAATGGTATTTGAAATATATTGATAATTGTCGGAACATCCTAAAATGATGATATTTTGCTGAATTGTTAAATCAAATGCTGATATCATTCTGGAAGAGCTGAAGCTTGCGAAGAGTGCCACCTGCTGATAGTATCCTGTCAAGCAGTCATGTGCCTCAAAGAAGCAGAAAAACCACATTATTATACACAAACAGTGCTTTTGATGACATGCTGACAGCTTTTAGCTGGTTAAACTCCAGCAAACCCCAATGCATTGGCTTTTTCTACACTGCACCTAATACTCTCCAGAATTAGATAAGAAGGTGAATCCCTCCAGTAAGAAAGTCTGTATTTCTTTCTAGACACACAGAAGATTTCCATGTTTCGCTGCCATGCATATGTGGAACTCAGTCTGGTTTGAATACTCTTAAGCACAGTGATGGATTTCCATATGTGGCAGATACTAAGCGGACCACATAAAAATCTGACTGGAACTGCAAGTTCAGCCTAGAGTATCACCTCTCATGTGTAGGAAACAATTATAGGGTGAGATCACAGGAGAGAGGCAAGGCAAAAGAACATATGGTCGTTCCCTGACACGAGTTATCTTAATAAAAAAGGACGGATTGGGGAATTTTAAAACTTGTCTGGGGATAGGATCTAGACAGCGTTGAAAGAGTTTACAGAACATACCAATAAGAAACTTCAGGAAAATATCTGATAATTGACGAAGACCAAAGACCAACCAAATTAAACCTTGACTGATCCCACAAATAATGTCACTGTCACAACCTTTTTGTCATAAGTGTTACAAATTCCTACAAGAAATAACCGAAGAGAGAAAAATAAGGTTCACAATTTTCAAATTTTACGACTAACCCAAAGTCTGGTAATATCCCAGAAATTACTTCATGGTTGAATAAGTCAAAATACTGTATCTACACAAGGGTCGTGTGGTTTAAAGCAATGTTTGAGAGAGCATAGTGAAGGACAAATGAAATGCACCACCATTTGATTTTTATTGGAATGTAAATTGAGTGCACTGAATGACACCCATTTTTCTAAGTGGCCACTTTCCATCTCTTTCCCCATATCTCTTAATGTTTGTTTTGCTAATGTAGTGCGTCACAGAATGTTACAAAATTTGTTTTTTGATTGAACAAAAGGCACTTAAATTGCAGTAGTTTCTGATACATTCAAGTTTGTATTTTCTCCAACAGAGTGTGTCAATTGGGAAAGTAAATTGATATTTCAAAGAGACTGGCGATGTGGAAAATTAAATGTTACTTTGGTACTCTTCTGGGACTGGGGTTAACAGACACCTGCTGGGCATCTAATGCTAGAACTGAATTGGAAATGGTTGACACTGACTTTGACAAGGCAGGCATGTTTTGACAGTTGTTCTGGGTAAACCCAGAATGCTGTAGACCACTAGATCATCAAGCCAGCTGGTACATCACAAGTAAAGGTAAAGGTCCTGTAAAGGTCTTCCTACCACATTGAAGGTAGATGTCCATCAGTTAGTTGATGAGGCAACTCTGAGGGTTGCGATGACAGCTGCTGGAAGTTATTACCTGAAGTCTGAGTTTGTGAACATACATTTATACATCCAGCGCTTGATTGGAAATGCAGAGAGGTAAGAATCTGCTGCTTAAGCTCTGTACCTCCAACTTGTGGAATCGTTGCTCATTGGAAAGGATGTGTGTCCCAGCTGCAGGCAGCGGCTGGTGGCAATGCTCTCACACGTTTGATTTTATATCCATTAATATAAAATATGAACATCAATTAATGAGAATAAACTATATGGAGTTCTGTAGCTCAGTAGTTAGAGCACTTGCCTCGCAAGCGAGAGACCTGGGTTCGTTTCCCGGAAGGGCAAAACCTTGGGCAAGTTTCCTTACTCCACACACCTAATAATAATCCCTCAAGAAAAAAAAACAATAATAATTTGGTCACTCAATCCAGGACTGTTTATGGGACACTGTTGTGTGCAATTGGCTGCCGCGTTTTGCCCACAAACATACGGTCAATTCACTTTACAGTATATTCTGTGCAGTGCTTTGAGACGTCTAGAAGACGTGAAAAGCACTATATCAAATGCAAGGATTATTATTATCTATGGCATAATAATATTGTCCCTTAAAATGAAATATTATTGCCCCTTAAAATAGATGGATTTCTTAAAATTCACAAATCACAAAGATCTTCAAAAATATTGAAACGTTTAGGGAAACAATAGATGGTATAACAAGATTTAACCAGCAGGGAGCAGCAATATACTCTACGGATAACACCAGGAAAAGAACACACCACTTCTAAAACCTAGGAGGAGTGCTCAAGCAGAGAGCAAACCTGACAAATGTCACTGATTAAAAGTGTCACACAATCAATAACTACTTTCAAGTAAATTATTCATCTTTATAGATATATATATATGTAGAGAGAGAGAGTTCTGCTGTTCACAAGCTGTGTCTAACATTAGAAAGCAAAGGCAAGCTTGATATCTAGCAGGACTGCTCCACCTAGTTTGGCTTTGATTTACAGCATTCAGGACACTATCATGTCAATGTCCAATGGTAATAATTTATAATCCCTCCAACCTCTATTTCTTTCTAGCTGTTGACAGCTACAGTAAAACCTGGAATCACTTTACATCCTTTTGTGCTATTAGTACCATCTGAATGTGTGCAGGCAAGAGAAGAGTCACATTTTTCTGAAATGGATCAGCTCTGCACATTCAGATTGTCCCTATTATTTCTGCAAGTGTACTGATCCAACCTGGTCAATATGGATCACATTCAGTTAGAAACCTATCCCTCTCTATGGGGAATGGGCAGGGTAAGCAGTTGCTGCTGAAGAAAACTATGTTGAATCTGTGGTTGATATAATTAGCGACCTTGCTGGTGTGGAATTCAAGTGGTCTGAGATGCTACCTTGTGTGAGGGGCACTATATAAATGCAGGTTGTTGGAATAAGGGTATCCAATTATAAGTGAACACTATCAGGGTCAGTAACTTTATGACCATTGGGAATATGCTCCTTTAAGTATAAGCAGCATTGGCTATAGCTTCCTTAATCCTGGGGAATCCATACAAAACAGCTTTAAATGTGGTCCAATGCATCTATGCACATTCTTGCCAACACAGAAACTACATAACGCATATCCCTCTTGTCACGCGGACCAAATTATAGAACGTATGGCTGCAGTACTGTTTGTCATGATATTTTATTCTATTAAATACATTTTTTTATTTGTTTGAAAGATGACTGCAGTTTTCTCTAGGGTAAATAAAACCATTAACTTTGTGAGTCACAACACGATCCAAATATCAGATCTATCATTTGCTTTGGCTAAAACTGTTAATGGTAGTCCATCTGCTTTTCCATTACACAGAGCAGTAATAGTAATCAAGTGGGTAAATTACTTTGGGTCTGTTTACATAATTATTGTGTTAACAGTATTAAGATTGAAGGTTATCAAACCGAATTAGACTTGAAATTTTTTTCCGCTTGCTAATGATTGAAGAAAAAAAAAGTATCATATTGACTTATCTTGTTTCCCTGAATGTCAGTGATCTACACTCAAAGCTCTGGACCTTTTATTGAGTTGTAATGCTGTGTTTGTACGATTAACAGAGAAGCTGCTTCACTCCCAGCAGTGGAGTGTAGAGTGAACCCTGATATTTTACCTCCTGTTCTGAATCAGGGCTATGAAAAAACAACCATGCAACATCTATGCAGAATACCAACGTGTTTTACTATTGCTGAAGTGGTAGTTGCATGATCAGCCTTTACCAACATTAAAAAGAAGTTCTTGTTGAAAGTAAGACCCCAGAAGTTCAATGCACCATCTGGGAACTTTCTGCAATCAAATGGAGAAGTCAGCCCAGGGTGAATCACGCCAGTTGTATTTGTACTGTTGGCAAGCACAAATTCCCTCTTCCTGAGACTAACTCCTCCAATGTCAGATCCGAGTTCATTGTGACTTAATATGTACTGTATCTTTGGAACTACATCAATTTGCCAGCACACTCGCAGTATAAACAGGGTATCACTGAAAATAAGCAAGTTGACCTACCGTATAAATTGGAATGATTTTCCCAAGCTATCCTGCCAAGTAGCTTGGATGGATGCACAATCATTAGTGCTTGCAGAGTTGAAATAAACACAATATCGATCACTCACAAATAAATCTTGCAGCCATCTCACACGGTGGACACCGCACAAGATGAAAGGAAAAAAATCTTTCTTTTTGCCAAAAGAAAATATAAAATATAAAATTTTATCGGTGCTTCACTCACACTGGAGCGTTCTTACCTCCAGTCTGGTTCTGTCCACATCTTTTGGAAGTTTGACACGAGCTTTCAAAGTAACAGCTAACATTTCATAAGGATAAACCTGCAACAAATAAAAGAACCTTAACGGTTGATACATTTGATTAGTCTCCACATCCTTCATTTTGGACATAAGGTTTGGATTACAGTTATTTTCTGTCATCTTCAACCCATTTCTTCTTTTATTCCTAGGAATTCTACTGGGGGAGTCTTGGAGTGTTGGCTTATTGGCCTTCAATGACAGTGTAGAATTGTTTAAAAAAGTAAGGGAGCTGTTTACTGTTCACATCTGTCTATCGCAACTATTTATCAGGTTAGGGCAGCTTCCCTTCCCCCAGATTGTCTCCCCTTATTGCTCCCTTTGAGGCTGAATTATAACCAAACCATTAGTTTTTCAACCAAATATGACACAGGCTTGCTCTAAGTGGTCATTCTCAGCTGTTCCATTCAGGGGAAGACAATGAGCAGAAATTTAGAGCATTGAAAAGAAGTGGTTCACTCCAGATCAGAGGCATTCAAGCCTGTCCATGACAGGAAATCCACATTTAACACAATTACCAGGTACAGCATGCTTTTGCATTAAATATCAATATCATGCATGCATGCTCTACATTTAGTAGTCTTTGTACATAAATGAAATGCCCTCACCGTTCAACACAGAAAAAAGAACACAAAGGAAATAAGACAGAAATGTTAACCTGCTCAGGTGCGCAATGGTAGGACTCAAGTTTATTAACCTGAGTCACGTCCTTCTTACCTTGTATTCTGCAAAGAGGAAGGAAAAGAGAGTATTGAATTTCAGTGATATTGTAAGACTTCTTTTAAAACAACAAACAAATTAACTCAAAAGATTAGTTATGAGTAAATTTAGGTCACATTACTGTGCTGGCAAAAGTGCTAAAAATAGGTTCCTCACCTCGCATTCCCCAACTGGTATCGTGATCTGACTCGTAGTGGGGAAAATCTGCCTAGTGGAGAGGGAACACTAGAATAAATGTCTGAGAAACATTTACTGACACCACAAACTACATTATGGGGTGGGTGAATTCAGGCACTGTTCACGAGATGAGGCATAATTACAAGTGTACGAGGAGAACTTCTCTACAGCGAGCCAATGATGACTCCTCCGCCCCATAAGTGGCTTCTTATTATACCTGCAAAGTTCCATTTTTTACTATGTTTATTGTACTTCATTATATATTCAAGTCAGTTTCTAGGAACCAAAGTTCAGCATTCACCTCTGGATACAGAGAGGTACCAGCCTTTACATGTGGTGTATGTGCTGCGGTCTTCAGTCACTGAAACCAAGAAGGTCTGACATTCAATCCCTGGTTTGTGTTGAGTTACTTGATTCAGTCGGGACTTTGCTCGTGGAACAGAACGGGGTTTATAAGGAACATCAATAAGCAGGATTGTGGTCCTGACACAGTAATCTTTCCCCCGACTTTGGACACAGTGCTCTCAGAACTGTTGTCTACTCTCAGTTGTGCAGAGCTATATGATAACACAGAATTGTCACTGACTTGAGACCCATTTGGCTTTATCTCTACTCTTCCCATACAATTCACCGTTGGTGGAAGACATCAGTTTAAGTTGTCCACTTGAAGGAACACAACAACAGTGTCTGTTGAATCACGAGTGTCCATAAGCAACCTCCAAGAATAGTTGATATGTGTCCTACTATGCATATATATCTTTCACTCTAGACCGCATCCACTTGGATGTAAAATGACATGGAGTTATATAATATTAAAGAGCAAGAAAAGTAGGCGACTATATCCAGTCTTTGCAGAAGATTTATGCACCAGGCTTAAGTAACCAATTCAAAGCATAATCATCTCTTTCTGGACAAGCACTTCCATCAATGCTCCTCAACCAGTCAGTTGATAAAGATGTTCTTCCTATTTCATTCGCTCCACACTCTCTATATGGGATACATACTGTTGTTACCTAATAGTATGGAAATGGCAAGTTTCTTCCTGAAAACCGGCAAAGAACAGCCATAAAGAATCTTTCTGTTTACTGGGCTTTTGTTCATGCTGAAACTGGGAGAGAGAGAAATGTGTTTCCTCCCCAACAAAGATCATTTAATTCTCATAATACTCAGCTTTCAGCTTTGGATCCTGGCTTAATTTCTCGAGTATGTGAACAATTCTTGCCAGCAGGGGATTGCAGAATACTCTATAGATACCATGGTATTTATTTTAAGTAGCATCATTTCCACTGGTTTGCAGCAGGTTTATTGTATCTCATTTCAATAAATAAAAGCAGCGATCTCCCAGAGCCAAACACAGTGTCCTATGGGATAAAACTACTACAGTTTGTAATTTTGTTAAAAAAATGTCAAACATCAAACATCTTCCAGACTGTGATATTGGTCCTACATACTGTACTAGTGCCTTAGGATGTCCTCCTGATATGATTTAAATGTGTACATGCTTTAAAAGTGTACATTTGTTGTTGTATGTACATGATTTACTATATATTCCCACTGACAATATAGTTAATGGACACTGTATTAATAGGAACTAGACTGTTTTCTTTGCAAAAGGCTACTGCTGTACAGTGATCTCCAAATTGGAAAGGTGTAGAGTTTGTCCGTATTAAAACAAAGCACTGAACTTCCAGGGGGTTTCATTCAGTGCTTATGCAAATCAATTAATATTCTAGTCATTTGAGGGTAATAATTTACGCTATATTTTATTTTTAAATGTAAATCTCCTTTACCTTGTGTAATCCATTTTTTCCATAACCGGGAAGGGAAGCGGATTTGGAGTGAGGGATTCCTGTAACAAAGCAAGCTTGATTTAGTCAACCAGGGCACCACTACTTGCTTTAATTTAGATCTCAAGAGGTTAAACCCCATTTCATGAGATTTGTGCGCAATTGGCTACCTTGTTTCTCCCATAAAACACAGTCATTATACTTTACAGTATATTCTGTGAAGCGCTTTGAGACGTCTCAAAGACGTGTTAATGCGCTGTATCAAATGCAAGGATTATTATTATTTAGATGGGCAAAGGAGTAACTTGTTTGCCCTCCATTAGATATACTTAATAAAATCTTTTGCCTGTGAAAGTACTAAAGGGGATTAAATTGTCAATTGCAGAATGCACTCACTTGTTCGAAACAGTGAGTCACTGCTTGACCTTTGCAGTGGTTCTCTATCAGCAGCAGGGCTTCGAGATGATGATTTAGGGTCCAGATCAAAGCTGTCAGCCCTGGCTTCCATCTCTCCCTTCAGGTTAAACCAACTTGCCTTCACCTACGGTAAAGTACAAACACATGGAAATGATTGTTGGAAGTCAGTACTAATGCTGTGCCCAATGACCTAGAAACAGATGGAATCTGATCAGATTTCTCTAGGTTGTTTTGTTGTGAAGCATCTGAACAAATTCTAATCTGTTTCTTTCTTATAATAGTTCTGCTGTAATTGTGCAAAAAAGCCTGCAATCTTGCCTCAAATTCTAATTGAACTCATTTGATGTGCAACATTTTCAAGACTCTGCAAGAATGAGAGCAATACAAAATGCCTGTTCCACTGAATAAATTACTTACCAAGTTCGCTGACCATTTTATTTTCCAGTAATCAGAATGAATTGTTATTTGATCAACTCAGAGTAATTATAAAGCGTTCATTAATCCTTTGGATTACATCATTAATCAATTATACAGCATGCACAAATTGCTGAGGTCTACCATGGCATCTGCCATTATTGGGATATTCTTTACTATTCACTAATTTATAGTAATTAATATTCATCACTGTTAATATGAAATTATATGATCAATATATTATTTAGAGAATAATAAATGCCCTTGAATAATGACAAAGCAGTAATCTGGATCACTGTAGGTTCATTTAAACGAACATCAAGTGTGAAGTCCCTTTATATACCTGCCTTAGCATTTTGTATATAAAATAACAGTATTCTATTGCCAATAGAACTCCAAATCAAATTATACTTTGTATAATTCATCAGCGAATAGTGACTAGTGCACACTTAAATGCACTTGATCTAATGCAGCTCTTTTTGATTTAAATGAACATAGAACGGAAAGATTCATGGCCATCAGCTCTGAACATAATATTTCTCATCCTACACCCAAAGTTAAGCCAGATTAGTGGAAGACCTGGGCTACTAATATCATAAAGTTATTTTCCAAAAATTAGCTGCGGCTGCTTGTGCGTAAACAAATAAGATTTAAAAAATTAGTTTTAAAAGCTGGCAAAAGAATTCCAACATTTCCTGAATAATTAAAGGTCAGGTTAATTCTTTTGAATTGGCTCATAACTTTGAATGTTGGCTGAAACCAGCTCTTCCATTCCCAGGAATAGATCCACATTCATACACCTCAGGAGCTGTGTGGGTCAAACATTGCTCTGAGAGTTGAAAAATGCTAAAGACTATTGATTGACAGCCTTGTGCAATGGTTTCCTGACTGTTCTTGTGGTTGACCTTCTTATGCTGTTCTTGGAACTTCAAACACTTTCCGAATGTCTTCAAGGTCAAGTTCTCTCCAAGAATCACTGATTAGGTCATATCAGCTTTGTATGCTATTTGGCACAGAAGTTTTCGGTTCCTCTGCTTTCCAACTACACTGCTTGACATTGCGGGGAAGCCTCAGACAAGTGGCTAAGTACCTTCTGTGTCACGTATGGAGTGCGGTTGGAGGGGGGGAGAGTAGAATTGTGGTTATTGCCTTTGTTCAGAGAGATGCTAAGCTAGTGACAGAGGATAACTATCAAGCTGACTTAAAATATGTGCTTAGTTTTACATGTTATTGGGCCAGATGTAAGTTGAAGATGTACCGCCAACTCTGAAGCCAGGGAGCAGATCTATAACACAACTGATGGGATTGAATCAATAAAGGATGATGCAACCATTGATTTCTTTTGTGGTGGAGGTCATAAATAAACTGAAGTTGGATCCATCTCGCTATGAAATGAGTACTTGTTAAAGTAACTGAAGAAAGAACAATTAGTTGACAGCAGAATATCTTAAAGATGTGTCTGTCCCCTCTATAGAGGCACTGGGAGCTGCTGCCAATTCAGATCATGGTGAAGCACATGAATTGACTGAGAGGGTCATTTGGGAGATTCAGGCAATAACAGTAGAACACATTCATTCATAAGGATTCATGGCTCGGAGTATAGATCCTAAATCATTCTTTCACCGGCTGAAGTCCCCCATCCATCATGGGTGAATGGTGTCCTCTGGAGTTTTGCACAAGAAAGATGAATTAGTTGTCCTGCAACAGACCTATAACAGTATCCTTGGGGTCTGGAGCAAGCATTGCACTCATCTGGTGCTCATTCTGACAGAATATAGTTGGTGAGCCAGTGAAATGCGTGTGAGCAGGTGGAAGACCTTAATCACCCTGTTTGCATGGAAGAAGTGGATTCCACGCCTCATCTCCTGTCTAATATTTAAGGTGTTAGGAGCACAGGAAAACAAGAAAAAGAGATGGTCACTCAGCCCACCAAGTCTGCTCCACCGAGCAGATCTTTTCAATAGTACCTCACAGAATACCAACTTTTTCATGTTACATGGAGGATGGGTCAATGCAATGCCTGCAGAAGTGAAAGTTGAAAGACATTCGGCTCATCCTTCCTATGTCGGCTTCAACTTCAGTAATTATGTGTGTGGGATACATACCTTATTCAAATGCCGAAGTTCCCAGTTGCATAATGGTGCAGAGACAATATAAATAAGAAGTCTTTGGACAAAGATCCCTGGTTGGGGTGCACCAGCCAAAACACAACAGGGCAATTGATGCTTCCTTGATAAACGTTATCAGTATGAGATCAATCCATTCTTTTCCCAGTCTTGATTTTTCTTATGTTTTGCAATGTTCTCCCTTTTTTAGCTGGATAGTGTCCCATGACTGCTAGTATCTCACCCAGATGGTCATTTTTCACATTTGAGCCCAGACAATGAGGGTTGAAAAGCAATCCTCTATCCTCAAACATACTTGTCACCTGCATTTATATAACACTGGCCAGAGTTTGAGTGGCACCTAAACCAATTAGGCCACCAAAGGAGCTGGTAGGGGTTTTAACCATACCTCTGTCAATGACATTGCTGGTGCCTCACAGACACGTTCTAGGATTTATTGCAATAATTGCCAATACTGTCAGAATAATTCCAATAAGTCATTCTAACAGTATTTTAAGTCTTATCCTTATAACTGGACACAAAATGCTCACTGTGTTTATATTCTGATCACTATACGATCGTAAAATAGATATGAGGTCCAAAATTTCATCTGCAAGACCATTTCTTCTTTTTTTATTCCTTCTCTCTTGTTTTCCCTCTTTCAGGTCAAGCAAAATTCATAAATTAAAGTTGTAATTTGGAGATGGCTTAAAAAATAAGACTGAATTTAAGAATTTTCCACAATTCTGCATCATCTTAAATTTTAAGACAAAGTTGTCATAAAGAATAGGGCTTGGTGGAATTTCAGGTCTGTGTTCAAAGAAAATTTAGTTGTTTTAAAAAACAAACAAAAATTAACAAACATCTTACATTCACAGTGATAAAGAATAGCAAATATAATGTGAACTTCTCTGACAGAATCTCACAGGATCTAATTCATTATGTTGAATTATATGTTCCATTGAACTATTTAGGCCTGAAGGGTTTAATTGTGCATCAAAAAATGATCCACTGTGATGTGTCATGAAAAACATATTTACTATTTCAGCTACTTCATGTACTTAATTATGCCAGTAAATTGTTGGAGATGAAATGGTATATCTTTGCTGCAGTATATTCAAATTAGCTGAATTTTGTTTGAAGGCCTGGTGTGTTTAACATGATTAATGGAAAATTCTCTCCTTAGGGAAATTGGAACTCGTGGACCTGGTATATTTTGCTTTGTTTGAGAATAATTCCAAGCTTGCATGCTTATAACAATAACAATAACAACACCACCTGTATATAACACTCTTCACGTGGGATAGAATGTCAGAGCATTTTACAGATATGATGGAACGAGGGAGACCGAGGATGAGTGCATTTCAAAAATTCAGGAAATAATGAAGGTGTGAATAAATGTGTTGTCAATATTTATTGTGACATGGGGCAGAGGTGGACGATGTGGTGACAAAAAGTAGTCTTGGTGAGAGTCTTATGTGAGGCAGAAAGGAAATTGGAAGATTGAACAAGATGCAAGCTTGTGCTCTAGTTCAGTGTGGCTTAGTGTGCTTAATGGCCCTCTGTTAATCCTATGTTACTACATAACTTTTACTGTGAATGCTCATACTCTTATTTCTTTTGGCTAACTGGGTGTCTGACACATGCGGAAACCCATCACGATGCTTAAGTATCCAATAGTTCCACATCTGTATGCCACCTACACCTGGAAATTTCGCTGTGTCTGGAATAACACTCTCCCTGAAGGCAAGTACCCTGCTTATCTAATACCGAAAAGTATTAGGCACAGATTGGTGAGTGACAGGGCTTGGGGACCCAAAAGTGTGAATAGGGTTACTGCTGGAGTTTAAGGACAGTGTATCCCGTCAAGGCTTTGGCTTGCAGGGTTAGCAGTAGTTGAGTAGCAAGAATGTGGAGTCCACCACAATGGGTCGACCGACTTGCATTCTATCATCAAGCACATCATCCACCCCACTCTGGAAAAGATCTGTGATTTCATGGTCTTACCTTGTTGCCCTCTTGATCCCAATAAACATGACCTTCCTGCTCATCCTTGTCTTCCATCCACAATCCTCTGCTTCGCCAGTCACCTACTATAACATATTGCTGTTACTGTTAGAAACTGAGCTTGTCAGAATTCTGACTCCTATATTTCACTTTGCTGAACTGCTGATAAGAGATAGTACTCTTGTATAAATCCTCAATCCTTGTTGCAAATTAGTGCAGCCCTAAATAGTTGAACTGCAGGCTGATAAACTACATTTTTTTTGCAAAACTGACAATGTACAATGAATTGCTTTCAGTTCTTTGACAGATTATTTCTCTCAAACCTCTTGCTCATGAAATTAAGTTCTAGAGGCGGATTCTCTGACTCTTGATAAACCTGCGTGGGCAAGCTCTTCCGTTGCTTCATTAGTCAGTATATTTACCAGCATTGCTGATTTTCCCATTAGAACTTAATGGTTCTAAATCTCCTAAATCAATACATTTACTTACAGGAATCATTATTTGGTTTTATAGACCCCAATACCTGTCTCATGTTCCAGAAAGAGATTAAAACAGTAATTTGTTGGGGGTTGGGGGAATGACATTTGTGCATTGTGCAATTATTCCAAATGTTAGAATAAGTATTAAAATGATCGCTCCAATGGGATTGCATCCTAACAGAGGTATTCCATTGAAAATGTTGCAAAAAAAAGCCTTAGGGGTGACAAGAATTTGCTGTCAAAAGGAAAGTTTCTTCTGCTGACAAAATAATGTACTAGAAAAGATGAGTCCATTGCAAAAGAATATCCTATGTTTACTGAGATTTTCCATTGGGCTTAAATGGGTATTAAATATTCTGTCCTAAACGTTTTTGTAGTAGGTTTTTTTTAAAAAAAATCTTTACACAAATGACTGCGATGTGTTGGGACAGATGAATGTTTCCTTCAGTTTGGTTTCCCCAATTGGAGGAAATCCTGGCACTGATTCCGCTCTGTTTTGTGGTCAGGAATAGTTACTGTGCACTTAACATTCATGATTGTTGACAAGAGAGCCAGACAGCCCAGCCACGGCATGTAACGGAGCTGCTCTGAGCAGCCTGTTCTAACTAAAATCTCTCCTTGTTAGGAACAGGTGCAACTGGATTGCTGGGTCTGAATCCACACATTGGGACTCGGGGTTCTCACATTTCTTAAAGGAGTCGATCCCCCCTCGTGACCCCTAATCAGCCCCCGCAAGAATATTTTTCACCCGCCGCCTATGCCTTCAAGGCTCATGCTATCCCTTACAAAATGCCCAGAATCAATCTTTACACTACATCCTGTGAAACACTTTGAAATCCCTCGACAACGTGGTGAGGCGCTATATCAAATGCAAGCATTATTATGTGATGTGTCTGATTCATGATAACAATCGTGAAAATAAGCCAGCAAGATAGGAATCCAGAATGAATGAAAACACCTTTTGAGAAAAGGCCCATCAGACCATCAAGCCCACCACCTGCTCAGTGCACAACAAATTACAGATATCATTCCACTCTTTCTCCTGGAGGAAGCTCAAGCTTTACCAATGAGCTTAAGTGAGGAGAATGGGAAGACTAAGTGCACCTTGATACAATACAAATTTACATATTTATTATAGTGCCTTTCACATTTGGAGGTCATCCCAAGGTGCTGGACAGTCCAAGGTTTGCACCTGAGCATGAGGTAGTCAGGGGCGAGGGGATTGAGATTTGGGGGAATGGTCAAAAATGGGATCAAAGAGAACGATCTTGAGATGGACTTTGAAGGAAGTGAGAGAAAACATGAATGCTTGATCATTTCCTGGATAGGCAGGGAAGAAATAATACAGTAATATAGAATCTTACAGCACAGAAGGAGACCATTTGGCCAATCATGCCTGTGCTGGCTCTTGGAAAGAGCTACTAACTAGTCCCACTCCCCCGCTTTTACCCCATAGCCCTGCAAATTTTTCCTTTTCAGGTACCTATCCAATTCCCTTTTGAAAACTGCTGTTGAATCTGCCTCCACCATCCTTTCAGGGAGTGCATTCCAGATTGTAACAACTCTCTTGGTAAAAAAATGTCTCCTTGTCTCCCCTCTGGGTCTTTAGCAATTATAATAAATCTATGTCCTCTGATTACCGACCTAGCCACCAGAGGAAACTGTTTCTCCCTATATACTCTAACATCCACGCAAGAAGATGTGTGTCCTCTGCCACTGCTTATGGACGTTATGCTGATTCGACTCTACTTAATTCTTAAATTCACAGGCTCCAACCCTATGATTGCCAACAATTGGCCCTGCAGTCTAATAATTCGCCCCAAACTAAACTGAACTATTCACTAAAATGTAACCAGACAATAAGTGGAATTAAATAACCACTAATTGCTGATTTAGCTTTCCAAACACAAGCCTGCAAATAAAAGATAAACAATAAAAAAACTGAAATTATATTGCAGAATTTAGATATAAGCATATTTCAAAGTGTCTTACAATGGGTGAGATGGACACTGATCAAGCAATGGAAATAAGTTAGAAATGGCCAAGGGTTGACCTGAAAGCAAGGAGAGTGATTTTGGAAGTAAGGTCCAGAGAAAAGGGATGTGAAGGTGGGGTGGGAAACTCAGCCTCTGAGGATGGAGTGATCTTCCACGAAGAACGAGTGGGTGTCTGTCATGCAGAATAACGCGACGATGTGCTGATGAAGCACATTCATTTGTGTTCTCCAAAACAAAATTAATCTGCTTGGAGAACACAGATGAATTTTTACATGTAATTTTGTGCACAGGACAAGAGCATTAAACCAACATGCAGCCGCTTAACACAACATAGAGTTCGCTGAACAGACCAAAATTGAAAAATGAGGAAATGCTCAAAATTAGATGCGCACAACTACTGGGCTGTATTTATCTCAGTTCAAATTCCATTACTCACCAGTGTTGCCACATTCAAATTGATTACTGATGTAGTGCCACACTGTGCAAGGACATATTTAATAACATTGTTAATGGATGTATTGCTCTCAGCCAGTCAGATCAAATGTAAATGCAAACATTATTATTTTGAGACTGACATTATATAATGACTTGAGTATAACGTGATATTTCTTAATGGAATTCCTTAATAAGAAAACCCAAGTCAGGCAAATGGGATCTCCTTAAGTGCCTGGCAGATGCCATATGACCAATGAAAACTTAGGTGTCAGCCTGGCTAGGTTGTAGCACTCTCGCCTCTGAGTCAGAAGTTGTTGGTTCCAGCCCCAAATTAGGACTTTGAACTCACGGTGAAACTCCAATGCAAGGGTAAAGGCACACTGCATTGTCAGAGGTCAATGCTTCAGCAGAGATGTTATACCACAGTCTTGTCTGCTTGTTCAGTTAGCTGTTAAGAATCCCACAACACTATTGGAAAAGAGAAGAAAGTTTCTCTTCGTGTCCTGGCCAACAATCTCCCAGATCAAACTGCGAATTTGCGTCATGGCTATTTGTGCGACATTTCTGAGCACAAATTTGCTATGATACTGACCTACAAAAAAATAGTGATTACACTTCACAGCAAAAACATCCTGTGAAGCACTATGAGATGTTTCGTCAATGTGATAAGGAGCCATATCAAATACAAGGATTTTTTTTCCTCTCTCCCATATGATCTACTTCCAAAGTGGAGTTTTTGTGGGTCGATGGATATTGAAACAGGATTTCTTTTTGCGGTTTTCCATTAAGAAATACTGTAAATTCGATCCCACAGTATATATTGCGACAGTACAATAACAAGGCTGCACAAAGGTTAAAGTGAAGCATATTCCAGTAGGATGTTAGGTGGATGAAACTCGTTAGTTAGTGTTATGATGCTAAATTCCACTTCCTTTTTTATATTTTAAAAGATTAATTGTCGATGATTTAGCAGCGAGGTTGTGAGGAAGAAGAGAGCAAAACAAAATAAGGTCAAATCTCTAACATAGTTATAAAAAAATTGTTCTCTACACTGGCATTGGTTCATTCAGTTCAGTCTGTAGGGAACAAACATGACCTGGAGATGACACTTTTCTGTGTTTTCTCTGTGATATAATTTTCTTTCGACATGTTTCTGGCAGCATAATTGGTTTAGAACAAGGCATGTAGAATAATTATAGTGACACTAAACTACATTAAAATCAAGAGAACCTGAAGCGGAACGAATTAAACAAGAAATGGTTTATAATTTAAAGGAGAATGTAAGTGTGCAAAGACTCAGCTCTTAAACTAGGATGATGAAAAGTTGAGATAACTGCTAATTGTTCAGACTCATTAAGACATTAGAAGAACATGCACAGAAGTATTGAAGCATGAAATGAGCAGTCTGTACCATGCTGCCTGTAGACAGGGGGTTTTCTATAGATGTTATCTGCTCTCCCATCAGTTTCTGAAGACAGAAAAAGAAAAAAGTAAAGAATGTTCAGTATGTAGCATTCCAGCTTGTTAAAATAAAATATGCACCAAGACTCATAGGACTAAGCTGAATGTCAGAATCTGCCTGCAAACAAACCAAGGTAATAATAAATCACAGCCCATGACTCAGAAAAATGTTTGCATTAAAATAACATATATTTCAAGTGACATTGGAAACTATCAGTCAGCCTTGTCATCACAGGTTTCACTTATAGACCTGTGATGACTCAGGTCAGAGGAGGACATCATTGATTGACATGTTTGGTCACTTGGTCAGGCTTTCAGAAGCCTGGACTGCGCAGAAATACATGAACACTGGGTAAACCTATTTACTCTTCACTAATTGGTGGCAGAACATTTATATCAGACACAACAGCAGATCTGAATGTGAACTTTGATTGAAATAAAGTGGTCTCTTATCCTAGCAGGGACAAGAAGCCAACTTTATTTTAAAAATTGGCCTCCTCGGCTGGCTTATGGATAAATATGATGCGGTGTCTGAGCCATGCAGAACAGGATATTCTCTCTTCTGAGCTAATTTATCCACAGTATATAACATACATGAATGACAACAACTTTCATGAGTTATTGTAGAGCTGCCAGAATTGGTGGATCTGTACCTTCAGGGGCAAATGTGGAAAATGTTTTTTCTGGCACTCTACCTTAGTCTTCAAAATGCTATTATTGTCACATAACGTAGCTCTTTCGGAAGGAAAATCCACTGTGACATTCACCAAATGGCAACAAGTAGAATACATGTGACCACTTATTACTTTTATTAGCATTTTACAACAAGGTATAAATCGCACCACAACCTTGCATTGCATTCAGATCCCAATGTTGGTAGAAACGACAATAAAAATAAGGCCCATTGAAGGACACTCTGATAATGGAGCAACCACAGTGCAAAAATCCATTTGGTTAATTTAACACATTAAAAGCTACCATATTTGACCTTTCTCTCCCTTTGGCATGATCACCCAGATCTTCAATCATGCTGTTGTTAACGCTCTGAATGCATTCTTGTGACAGGTGTGAAAGCAATGAGAAAAGGAGCAGTTCAATTTATTTTATTTATATTTATAAGTGTGCACTTTGTTCATACCACTCAGAGGCAGAAGGCTATGTGGCAGTGAATTCTCTTATAAAAATTCGAAGTCATTTATTAGCGGCCACAGTTTATGAAGGCAGCTACTGCAACAGAATATAATGATGGGAATTATAATGTATATTACTAGAATTAAAAAACACAATTAGGTCAATAAAATTGCTATTGTACATTTATAGCAACATTTAGTCTTGCCTCCATGGAGTACACTGTTCCACAAGGTGCTATTTCTGTTGTTTACTTCTTTCTGTTCAGCAATAAAGCACAAGATGGAATTTAACTTTCAAATCTTTCTCTGTCAGGAGCTTTTATACAGCCTATACCCTTCCTTACCCAGAAATATGTCTCCAGGTGAATTTCTTAAAAGAAATTTGGCCAAATTACACTGTATTTGGCGGGCGGGTCAGAGCCCGAGAGAGTATGACATTGACACCAAAAGTGCAGTATAAAGCAGCATAACTAAGTAAATACACAAAACAGATCCCCTGCAGGAAGTATAATGTAGGAATATGATGCTACACCATATAAGTAAGGTCAAATTGCAGCTCCAGATATGATTGAAGTAGCACTTAGACTTGAAGACAAGTCTGTAAATTTGTATCAGTGATCCCAGAGAAAATATATTTACATTTTTTCTTAAACATGTTGAAAACAGAAAGGTTTTGACATTTTCCCAAACAAATACATTTCCCTCATCATGAACCAGTTTTTCAAAGTCTTGTGTTGTACTTTGTGACATTTCAAGAACATTGCATATCAGATAACGGGCCATTTCATCTTGCTTAGCTGAAGTCATGTCTGAGCACAAGAAGACATAAAAAGCTCATGGGTGGGTGGAAATAAGAGAATGCAGATGTAGATTCAAATGATAGCCACGAACGTAGGAGATTGCAGTCATGTAAACAGAGGCTTAATCAAGCTATTTATGGAATTAATAACTGCCGCTGATTGCAAGGTATTAATGCAACTGAGGAGTAATGAGCTCCTAAGCAAAGAGCAAGGCATTTTCATCCAATGGTTATCTTAACTCTCAGCCTTGATATAACTTCTTAATAGTTGCAACATTCCAATTCATGACCAGACTGCGTCTGCAATTCACAGTTTTTCCAAGTACAGGTCTTCATTGTGGGATTTCCTCTAAACTTCTGTGCACAAATAAACCAAAGTATTGGAAAAATTGTGATCCATGTTGTGCAAGGAAAGTTACCAAAGTAGGAAAACATACAAGTGTTATATGTAAACATTTGTAGCCATGATATGTTTCTTTTGCCTTTGATTCTCTCCTGTCTCTAAGTTTCTCCTCTTTATTTTTTGTATTTTTCTCTCTCACATTCCTGAATATTTCCTCTCTCTCTCCTTTGCTTCTTACCTCCCTTACTTCAAACTAGTGATTATACTGCCCCCCCCCCCCCCCCCCCCCCCCCCCCCCCCCCCCCCCCCCCCCCCCCCCCCCCCCCCCCCCCCCCCCCCCCCCCCCCCCCCCCCCCCCCCCCCCCCCCCCCCCCCCCCCCCCCCCCCCCCCCCCCCCCCCCCCCCCCCCCCCCCCCCCCCCCCCCCCCCCCCCCCCCCCCCCCCCCCCCCCCCCCCCCCCCCCCCCCCCCCCCCCCCCTTCCTAGTGAACGGGGGGGGGGGAAACATTCTACAATTCAATGAATTGCCCAGAAATTGTGGGTTAATGTGCAATCTTCCATCAGTGGGTCTGCATTGAATGAACACATTTTACTTTCAGCAGTGTGCCCAAAGGGATTCTTATTAACTTGCTTACATCAACAAAATTGTAAATCGTTAAGTACTGTGTGGTAAATGAATTCAAATGAAATACATACAGGACACTGGGAGCACTGCTCCTGATAAACGTCGGTATATTGGATGGAAGCAAATTAAATCTGAAACTGAAGTGTTTAACTAAACTATCTTTTTTTGGTCAGCCAGGTGTTTGACACATTTGGAAACCCATCACCATGCTTAAGAGTAACCAATCCAAGCTGAGATTTCCATGCATCCCACCTACTCATGGAAATCTCATCATGAAGGGATGTGTCCTACTTACCTAATTCCAAAGTTCCAGGCGCAGGTGGGCAAGAGTCAAGGCTTGGGAGATCCAGAGTGTGTGCTGGGGTACTGCTGGAGTCTAACCAGCTAAAACTTTGATATTACTTGCCATTGATATTACTGTCTGGTAAGCTTTCCCGCTGCCTGTCCAGCTAGCACCACCCTACCAGTTAGGGCTTTGGCTTGCAGGGTTAACAGGAGCTGAGTGGGATGACTCCCTGCCCCCAGTGACTGGTCTGCCCTTCTAGGTCCTGCCGATGAGCCAGACTAGCTGTGCTGTCATCAGTAGTGCCTGGAATACTGCGGACCCCTCTGGTTCAGGAACCGGAATACCGAGACTGCCATAGGGAGCTGGCTCGACTCCGACATTCTGTTCCCAGGCATGTTACCTTGGAGCCAGTTAGCTCCCAGGAGACCCAGCTTAGCTAAATTACAATCCACTTGTTTTCTAAAGCTCTGTTTATATGGAAATTCTGAAACAGATGAGAACTTAATGTTCCTCTAACAGATATACAAAGGACCATAAAAATGCCTGTTGCTATTTGAATCTGACATTAACACCCAAGAAATAGTCTTAGTCTGTAAGAAAATCAGATCATCTTTGCTTTGGAATGCAAGATTACAATAACCTGTTACATACTTATTGTAGACAATGAGGTATAAATTTGTAACAAAGCCATTAGTAATAGCTCTATGTCACAAATAAAATAGTCTCTGGTAGCCAGAAGTCTCTCCTGCCCACAGGTAGGCGGTTCTGTAAGGTGATTGTGCTGGAGAAAAATTCCTGTGTGTAGGCATGATTTGTTATTATGAGTTGTTATTTTTTACTCAAAGTGATATTGCCACCTCCATTACGAACTGCTGAAATTCAGACCCCAATCCCAAAAATGGTCTTCAAACACTTTTGATGGCAACTCTATAGTACAGCTCTAAAGCAATCCGGTCAACATTAGCATTTCAGTGCGAGAGAGTCTTTGCAGAGCTCACTGTACTCTGAAGTAAGAGGCCAAAGTTTGAAGGAAGCAAAGAACTTACAAGCAAAAACCAGCAGAGCGCATGCAGTTCCTACCTGGTACATGGAAATGTCTAGGAGCCTGGATATAGGATTTGCTGTCTAGCTGCAGGGATAAGCTGGGAGTGCTCCGACCGCTTTCACTGCCTCCAAAGAGAAAAGCAAAGAAGATAGAGAAAAGAAAACGGGAAGCAGAATAAGATAGTTACATGCTCAATGCTGAAGTAAAAGTATATAATGCCATAGCATGTTTCAAACAATAGATTAATAGAAGAGTATTAATAAGCCATAAAGCCATATCTGGGCTTTCAAGTGCACGTTTGACAAGAAAATATACCATTTACTAATGGAATGCAGAGCTCCCTCAACCAGACTGACCTTTTCATTAATTGCTGGAATAATGAGGAAACGTTGCATTGCTTTAAATCCCTTAGAATTGGGACTGAAGGTTTAAAATAATAATTTCTTCAATCTTCCCACCTGCCACTAGCAAAAGACTGGCTGACACAGAGATCAGTCAAAGAGAAGCAACAAGCTTTTCCAGGTCTGAGTGAAATTTTGGTTGGAACACAATTTATTTTCAGCAGTATATTTTCTTAGAGAAATAAACTGAGCAGAAAGGAGGGGACTGCTTGAGCATTTATTTTTACGTTTAAAAATGAAATTCTGATATTTTATGGCATTATATAAAGTTATAATAAGCAAAATAATTCATTATTAGCAAAGAATTGGTTGTCTGCTTCGTCGTTTGAACAAATTGAGGAGTGCATTATTGACCAATAATTCAGACCTGTTTTTGTTTCAGATTTCCAGCATCTGTGGTATTTTGCGTTTTGTTAATAAATCAGATCTTTCTGATGCAGGACCACCTCAGGATTTGAAGCCAGCCTAAAAGAATTCTGCAAACAATCTTAAAGTTGCACAAAAATATTTAAATGTTCTTGTCTGTTTTCCAACAGTTTGGTCGATGGGTTGATTTCAAACTAACGCACTGTTGAGTGAGGCACTACGGCTCTTCCATTGGTCTATTTGCTACAGCCATATAGACCAGAAAAACATTGCAGATTTGAATCCTCCGGTCTTGTGTTGATCTAGCTCATATCAGGCAGGACAACAGTTGGGATTTGGCACCAGACCTCCAACATTTTTCAAGCAACGTATTTTGCAAAAGGGAAGGAATGCCAATAATTGTCAATGCTTAAGTTACAGGGTTCACCACCATTTCTTCCTCTACAGATGTTACTTTTTTGCATTGCCAAATAAAGATTGAAGGCATAATAATATTCAGTGGAAGAAGTTATGGTTTTTATCAACTGATAGATGTTATGTTATAGTATTTAATGTAAAGTCCATTTCATGCCAAGAAGAAATTCTCCTACATAATTCATGATGGAATTCATCCAAGAGTGCAATCAGTATCTTTTTGACACAGTGATGAAAAGCAATAGTGTCATGAAAATTGTAGAGAAGGGTTAGGATTTGGGCCCACACAGCAAATGATTTCCCTGGAGTGGTCTGAATATTTTTTTAAAATTAGTTGTGTTTTGCGATCGCATTGCCTATTCATCTCCATTATGAATCTGTATTGCAATTCTAACGGCAAATACTGTGCATCAGAGTAGCTGAATTACAGGTATAAGAGGACAGCATTTTGCCTTGATTTCATTGCAACAACAACTTGCATTTATATAGCGCCCTCAATGCCGTGTGGCATCCCAGAGTGCTTAATAATGGTGGAGCTTGATGCCGAGCCAGGGGGAGGGGGAAGGTGACTATAAGCATGGTTGAAGAGGAAGGTCTTCAGGCACGACCTGAAAATGGGAAGGGGGCAAGGCGAAGGGATTGAGGGAGGGAGTTCCATTGCTTTGGGCGTAGTGGCTGAAGGCACGGCTGCCAATGGTGGAGCAGAGGATTCGAGGGACAAGGAGGTGACCGGTAGTGCGGAGGCAGCAGGTAGTGAGTTCTATGAGGAGAGAGGTTGGAGAGGGATGCCAAGGTGTGGAGGGATTTAAACACTAGAGTAAGGATCTTGAAGTCGATCTGCTCTGTGACAGGGAGCCAGAGGAGTTTGGCAATGACTGGGGTAATCGAGGTGCAGAGTTTAGTGGGGGTGAGAATGCAAGCAGCAGAGTTTTGGATGAGTTGAATTTTGTGAATAGTGGAGGAGGGGAGACCAGCGAGGAGGGCTTTAGAGTAGTCCAGTCGAGAGGTGACAAGGGCATGGACAAGGGTTTCGGCAGCTTGTGGAGTGAGCTATGTTGGATTCGGGTAATGTGGCGGTGGTGGAGTAAAGTAGTCCTGGTCAGGGACCGGATGTGGGGGAGCACATCTGCCACTAAGAATCAAGCTTTATTTTCTTCACTCTACTTTCAATTTGATGTAGCTTTATAAAGAAAGCATTGCTTTGAAGGGTCAACTCCAAAGTATGCTCAGGATCTTCATTTTTTGTTACTTTTAACTTCTCGGGGTGCCACAGGCAAGTTTAGAAAGTGAAAGTCATATCTACAGCAATATATAAACCTATAACAAGCAAATTAGAGTACTGATTGATAAATACTCAATTGGCCTGTAGTGCCTTTTCATAAATAAATGAAAAAATTCATAAATAAATGAGCAAATTATGAAAAAACCAACAATTTTTTTTGATACATTATTGCTTCAGTATTTGACGCCAACTTAGATTGGTGCTGCAAGGTATTATAATGTTGTATATGATTGTGGGAATCAAAAAAGGCTGAAACATTTGCCCCACTTCCTCTTTTAGACAAGAAAAAACATTAGTGATTGATCAAACTGCCTTTACAGATTCCGACCCAGAGCCCTTCCAACTCGCTCCCTCTCTCATCTCTTTCAAGGTCCATTACAAGACCTACAATTGTGTCTTCGGTCATCTTTCCCCTCCACACCTACCTTCAACTCCCACCCCCAGCTCGGATGCAAAGCCAAGACTGTTAAGCACCTTGGGAAATTCTCCCAGTGTGAAAGACACTATACAAAAAGTGAATTTGTTATTGTAATTATCAACCAAACTGAGCCACTGAAAATTCCTAATTTTTTTAGTATTCGAAAGTGGTCAATGTGAGATGGATGTTTAAAGGAGTTTTTTTTATATGTGTTGAATATGCAAAAAACATTACTAAATTGGTAAACAAAATACATTTTAAAAAGCAGAAGAAAAAAAGTAAAATGTGAGATCAGGGCGAGGAAAGGTGAAGTTTAACTTTTTTATTGTTATTTTAGTGTGTTCATAGTACAATAATAATTTCTTGCAAGTTTTGAGGTTTATTATTGTAATATTTTTTTTCAGCATCTTAATACACAAGCTCAAAATTTTCCTCGACCTGTGAGTGAGTCTAGGCCTATTTTTAAGACAAAAAATAGGTTTTTCAGGCTGACTGGATAGAATTTTGGGTGTCTGAAGTCAACACCTTGTGCAGCTCTTGTGCATCTCCTAGTGGCTGTCTAAGGAGCTCCATTGGAGAGCACGTCTCCAGCACCATCTCACAACCTTGGAATGATATGTAGCAAAGTTGAGATTACAAGAGAGGAATATAGTAACATAAATATTTCTCAAGTTGTTGTGCAGATTAGAGGAAAACATTAATAATATTTATAGATAAGGTATCCAAAAGCCACTGCTATAGGCTGAAACACAGGGAAGATGTTCCTTGAAGATTGAATGAATGCCATAATAATAAATAATAATAATCCTTGCATTTGATATAGTGCTTTTCAGGTCTTCTAGACGTTTCAAAGCGCTTCACAGAATATACTGTAAAGTGAATTGACTGTATATTTGTGGGTGAAATGCGGCAGCCAATTGCACACAGCATTGTCCCACAAACAGTCATGGATTGAAATGACCAATGATATTATTATTCTTTTTTCTTGAGGGATTATTATCAGGCATGTGGAGTAAGGAAACTTGCCCAAGGTTTTGCCCTGCCGGGAATCAAACCCAGGTCTCTTGCTTACGAGGCAAGTGCTCTAACCACTGAGCTGCAGGACTCACTTTGTCAGTGTTGTCTTCACAAACAGATACAAATATAGGGAAAGACGTATTGCTGTTGACAGTTTCACAAATAATTACAGTATTTTATATATATTTTTCATATAATTTAAGATTAAAAAAAGGAAGAATCCATCTAGATGTATTACTGTGATATTCAACAGATATGTAATTAAAGGACTAACCATATGGTTTGACCAGTCTAATATATTCCAACTTTTACTGTTAGTCTGGGAGAAAAGGTGTTGAATATGAGCATTCTTTGAGAGCGAATAGTATTGGATGGCAAATTGTTTCACCAGTACACACACATACACATAGCCACACGTACATACACACATCTACCACAAGCTGCAACAATTCATGACCTTTCCTTAAAAGTAAAGGTTTTTACTTTCCTTTGGGATAGTCATCCTTACTGTTCACCGTGTTTATTATATCAAGTTTCCCGAAGCACAGTCCATTTTAATCAGTCTAATTCAAAACGTTTAACAATATGCTTTGAGACATTTTACTGAGGATCAGGTTATTTCTGCATTGATTTTGAAAATATCTTAAATCACTTTATCATTCCAAATCATTTCTGTTAGTCAAAGCTTTTCAAAGGTAAACATTCACAATTGAAGAACATAATTTTTCCTTAATAGATTTGTGTCAAGGGAATTGACTCCTAATAAAATGCTGCTGCCAGAACACATGACTAACATACTGCAAGTAAAATTCTCCTCAAATGTAATAATTAGACATGTAATGCTGCAAATTCACTCACATTCAGACCAGAAGACCACTTTTGAAGTCACACAACACCAATCACCACAGACACATAAAGACCATCAAGATTACCTTGATGTCAGCTTTTAGTATATGAGAGAAGTTTAACATTCTCTTCAAAACAAGAGATAATCGGGAAAAATTAAAAATGTATGTAGAGCCACTGCATTTTTGTAGTGTTACAGCACCAGGTTTATGGTTTGATAAATGAGCTGGAATGTGCTTGAGAAACTTATGAGGTTTTTATTGCAGCACATTAAATAAGGATGTAATAAGCAGTGATGGTACCTATTCGTTTGTCCTTTCTCTAAAGAACTATGATTTGAAGGCTTTTCACAATGCCAAACAATTGTCTATTAAAAGTTAGTTAATAAATTGGTCACAACTGTATGTTAGTTACAGACTGTAATAGTATGTGGGCACATTCACATATACATATATTTTGTCATGTGATTTCCCAGTTCCCTACTGTGATCTACTGTTAATCAGGCTATGCATTAAATTGTTTTTTTCCCCATGTTTGTGCTGTTATTGGTTGCAGGAGTTGTGTGAATGTATGATGTGTTTATGCACTTGTATTAGAAATGTGGGGTATTTTTTCAGTGCTTTTTCAGTGTACCTGCCTATTAAGAAACTTGCACTGAAACATTAAAACATAATAAAGACTACAGTTTGCATGGCACTGACAAGAAAGGTAAAACTTGACATCCGTGTCTGATCCCCAGAAAGCTGTTTCACAGTTGAAGACTTATTGCTGGAAAACAATAGGAATGCATAGAAGCGTATGTATTCCTGGAATTTGAAGGCTACGCAATTCATATTCTGCTGCACTTACGATACCCTGAATAACTCGTCTGACTTGGTCTAGGAGTTTAAGAGAAAAGCTGTTCTGTGAACAAATGCTTTTTAGTGTTCACACTAAACACGTGTACCATATGATTATCCTTGTGGTCGTGAGCCCCAAACCATCTGCTGGCATTTGCCTCAGTGGAATCCATTATGAGTCAAAGGAATCAGGTGATCAGAAACATGGTGTAGATGATGGACGATTTGGGCAAAAGGTTTTCATATTGTGGCATCTATAACTGACAAACGGCTTCTGCAGGACTCTACAATCATCTTTTATCCAATCTGTGCCACCTCTAGCCCCCACAGCCTCCTGCAGGCTGGCAATGTCCACTAATCCACCGCCTCTCATCTTAGCGTGCGCATCTTGGCTGCCGCCCCTGACTCGAGCTGGCCCTTCCTCAAAATGCCCCCTCTCCCTGCAACTCCCCTGCTCTCCCCAGGTGACACCTTCTCCCTCACTGAGGCACCAACCACCTGGCTACACCTACCACCATGCCCCACACCCTAACCGCCGTGGCGGTGGGGTGGCCCTCATATCCAAGGCGTCATTTACCCTATCCCTCTACTCCATTTGCTCATTCTCCTCTTTTGAACACCTAACCCTCTACCATCCCTCCCACCTCTCTCTAAAAATTCTCCTAATCTACCGCCCCCCAAAATCCTCGCCCACCTTCATCTCTGACATCTCCACCCTCCTTGCTTCCCTCTGCCTCTGCTCTGACTGCCTCATCATTCTGGGTGACTTCAACCTCCACTTCACCCACTCTTGTTCCACCTTCTCAGACTTCTCCTCTCTCCTCTCTTCTCTCAACCACTCCCTCCACATCCACTCTGCTACCCACACTCACAGTCACCCGCTCGACCTGGTGATCACCTGGGGCCTCAGCGTCTCAGATGTCACCATCGCTGACAAGGCCATCTCTGACCACCATTTCATCACCCTCAACTCCCATATCCCTCTCCCCACTGCTTCCAAACCTACCACCATCTTCTACCACCCGTGGAAGAAGATCTCCCTGCAATCCCTCTCCATTGCCCTGGAGTTGTCTGAACTCCTCCCCCTCTCGCCCACCTCTCGCATCAACCCATTCTCTGCGCTTACTCTTCTCCACAGCACCCTCTCCACCACACTCGATGCCCTTGCCCCCCACACCTCCTGAACTGCCTCCTATTCCCGATCCTCACCCTGGTTCACCAGCCACCTCCGCTCGCTCAAGGGCCAGGTGTGGGCTGCTGAACGCACTTGGCTCAAATCCGGCCAAACAACAACAACAACAAAATTACATTTATAGAGCGCGTTTCAGGACAGGATGACGTCCCAAAGCACTGAGCAGTCAGGTGTTGGGGCCCGAGCATGGGGGAGGAGTGGTGTAGGGGTGAAGGAAGGCAGAGAGGTGGGAGGGAGACCAAAGGCACAGTTGAAGAGAAAGGTCTTGAGACCGATCTTGAAGGAGGCAAGGGAAGAAGCGATGTGAAGGGACCGTGGAATGGAGTTCCAGAGTGTGGGGGCAGAGAGGCTGAAAGCCCGGCCTCTGATGGTAGGGTGGGTCGGGCGGGAGACATGGAGCAGGCCGGAGCCCGAAGAACGGAGGGAGTGGGCAGGTTGGTAGGGAGTCAGCAGGTCAGAGAGGTTGGAGAGGGCAAGGCCATGGATGGCCTTAAAGGTGAGAACGAGGATCTTGAACTCGATCCTCTGGGGGATGGGGAGCCCGTGGAGTCGGGCGAGGGTGGGAGTGATGGTGACACGGAGCCTGGTGCGTGAGAGTACACGAGCTGCAGAGGTTTGGATGATCTGCAGTTTGTGAAGGGAAGAGTTGGGAATGCCGATGAGGAGGGAATTCCCGTAACTGAGCCTTGATGTGACAAATGTGTGGGTGAGGGTTTGGGCAGCCTGAGGGGTGAGGCAATGGCGGAGTCAGGCAATATTGAGGAGGTGGTGGAAGGCAGTGCCCGTCATGGCGCAGATGTGGGGGAGAAAGGACAGTTCAGGGTCAAACAAGATACCCAGGTTCCTGACTGGCTTAGTGAGGTTGAGTGTGCAGCCGTGGAGGCTGATGCTGCCAGCGCCTGAGGTGCGGAGGCGCTGGCGCGAGCCAATCAGGAGGGCCTCAGTCTTGCTGACGTTGAGTTGGAGATAGCTGACCCTTGTCCAGGACTTGATGTCGCACAGACAGTCGGTCAGGACATCAGTAGACCTGGAGTTCACCTAACGGTTCACCGGCACATCTGGCTGGACCTCATCAAAACCTACTGCTCCCCTCTCACCTCGGCCAAATCATCCTTCTATTTCAGGTTAATCCTGGAGGTGAAGGGCAACCCCAGGCTCCTGTTCTCCACCACCAATCGGCTCCTCCGCCCTCCCTGCTATGCCTCGCAGATTCTTTTCTCCGACTCCCACTGCGAGAAAATGCTGAACATCCTGAAGTCCAAAATCGAGGGAATCCACTCAGCTGCCACTGCCCTCCCAACTTCCACCACTTCCCTAACCCCCCTCACATCGATCACTCCCCATCCTTCCTTCCACACCTTTGAACTTGTCACCCCCTCCTCTATCATCACCACCATATTCTCCATGAAATTCATCACCTGCTCCCTGGACCTCATCCCCACCCCTCTCCTTAAATCCCACTCCACCTCCTTACCCCACTACTCGCCAACATCATCAACCTCTCCCTGTCACCTGGCACTGTTCCTACCCCCCTCAAAACAGCCACTATCTCCCCCACCTTGAAGAAACCTTCCCTTGACCCATCACAGCTATCCAGCTATCGGCCCATTTCCCACCTCCCTTTTCTGTCTAAGGTCCTTGAGAGAGCCGTTGCCTCCCAGCTTCGCTCTTTCCTCTCCTCCCACTCCCTCTATGAGCCCCTCCAATCGGGTTTCCGTGCTGCACGTAAACTGCTCTGGTCAAGGTCACAAACAACATCCTGACCATGTGCGACCAGGGCTCCCTCTGCCTCCTTGACCCTGAACTGTCCTTTCTTCCCCACATCCATGCCATGACCGGCACTGCCTACCCACCTCCACAACACTGCCAGACTCGCCAGACTCCGCCAGTGCCTCACCCCTCAGGCTGCCGAAACTCTCACCCACGCATTCGTCACATCAAGCTCGATTACGGAAACTCATCTAAAACTCTGCAGCTCGTGTACTCTCACGCACCAGGCTACGTGACCCCATCACTCCCACCTGACTTCACTGGCTCCCCATCCCCCAGAGGATCAAATTCAAGATTCTCGTCCTCACTTTCAAGGCCATCCATGCCTTGCCCCCTCCTACCTCTCTGACCTGCTGACTTCCTACCAACCCGCCCACTCCCTCCGTTCAGCGGGCTCTGGTCTGCTCCATGTCTCCCGCCCGACCCCCCCCTACCATCGGTGGAAGGGCTTTCAGCCTCTCTGCCCCCACACTCTGGAACTCCATCTCACAGTCCCTTCGCCTCACTTCCTCC
The DNA here is from genome assembly GCF_018977255.1 of Callorhinchus milii. Classification (NCBI taxonomy): domain Eukaryota; kingdom Metazoa; phylum Chordata; class Chondrichthyes; order Chimaeriformes; family Callorhinchidae; genus Callorhinchus; species Callorhinchus milii. The sequence continues at coordinate 560,082 of NW_024704785.1, read as the reverse complement.
CTTGCCTCCTTCAAGGCGGTCACAAGACCTTCTCTTCGACTGTGCCTTTGGTCTCCCTCCCACCTCTCTGCCTTCCCTCACCTGTACCCCACCTGTCCCCCATGTTCGAATCCCGACCCCTGACTGTCCAGCGCCTTGGGATGTCCTCCCTACGTGAAAGGCGCTCTATAAATGTAATTTGTTGTTATTTATTGACTTATAAAGTTGGGTTACAAATCCCAGGTCATTAGGAGATGGGCTACATTTCTGTGACACAGCAATCGTATTTCCGGACACTTATTTTTTTTCTACCTACAAAAAAAAGGTAGAAAACTGTTGTATTGTTGTCTGGTGACCTGAACTGTTGAGAAAATTATCTTATAATCCTTCTAAATGCAGACTGCACCTGTTTATTTTTCTGGGCTCTTCCAGGTTTTTCTTTCAATATCTTGCTGCTCTGAATTGCAATGGGTTCCCCTTTATTGGGCCCACCCCAAATATTTATAACATGTGATCCTTTCAGATGTGCCCGGTGGATGCTCATCCTATCCTTACTTCTCCTTAGTTACAACTTCCAAGGTGTGACCATCCTCATCACAGCATTTCTTTGCAAAGTGACTGAAATGTTATCCTACATCAAAGGCATGATGCAAATGCAATCTCTTGTTGAATTGACTGAATAATCTCACTATATCTGTAGCTCCATTTTGATGGTCGTAGTGGTTTCTTTAGTCCTCTTTATCACTTAATTTTATCTTTTGAAGCACTTCTGCCCTGGCTCTTAATTTTGAAGACACTTTTCATTTATCAGGGAACTTTTGCCTGAATCTTGACTGTTTTCAAGACTGTCTCTGAAACTGTTTTTGTTCTCGATAACTTCCTCTGCAGAGAAACCCACATCAGAAAACGGTCTGTAATGTACCAGTTCCCACCCATTCCCATCATGACTATGTTGCTTTTAGAACATGAAAATTTTCTTTTCTCTTTTATTTATATGCAAGTTATGGCTGGTAGATACGCACTATAGCACCCCAATATAAAATGAGAATTCTGTTACGTGTTGCATTGTCTATGGCTACATATATTAAAAACACACACTAGGCAGTAAAGTTTGCTACGTTTAATGAACACAATGAATATGTTATGAAACGCCACAACCTTTACTGGTCTATTAGTGATGGGTGCATGCTGAGATTATAAAATCATGCTTTGCAAGTTGTGAAAAGCTGATGCAGTGTTCAGATCCTTGTGCACTGTATGCTGATAATCACAAGAGTAGATTTTAAAAATAAATGTGTTAAAAAATATATAATTTTATTGTGGCGATTGGAATTCTAAACGGCAGTGCTAACTAAAACGTATTATTCCCTATTTCTAAAAATGTTGTGAAAATTAAGTGTTGAACAGGTATAATGCTAATAAAAGCAGAAAAACAGTCTAATTCCCAAACTCAGCGTGCTCAAAACACACAGCAAGGCAGACTTTCCATTCAGTGCTTACACCCAGTTTGATGTTTGGCAGTGTTCAGTTACTGCTGTAAAGTTTGTTAACAGATATTCAGAAACCTCCGTAATAATTTTTCAGTCAACACGAGTGATATCCTGCTTGCCGTTACGCATTGGGGACTTTGGTATTGTCCGTTTCTCATGGTTTAAATCACCAAAAATCCTACACATAGCAAGCAGGGCATCAACCCTAATATGCTGACATCAAGTTTATTATACAATCATGCAAATGTCCTATTCCTTTGGATAGGAGCAGAGTTTCACATCTGTACAAAGCTGACACGTGCATCTTACCTTTAAAATAAGGGACATAGTTAGGTGTGAGGGTGGATGCAGGGCTGGAGGGTGATGATAAGGAGCTGTAACTACCAGTATGCAGGGAATGAATACCAGCAGAGGAGAGTTCTGAACAGAACACAAATGGGGAAAGTTATAGAGAAAAGAAAGTATTTAAGTAGATTTGGTAGTGATGATCTGGTGTGGAAAGTTCCACCTTCTAAAGATTTCTGTTTTTGGTCATTTCTCGCCCTCTCCAGGGGTCTCCAGACCGGCACGTCATATTTAGTGTGCATTGATGAGAAACTATAGTTGTTCCCAGCCCCTGTAAAGCTATGAAAACTGTGCAGTTGACCCACCATTCATTTCCGTCTGTTTTACTGTGGGAGGAAAAGCAACCTCAGATCCATTCAATGCCTGTCCAGTGCTCGACGGTTAGTGGTAACAACAGCTGACAATCCTCAACCCAACACTTTAGAAGAAGCATGGTGTGGCCTGGGGTTGTTTGTGGGGAAGGGGAAAATAACAAAGGATAAAAGTTCAATTTCTCATACACCTTGGGTGTGAGGAAACTATTCATAATAGATATTTAATTTTGCCTTCTCATCAGCTCTCAAGAGCTGATTTTTGATTAGATACTCTTAGGACAGATTGCTGTCAATAAACAAAAATAATACACACCTTCATTAAAACCTGCATTTTAGATTCAGACCTGGACAAACTGTCTGTGGGTTATTTCCATGTTCCTCATGAGCTCCATTTGGTATTTAGAGATATATTGTTGTGTGCAATTGGCTGCCACGTTTTGCAAACAAAATGTATTGTCAATTCACTTTACAGTATATTCTGTGAAGTGCTTTGAGACATCTCAAAGGCTCTATATCAAATGCAAATGTTATTATTATATGCCAGATCACCATAATATCCCAACAATATACTACAACTGAATTTAAATTGGAGATGTTGACAGACATGAGGTAAATTTTAAAAATTCTTACATTTGGTATATCCCCTTTCACAAAAAGAGGGGATGTTTCAAAGTGCTTCAGGGGATTTACCGTGAAGTGTGGCAACTGCATTTTTATTTGGCAAAATAAAAACTGGGCTCCACCTTTTGACTCTGCAACTATGCTTTTTTCACAAATAGGTCCATTTTTTAATTTGTTTTAATAATTATAATAATAATCCTTACATTTGATATAGCGCTTTTCACGTCGGGAGGATGTCCCAAAGCGCTTCACAGAACACACTGTAAAGTGAATTGACTGTATATTTGTGGGCGAACGCGGCAGCCAATTGCGCACAGCAATGTCCCACAAACAGTCGTAGATTGAAAATGACCAATTTATTATTGTTTTGTTTTTTGAAGGGATTATTATTAGGCTCTGTGTGGAGTAAGGAAACTTGCCCAAGGTTTCGCCCTCTGCCTGGAATTGAACTCAGGTCTCTCGCTCGCAAAGCGAGTGCTCTAACCACTGAGCTACAGGACTCCACGTTTTGTCCTATGAGATTATAATGCTAAAAGCTGTGCTTTTAAAATGCAGAATTCTAGTGTTTGCACGTACAGGACTGAGAGGCAGGGCTGATAGGTGACACCTGAGTCACTTTATGCCCCATCTTTGGCAGTACTGTAAAAAGAAGCAGCAGAAACGTTTCCTAAATTGGATGCAAGCAACGATCTCTCTCGGTCTGCTTCTTTAGATGTTGATAGTGGCAGACGTAGCTCCGTTTGGTCAACTGTATAACTTCAATTTAAGTTCTGGAAAAGAAGCACTTTTGTGACCTAATACATTCAAAGCTTTAGCGCAGTGAATAATTGGAATCTGCACAGTGTGAATTATACAGTGTCAGATTTCATCCATTTCACAAATGAAATGAAGAAAATAAATTAAGTTAACATAAACTTAGAAGTCAGTCCGTATAGACCCTGGAGAGTTTATATAGCCCAATGATGTGCTGAGAATAGGTTGAAATGTGAGTCTGTTTAAAGAAACAATGAATTTAAATCAGTGTTGTCAGTCATGTTCCAATCAAATATAACCTTTCAGAATATAACAATCTATTAACTAGAACTGAGTCTATTTGAAGATGACTGCACTTTGCTATTATTTTTGTGTTCAAGTGAATTAATTTGGAATTAAAAATAATATGAAAGGATGTGCATTTCAACCTGTGATTTCCCACAGGAGAAGTTCCACTTCTGTCTGCGTGATTGGGAGAGGTAATGACTAGAGGACAGACATTTCCCCTGCGTGGAACCTTTAATATTAGAGCTTAAGAGTTTTGTTGTGCCTCCTAGTGTCTGGTTACGCAGTGCTGTTGCTCGAGGCCTGTATTTAGGGTGCCTGGTTGCCTTCTCAGCCAGGTAAAGCACCTTACTTCCCCAGAAGAGTGCTGGATTTGATTGTGTATTTATAATACTGTGACAGAGGTGTTCATTACCTGGTCTATGGAAATGCTGGGGTGAGCGGGACCACGTTGGGGTGTAACGTCCATAGCCAAGAGACCCGATGGATCCAGGACTGGAGGCCCTGCGCTGTCGGGGTCCTTCCTGTTCACCCTGCAATACAAAAAGGCTTCTGAATCATCTGCTATCTTAAGGGTTTGTGTAAAATGCTTAAACTATGTTCAAACTGTACTCACTGGTTACTTTTCAGAGTGCTACTTCTGAACTTCCTTACTATCTAAGCATTTTAGGTGAATTTATGAGTTAATTTAAACCTTTAGATTTGTAACAAACTTCTGTGTTACCTACAGAAATAGGCCTATTTCAAATGCATTGATGCCACAGAAATGTCAGTATAAAAATAAATAATAATCCTTGCATTCGATATAGCACTTTTCATGCTTCTAGACGTTTCAAAGAGCTCCATAGAATATACTGTTGGGTGAAATGACTGTATAATTGTGGGAAAAACAGTTGTGGATTGAAGTGACCATTTATTATTGTTTTTATGTAGATCAAGGAGAACGGAGTGCATCATATAATGAAGCTACTTCAGATCAACCTCGATTACATTATGTTCTGTGATAACAGACATTGATTTAAATTCAAATGACAGTATTTTGACATATTTATCAAACATATTCTTTATAAAAAATAAATCCTTATTGTTTTTATTCAACAAATGAATTGACTGAAGGAATGATGAATTCTAGAACAACTGAAACATATTACAAAACTTATTTCCCACATTTTATTCCAACAATTACTTATACTTAATCCATTAGCAGCTATTAAAAGCAAAGCCAACTTCTGAATACTCCAAACTACCGTTATCACAATTCCCATCCAGAAAAAAGACTCAAAAGGAACAACCTTTCCTATAGTTATCCTGTTGGGAACAAAATTGATAAATTCATAGCAGTAAAGCAATCTTGTCCTGCAGTCCGCTCAAAATTTCAAGGCTGTCCAGTGGTTTGGGCCTAATTAATCTCGGCTGTTACACCAAAATAAATTGAGAGCTTTGAATGAACTTTGGGGAGATGAGTCCAGTGTATTTGGCACCTTTCTGCTTTTGGACTAAAGAAATGCAAATTGTTCTGCTACTGAAATCATTCAGTCGAAAATTGTGCCGATGTGATACTTATATTTCAATCCGCGTCTCAACATAATATAACAATCCTCACATTTGATATAGAGTCTCATCGTGCCTTCAAGACGTCTCAAAGCGCTTCACAGTATATACTGTAAAGTGAATTGACTGTATATTTTGTGGGCGAAATAGCCCTCCTTACTGACTGACAATTTCTTCTCCACACTGAGACCTTATAGGATTAATATATGTCTATATTGTGTTGGTGACGTGTACTTATTGAACATTTAATTTAAGCCATTGATAAGGAGACCTACTTTCCATTTGCACTTTATATGAACAAGCCGACCTCCAAAGTTGAAGGAACCACATTACTATGTTAGCAAGTGTTTTCCTGCCCAGCATATGTTGGCCAACAAACAACCAACATTCTTCAAAAATCGACCTGTTTGACTTTTTTCCTATCTTAGGTCCACCAAAATAACTTGCCTTAAATCTGTCAGTCCGGAATATCATATTTGCCAATAACTTATTGCACCATTACTTTATACTTAGTCATCAATTACATTAGTTAGAGAGATATTAATTAAAACTATATATATCTAAACTGTAGGAACTTTCCATCCTGACTTTGTTTTATAACTTTTTATTTATAATTTTGCTAATGTATCCACATGTAAAATGTAAAAATATTATCAGAACCCAATTACAAAATATATTTTCCAAATAGATATCAGAATTCTTTACATGGAAGAAATACCACCTTGATTATAATTAGCATATTAATGAACTAGAATGAGGTCATCTTCATAGCAACACCTGGTAAAATGGATCACAGCCCCATACTTTGCCACTAGGTAGATTAAACCTTCATTGAGCAATAATTAAAAGGGAAGATACGAATGATTTACAATGCTTGTAAATTGTGCCAAAGACTGAGAATACAATAATAAGCTTGTAATAAAACATACTTCTTATCCTCAAGGTGTAATGTGTCAGTTTGGCAACAAAAACAACTTGCATTTATATAGCGCTCCAAGATGCTGTCCAGCATATAGGGTACTGTATAAATGCAATTTGTTGCAAATCTGACACATGAATTGAAGTTGAATGATATCAGGACCGTATTTGAATCATCAGTACTGCACTATACTGAGTGTATGATTCGGTTGATGTCTGCTTGAAATGTGACTCTTTAGCGCAAAGTATCAGTGAAATAAATCCCATGAAGTGCACTCAAATTTTAAACTTTTCCCCACCCATATGGTAACCAGAGTATGGACTGTTAACCCTTGGGTTTATTATTAGTTTTGCGAATACATCAGGATACAGTTCTCCATCCGAGATGTAGGTTATTGTCTCTATTGTTTGGTTACTATATTGGTTCCAACGGAATCCCATTTCCATCACAAGTGTGATTCAGAGAATGAAGCAGGTTTCACTCCTGTTATTAATTAGCTAACCCTGTAGGTGACCTTGGTCGTATGAGTTTATGATTAGATTTGTAAGCTCAGGGATCCAAGGTAAAATGGAAACAATTTGCCCAAACATACACCACCTTAATGAGCAACAAAAATACAAAAAGGAGAAATTAACTGATTACCTCAGTTGGTATTGGAGACAGCATTCGTGGTGACTGAAACAAGGGAAAAGACAGAAAGAAAATCATATAGCTCATTCTTACAACCTGCCACCAGATTTGATGACAGAGTACAAATCATTTGCAACATTACAATATTGGTTATAGATCAAATTAGATAACATTAGTTCTCAAATAGCAAACAAATATGTTGATGAAGAAAAAATGAAAAACAAATATTGATCTGGCCAAACAAGTTGCCCAACACTGACCCCCATCAACAAAAAAAGGTGCGTTAGACTATTTCTTCCCAAAGTTGCTTTGAATCAAGGCAATTTTCTCAGCACAACTAGGCCATGAAAGAGCATGTGACCCTGATTTTCCTGCTTGTTTGCACCTGCAGGAAAATTGTGTGCAAAAGTCACAAGCTGGTGTGCCCATGTGCAAAAATGCACATTTCTCCCTGTGCAACTGAATTCTGAACTGAACGCCATGGGATTATGAGCTCTGCTACCAAAGGTATTTGCATTGCTTGTTAAGAAGTGGACAGATGCTAAGCCAGCTGCCTATTCCTTTTTTTGTCCCCCCCAAAAATTCACAATTTGTTTATAGGGGAAAAAATACACTAAACTCAAAGTATTAGTGTTGCTGTTCAACCATACAGCCTGACATTTCCAAAATGCTCCAAATGAAAGAAACTACTAATTGTGCAAGGATGAGAAAAATGAGATTGAAATACAGGGCTGGCTCATAGAGCTAGACACATTCTTACTGAATTTCAGCTGCCAACTACCTCCCTCAAGTCCAGGCATTTAGCTCCCGCGTGCCTGTGCTTGAAACGAGGAAAAGCATCAAACCCGTTCCTGTGCTTGTGGCAGATGCATGCACAAACATTAAGGAAATACATAATATACATTTAAATTAATTGTTATTGTGCAAATAGCACTTGCATAGAACAAAGGGGCTCTGCGGCCTGGATTTTTCCCTGGATATGTAGTGAAACATGTTTTGCGAGTGCCTTCAAATCAAAATATTCAAATGGAAAATGCGGCAGAGTTTGACTGGTGCTCGGACCACAAATTGCTGTGCTGTGGACCACTGTCCAAACTAGGTTGACATCAGGTTACCCAAACGATTACTACGGTGTTCCCCTTTCCCCAAATTCCATTTTGTCTTGTTCTTAGGTCATGGGCCACTGAAGATAGATGGCTGGCAGAGACCATTTTAAATTTAGTATGTGCATCTAGCTTTAGTATATCTAGATTTAGTATATCATCGCTTCATTAGTATGTGCCTCTGCTTCTGGTCTCCCGCCTCCACATGATGGGATGTGGTTTCATTTGCACTGGTTGCATGAATCTTAGCAATGTTGGTAGCCCACCCAACTGTACAGGGCATCACACTGAGCCTGACCTCTCCCCACCGTGAATGCCATGGACTACCATGTCGAGGGTGCCAGAAGTGCTGGAGGCGATTAGGACCAGGAACTCTGGCTGGTTTTATCCTCCCAAACACTGGGAATCCGAGGGCCAATTTAGCTTCCACATGCAGTCCCGAATGAGACCTGGAAACTCAACAGGAACAGGATTTAAACCTGCAGCTATATCCATAACATCATTGAAGGAGGTAAGTGCAGACATTATCTTCATTGACATTTAAAAAACACTAAGGGAACGTTTTATTTTCTGCTGACTCATCACAGCTATTTGTTTCACCCCCTTCAGAGCAAATTACAAGCCTGAGCGTTAACATAGATGAAAAATCATGTGTTTGTAGGCATTAATATCGAGTTAAAATATTTCCTTTAAATAGATGGTTTCTTACCTTCCAGGGCAAAAAATCCAGATCCTTCCCCTTAAACAACATTTAAATGTAACAATTTCTGAGGATTGCTTAGTTTTTCAGTACCTCCCCCATTCTATGCCTTTCAATAGTTGAGTAATTGATATACGGTGAATAGGAGATCATGTCAGGACGATCTATATTGTAAATGGCCTTAACTTTGGGAAGAGCAGCCAAATCCTTGTAGTCAAGAATCTCATCATCTAGCTTGGCCTAAGAGAGGAAAAGAAAAGAAGGATGCAAGAGATAATGAGCAGAGAATAAACAGAGCGGAGGAACAAAAGTAGATAGACTATTTCACAACTATAGGAGTCTTCCAGGGAAATTGGGATATAGACGATCCATAGCACCGCAGCACTTGTTTGAGAAATCAAGTAATTCAAAATAGGTCAGATTTCTCCTGTTCCATTGATCACTGTCTTGCACACCGAAAAACTCTCCCCACCACACACACAAACTCTCCCTTCCTAATCCTGAGTCAATGTTCTAATCCACACTATTTTTCTGAGCCAGGAGAACAGGTGGGAAATGGGTCACCTTGAAAATTCCTGTTCCTTCACAGCTGCTTATGTTTGACTCACTGGTCAGTCAATTACCTAAAGTGAGTAAACCAGTCAAGATTTGCTGCAAACTGAAATCTCTTTGATGGGATTTCAACATTCTAGCTCACTTGGCTGTTCTGCATTCTTGAAGAAGAAACATTCAGCACATTTGATAAGGCATTTTTTTTTCTAAGAATAATCTATGAAAATGCTCAGAAAGTAGTTTGGGCAAATATTCATGTTGGCATAACTGTCAGGCACAAAACAACTGAATAACTTACATAAATGATACGACTCGGAGATCCTGAAGTACTTGAGGCTGGAGCAGATGTAATGCTTTCAGAGGAAGTGCGAGTGATCTGGGAAACAAAAACAATAATTACAATTTAGATACAGAACTTAGACCCTGTAGCTATCTATGTCTTTAAATACGTGAAACGTGCATACAATCCTTAACATTTTACTGTTATCAAAAAAAAGTGGTTATGTGTTCAATGACTGTAAAAAGGATACAAATGTGCATGCTTACCGTGAGAATTCCTTTAGTTTCTTGGGTCTCTAATCTACTCCACCATCATGCCCATCTCAAGTGATGGTCTTTTATTTTCCTATGCTCCCAGAAGATACTGAATACTTTACTAATGAATCAGTTACACTCTGACAACACCATGACACCCTTTTAATTCTCCTTACATTGTGTGTCAGCCTAGTTCAGTGGTAGCACTCTCGCCTCTGAATCAAAAGGTTGTGGGTTCAAGTCCCACATCGGACATATTCTAAATTGACACTCTGATGCAGTGCTGGGGGTGTGTTACATTTTTAGAGGTGCTGCCCTTTGGATGAAATGTTAAACCGATGTCCTATCTGCGTCTTCAGGTGGACATTAAAGATCCCATGGCACTATTTGAAAAGAGAAAGGAGTTTCTCCCAGTGTCCTAGCAAATAAATCCCCCAAATAAAATTGTTCACTCATTGTTTTGTGAGGACAATGCTGCTTTGTGGGACAATTTTTGGATAGTCATGACCGAGTTTTAAAATAATGATGCTTTCATTTTACCCTACATCGTTCAATGATGCCAACAGTGATAAACGTGAATAACATTTCACCTTACCTTTTGTTTTTCCTCTGCCCTGGCAGCCTGTTTACAGATTGGATGCCAGATAGAAGTACCTACAGCAAATAAAAGTTTGAAAAAAAGGAATCATAAAAGCAGAAAACAGAGAAATTATCAACTTTTTTTAAAAAAGGTTCATTTTATTCTAAAACCTGAATATGTGGAAAATGCACAACAAACCACAGAACGCCAGATTAACATTTAGGGAGACAGCTCCAAAGCACCCACAAAATACACAGTGGATTCACATTACAGTATATCCTGTGAAGCGCATTGAGACTCCTCAATGATGTGATAAGGGCCTATATGAAATGCAAGGATTATTATTATTATATGATTATCTGCTTCTGTTTCAAATGCTGAACACTTTTATCATTTTCTGTGTTTGTGTTTCAAATTTACAGCATTTCGTTTTTCCTACTTCGATTAATTACACTTTACGGGTCTTCTTATTAATCTTTTTTTTTTTTTTTTTTTTTTTTAACTTCAGGGCTCAACTTACTTCGATGTAGAGAACGACCTAATGTGAGCATGCACAGCAAATGGATTCACATTTCAAACATGCTTTAACGAATAATACACAATAAACACGTGTGTATTCTAATGAGTCTGGACTGTACATAAATCACCTTCATTTGGAACTGAATGACCAGAATAAATTTACAGGCAGTCATGGGAATTAAACCCAGGGCATTTTTGGAATGAGGACTTAGCGCCTGTAGTAGAAGTTTCTATTACAACAAAAATAAAATTTGTCTGCTAATGACAATGCGCTAAGGTATTAATTGCTAAATAAAATACTCCTTAAAAATATTTTTAAGGGAAGTTATTGCCAGCATTTAGCATGCTGATCATGAATAATATAAATAATTTATACCGTGGATCAATACTTTGCTTTTAATATGTTATTTCCTTGTTCGGAAATGTAATACAATGAAAATGAAAATGACTCACTCCACCAAACATCAATACTGCTTAGATCATGTCTTACATTACGCATGTGTTAAAAAATGCTCTTGGATAAAAATAGCTCATTTTCAGATAATTTTTTAAATCAACGTAAACCTGCTCACTCCGGTACATTCTTTAGAATAAACCTAATGAAATTGCTCAATACCATGAAATCTCGAGTTTCTGATCACTAGGACAAGGCTGATTAATCAGTGAAGTGTATAATGTAGGTTATACTTGTGAGAGTTTTCAATTTTTTAAATTGGACTCGTGAGAAGAACACAAAAGGGGAAAACAGATAGCTAATGGTATCGGAAATTGATATCTTTAAATTTGGAAAAGCCCATGAAATGACATTGAATATCAGCCAAAATGGAAAACCTTGTTTGTTTTGTGACAGTTTTCTCATGAAATGGTAAATCAGTGTATTCAGAGTCTTCTGGATCAAAACACTGATTGCTAAAAGTTTTATCCATTTTGATCGCCCGGCTATCTGACATATACACAAACCCATCATCATGCTTCAGACTTTTCAAAACAGAAGGTTTCACCTATGTATTGCCTCCCACACGTGGTAATTTCTGTTTCTGGAATGAAATGCGCACTCTTTCCCTGGAGGGACAAACCCTACTTCACTATTTATTGAGACTATTAGGTGCAGGTTGTCAAGAGCCAAGGCTTGCCCAGTTTGCAATACTGCTGGGATTTAAACACATCTGACAAGTTAAGTTTGTTACATCAAGGCTTGACTACGCCAATCCTCTGCTTGTCGGCCTCCCCACCTCTACCCTCCACAAGCTGCAGATCATTTCCTACCTCTGTGACCTGCTAACACGATATTGACGTGTATGTTCCCTCTGCTCAGCAAGCTCCAGCCTTCTCCATGTCTCCCACCTGGCCCGCCCCACCATCGGTGATCGGGCCTTCAGCCTCTCTGCCCCCACTCTTTGAAACTCCATTCCGCAGTCCCTTTGCCTCGCTCCCTCCCTTGCCTCGCTCAAGACATGTCTCAAGATCCTCCTCTTCAATCACACCTTCGGTCACCTTTCAACCGCTCCTCTCCCTGTCCTCCACCCCTCCTGATCCCAATCCCATGCTCGGATCCAAATTTGTGACTGTCCAGCGCTTTGCAACTACACATAATGCAGAGCAGCACAAAGCAAGAAACTTGTTGAATTTCTTCCAAAGTTGACTGAATGCAAACCTAGACAGTACAATAAGAATCTAAGATCATTTTACAAAGACTTTTGTTGGGTATTTTTTGTACCTTGCAGATACATCTCTTCCCCTTCTGCAAACATCTCCTCGCATCTGGCACATCGTGCACAATCTGGGTGATAATGTTTTTCTCCCGCCTGCAAAAGAAAATAAAGTTTGCGCTTTGAATCTTCCATGTCAGCAACAGTTCAAAATCTAAAATGTTTCACTCATTTACATTAACTGCAAGATCATTCATAAAACACTGTGTTTTCATGGTATATTTATATTTATCAATTGACATCGCCAAGAGAGAGCATGTAGACGAGGAAGTTGAGGCGACCAAGGATGGAGTCCTGTGGTACTCCACAGAAGACCGGGAGTCTAGATATATTACGTTATTATGCGGCTTCCCACAGTCAATGAGATCGAACAGACAAGATCAACCCTTCTGAACTGTGTTAACTGTCAATTATTAAATGGTGTTTATAGGTAATCTTCCACTTCTGATGATTGACTCCATAATTTTTCCTATTACAGTTACCAGGTTTAATTTTGTTACCATTCTTGAATATGTGAATAATATCTGCTTGGTTCTGGTCAGTTGGAACCTCCCCAGCCCTATTTGACTCACTCATAATGCCTGCACAAATCTACTTCCTTGTCTCCTTCTGTACCCTGGGCTACAGTTCATCCATCTCATCCTCATAAATACAGATTCCAATTTTTTGTTTTGTAAGCGTTACTATAAAATATTATTTACATGCAAATTCTTCCTTGTGGCAGATGTAGGATTCGCTGTTGTAGTAAACATTTGCAGCCATGAGGTAATGCTCACAGCTTGATTCTCTGTAAGTAATTTTTAATTTTATATACGTGCAACCACTAAATGAGGGTCACATATATGCAAGCTGTGTTTTTGTTTTAAAACATGATCTTACATGTTTCACCTTGATTAGATACAGAAGAACCTACTTAAATAATGTATTTAATGTATACTTAATTTGCACTGTAGTCTAGTCTATTGAGAATAATAATTTAACTATCGGTGGTAAAATTATTTCCGACATTAATTCTGGGCTACCCACTGATAATCCCACCACAGGCTGCAGATCATTCAAAACTCTGCAGCCTGTCCTCTCCCGCACTAGACTCCGCGACCCTATCACCCCCATCTTCGCCCAACTCCACTGGCTTCCCATCACACAGAAGATACAGTTCAAGATCTTGGTCTTCACCTTCAAAGCCCTTCACGGTCTTGCTCCCCCCTATCTCTGCGACATCCTAACCCCCACCATCCTGTTCGCTCACTCCTCTCAGCGGGCTCCGGTCTGATTCACGTCCCCCGCCTTGCTGGCCCCATTATTGGCGGGCGGCCCTCGCCCCCTCCCTTGCCACCTTCAAGACCCATCTCAAGACCTTCCTTTTCGTCTGTGCTTTCGATCTCCCTGCTTCCCCCCCTGGCCTCCACCCTCCCCGAACCCCATCTCGGGTCCATAACTCTGTCTGTCCAGCGCTTTAGGACGTGCTTCCGACGTGAAAGGCGCTATACAAATGTAATTTTGTTGTTGTTGTTCTCTCATATAATTATTATTATTATATTCACTAGCAGGAAGGTACTACTGAGACTATGGGAAAGGGGAAGTACAGTCAGGAACACTCCAAACAGATTTTCATCTCCACATTTATTTCTACCAATGACAGAGATAATAGTAGGCACAAACTGACCTTACTTCAGTTGCTATTGAAACACGAGACTCACTGCAATTGGGCTTACAACCTGGAACCTCATCCTCAATGGGACAAATACTCTATTCAGGCTGAATTGAAGTGCTCAACATGAAAAGAGATCTTACAAAAAGGGCAGAATTACAAACTGCTGTTCCCAATAGTCTCCTGGCAGTGAGGAGAGAAATAACATATAAATTCTACTCAAAAACATATGAAGAATGTTTTATGTCAATGAATGGTAAATGTGTCAACATGGCTCGATTGATAGCACTCTCATCGCTGAATCAGAAGTGGATTCAAGCCTTATGACAGGACTTTGAATTCACACTCAAGGCTGACACTCCAATACAGTACCGGGCATATGCTAGATTGCCACAGATACCATCCTTTGGGTGAGACTTTAAACTAAGATTCTGCATGCCTGTTCAGATTGACATTGAAAATTCCACTGCACTATTAGAAAAGAGAAGGGAATTTCTCTTGGTGACTTGGTGAACAGATACATTTTGTCATTCACTTCATGGCTGTTTGTCAGACAGTGCTATATGAAATTGGGGATGGAGGTTTGAGTGAAGTATAAACACATGTTGGGCTGACTAGCCTCTTTATTGGTGTTTCATCCTATGCAATTCTATGTACTCATGAAGTAGTGTCTCACAGCTGTAACACCAAGTTTGCAACTGAATTCACCAACAATCTACAAACTATAGGTCATGGAAATATTTCTTCAATAGTTCTTCATTGAATATCTATTAATCTATACCTGAAGCTATCCATTGCCATTCTAGCTGATTACACTGGTTATTCACTTCTTGGCCGTTTGTCAAAAAAAATTGCCTTGTTTGTCTACAAAATACAAAGTCAATACATTTTACTGTAAATCCTGTGAAGACTTGTGAGATGTCTTCTTGATGTGAAAGGTGCTATATCAGATGCAAGGGTTATTGCTTATTATTATTAAATGAATTAACTGATAGACAAATTTCAACTGGCAAAATTAACTGTAAATACAGCGCTTTTTGGCCAGAACTCCTGAAAATCCTTCCATCAAATAAATGCAGAAAGTGGTGTTGCTTCACAGGAGATCTTCCTTCAAGTACTACTAATGTGTAACGATTTTCAATCAGATATTGAATACCTGTGCCCCAGTGCTCTGACCTGTGTGGTAAACATAAACAAAAAAGGTGGAGCTGGAATGTCTCTTCATTGAAATGCACAGCTGAACAATATTGAGCGAGTTTGCTCTGCAGCTTCTCTGGATTGAATGAATTTTTAGATCTATATAAAGGCACTATTTTCATTTTGCCAAATCAATTGCTTGTACAGGGAGAAATGCAATGCATCATTTTCAAAAGGATGACCTGGCCTGTGAGTGACACAGTAATATGCAATTTCAATGTAATTTATGCTACAGTAATCTGTTTGTAAACAGAAAACCAGTTTTTCATTTTCAGATAATTTACGACCAACGCATTTACACACAAATCACACTCTGGTTGCCAGTTTCAATATTTCTTTTTATTCCTTTATATTTATAAATCTATCAATTGTTTTTGTTTGAGCAGAACATGCCCTCACTACTAACGGCAACATTTCTTATGCAACTTTCAACAACACTTTTTCAAAAATGATAAAGGATTTAAAGAGCATTGGAAATGCTTAATTATTCACTGATTTGTGTGTACACTGGGTTATTTAGTCACAAAATGCTCAGGAAAATCGGGTTTGATTCTGGCTAGTGGTGGAGGAAGACCAAACACACTCTTTGACAAACATTATGTTCTGGGTTTCCCAGGTCAGATGTAACACTTGGGCAAATATTGTGCTCTCACAATTTTATCTCACGTAAAACAGATTTCACCCCCCCCTCCCCTCCTCCTTTCTGCATGCCAGCAATACAATCCATAATTGATCGAGATTGACAAGTGCTAATCGGGGTCAAATTATGAATCATTTAAGGAATTGTTTAATTCACTCAATTAATCACTCTGCTATCAGTGGTAAACATAAACAAAAAGGTGGAACTTGAATGTCTTCTTCGTTGAAATGCACAGCTGAACTGCCGAGGAAGCCGAGTTTGTTTGATCTTGAGTTGCGGAAGATAACAGTTGACATTACTTTGTCCTAAGCCACTTTACACAGATGCACTTTCTGCAGGAGTCTCTGGATTGAAGTAAGGAGTTGGGAGTATGTTTAATTTTCCTCTCCTCTCCTGAAGCTGCTATTTTGATACTGGCTGACAACTGCTAACATAATGCATTTCAGTATTTAAACCTGGACCTCCCTGGTTCACTACCAGACCACCCAATCCAGTCATCACCTGAACTAGCAGAGGAATCCTCCCCTTCCGCCACCACCAAATCCATCGATTTTCAACTTCACTTTGGAATAATGTACAGAGGTTGAAGCTGGGCTTTGTAAGCAAAATCCTCAAAGAGTGGCCAGAACAACAAGAGGTAGCAACAGCCAAGAAAGCTCTCTGCCACAAGTTCAATTATGAAACCCACCAGGCATCTATACTGGTAGGAGTTCTGTATTCAGAGAATTCAAAACAAAACCAAATGCATCAGATTATTCTGCATAGTATAAATGTTATAGTGGCAAAGAGGAGTTGAATCACCCTGTTTGTTAGATTTGTCTCCTGTTTGCCCTATTCTACTATTTAAATATCATATCATAATGGTGCTTTTGTAAAATAAAATGTACTTGCGTTGGAAGGCATCATCATTTCTGAATCCTGACCAGATAGAGCCATCCAGAGCAAACGGTCCAGAAATTAAACAGACTCTGAGTTTCCTCAATAGTGTCATGCTATAAAACACTTCAATACAATTCTCATCTGAACAATGTTTTAGCTAGTTAGCTTTAGATTGCATATATCTGCTACTCTCCATATATCTCCACTCATCCCACAAGTACTATTGACTGCTACCAGTTTAGGACTTTCCCATTCTTCCCCCTTATTCATCTTGAGTTGAAATTAACCGCTATAGTATTGTTAGAACAGAGAAACTACCAATTATTACAGTAACTATATCGACAACAATTTATATTTATATAATGCCTTTCACTTTGAGAGGATGTAAATTGTTGCTACTGCCTAAATTTGATTCTCTGAGCCAGTTGCCTTCTCTTTTCCATATTCAACTATTCAAATAAAGAGGGTCCCAGGGTTTAAGACTTGGCATGGGCTGAGTTAGATTTTTTTGGCAGGGAGTATGTTGGGTGAAATGCCCCCCACACAAACACACACAGTGATGTTTCTTTTTTGTGCTAGATTTAAATAAACGTTAATTCTTCTATTGATCAAAACAGAATAGCTCTGATTATTTTATTCTAACAACTAATTGAACTGGACTGAAATAAATCCATTAGTCAGTGCCTTGTGGCATCCTGAAACAAACAAATCGGGAAGCTCCCTGGTGTACAGTCAATTGGCTGATTTCAGCTGGGTCAGCAATAAGGGTAGTACAATTAGTCTCAGTAACCTTGGATGCATCAATCTTCTTAGTTTAATTGCCCTTTAAGAACATAAGAATATAAGAATTAGGAGCAGGAGTAGGCCATTCGGCCCTTCTTGCTCCTACATGCTATAAACACATGAAGGATGCCCTTTAAATGCAAGTTGCTGTTGTTGGGGGAAGAGGAAAACCCAACCAGGTTTTTGACTCTTCATTTCTATCCATTGATCCTTACAGTATTTTTTGTTGTTTAACCAGGTGTCTTCACACATCCATCACCATGCTTCAGAGTATACAAACCAACCTGAACTCCATGCATCCCACCTATACGTGGGAATTCCTGTACATTGGATTGGAATGCATACTCTCTACCTGGAGTGATGCATCCTGCTTGCCTAATTCTGGAGACTATTAGGTGAGAGCCTAGTAATGTGTGTGTGTGTTTATATATATATATCTTCTATCTATACAAATAAAACAACAATGTCTGTCTGTGCTTCAAGAAGGATCTCAATAACTGATTGATGTAGAGACATGATTTATACCTCATCGGAAAGGTCTTATGCTTGGAAGTGACATGGATATATTTGTTTCAGGTATCTCATATCGTTTATGAGTTATTTTCAGTTTGTGTTTTTTACTGCAGTTACACCTGGTGGCTGCCGAGTCAAAGTGGAGCCATGGCATTGTATGTTGCAGAGCACCTACGTATGTACACACAAACTGCAGTTATACCTGGTGGTTGCATCGGCTGACCATAGCGCTGTGGCATCCTGTGTCACAGAGCACGTACGTAGCCAAGCGGTGGGAACAAAATGAAGAACACAGACGAAGCTAAGTTGCAGCAACAACAACAAAATTACATTTTTAAAGCACCGAGTCCTCCCAAAAGGAGTCCTCTCAGATGAGTATAAAAATGAAATGTCTGTTTGTGTGTCTGTCTGTGTGTCAATCTACATTCCATATTGTATACTTTGGTTGCAAGCGAAGCTGCAACAGGTACAGCTAGTATTATATATATGAGTGTGGCCTCACCTGTGAGGTTCTCTATGGCTGAATAAGCTGAAAGCAATCAAAAATGAAGAATGGCCACTAGACAGAGAGCTACTAGGATTTCCAAGCACCATGTTTCAGACCCCAGGATGAGTCACTGCCATCAGGTGAGAAGGACAGAAAAAGAAGACTGAGGAAGGCAAAGGATTGGAGAACAGAGAAAAAAAGAACTTCTTACCTCTAAGACTCTGCCAGTGATGAATTTCTCACAACGCTCACATTTTATACCAAACTGAGAGTGATAGTCAGCCTCACAGTAAGGAGCCCCAGCCCTACAAAATGAACAGAGACTTAGCAAGCACATTAACAACATAGCATTTTAGGCAGGAGAAACTGAATTTGAAATAAAAACACTGCCAACATAGCATAGGTTTCAGATCTAACTCAATCATTAGGTATAATACTATACAATTGCATTTCCTATCAGAAGTAAAACCTTGACACAATTTGCTGAAATAAATGGGTCAGTTAGTGTTTAATAGGTTTAGTTTTCTTCATTTTTTTCAGTATCTCAAAACATAATCCTGGAATGCAGCATTTCAAAGCTGCTTCAAGGATAATGACTGAACCAAACCAAACCCTGTAAAGCTGCCCAAAAAGACTGCTGCAGCTTTGAAAGCAGACACTCGATGAACGCTAATCCATGGTGGTTTGTACCATATTCAGCTTACTTTAGTCACCAACATTATTACAGAACACATTTTAACTTCGATCCTTAATTAAAGAATGTATTACTGCTTTATTTGCCTCAATGACACTATTTAAAGCAGCGGATCATTTTTAACTGTAATCTTTCATTAAACTGTGAAATAAACCTCCAACCTCACCATCTCTCAGCATGTGAAACAAACTAAATGTATTTCATATATAGTACAGCAAATCAAAAAGCAAATTTGTCAACCACTGCAGAAATTTGTCAACCAGCATGCAATACAGATGCAGATGATGGTTTGCCATCTTTAATTTCAACCAGTATTGTACTAACAAGATATGCTAAACACATTATGTTCCACCTTCATGCAATAAATCGAGTTTCAGACACACACAGACCCAAGTAGAGGGATAACTGCCTTATTGAATCAATATTCTCTTCCGATGCATCAGCATGTTTATATAAAAAATTAATATGACACAAGTGGTGATGCAGCTCACGTATTTGTGGCTGCAATATTGTGATGGCAAATGTATTGTGAATGACATTTATAATCCTTGCATTTGATACAGTGCTTTTCACGTCTTCTAGACATCTCAAAGTGCTTCACAAAAAATACTGTAAAGTGAATTGACTGTATATTTGTGGGCGAAAATATTTCACAGGATTATAAGAGAGGTTTGGGTGTTGAAACCCATTTCTCTGACCTCATCATTCCAGAATAACAATTTTACAGTCTTACCAAGATGGCATCAAGCAATTTCCAAAACACTTACAATTTCTGGGAGAAAGTTTGTAATTTGTACGTACTATATGTGAAGACTCGTTTATCTAGAAGAATGTCATGTAAAATATAAAGAATTGTCTGTTACACATTTCGTCTCTGTAAAACACCTTGAGACCTTTTCCTGCATGAAAGATGCTAGATAAGTTCAAATTGTCGTTGCTGTTGTGGAAAAACCTATCTGAATAGGAAAATTCATCTGCTTTTGACACTGCTATTTGGCAGCTTTTCTTTAAGCCTTCAAAGTTTAACTATTTGTAAAATAAGGTAAGTATTCATGACTTTAGCATTTTAGTTCTTTCAGTACATATTGACTTAGAAAGACATTTTAGTGAATATTTACTAAATGCGTATTAGTAGTTTGGATTATCATTCATAACTTTTAGATTTTATCTTATTCAGATTAAGCTGTTCAAAACACAGGATGTGCCAGCGAGAATCAAACTAGGGGAACTAAACTCACGTTTATAAACAGATATGATTTTAGGGAGTTTCAAAGGCAGCATTTTAGGGCAGCATCCATTTGTCTTGGAAACATTGTACTTCAAGTTCCTTTGACAGATGTGAGTAAGCATTTCCATTCAGTAACATCTGGTTTATTGAGCAGCAATGAAACTGTGACCCACTCCAAGGCTGTCAGAATAAAAGAATTAAACGGGCCATCATAATCACTGGAAAACAAAAATTTGTTTTCCACTGGGTTTTTGACAAAATATGTTTTTCTGGTCTACAAGTTCACAAGATAGTTCAGAGGAAGAAGGCTCTTTGCCCCATTTGATGGCTCTTTGCCCCATTTGACCAGAACACCCAACTGTATACCCATTACAGTATTTTTCCTGTTGTCTGTCCTAAAATTACTTTTGCAACTGTTTCCCCTTGTTCTCCTGCATCTTGGTGCATCTCGATGCATCCAACAATATTATTCTGGATTTATTTTCACAATCTCATTTAAAATCATTTGTACTTCTGTAAGGTAATTTCTCAAACATCTCTTTTCAAGACCATGTACATTTTTTGTTAGTTTCATTTGTTCTTCTAATCTCATGTGCTATGTCTCTTCTCCTTGATTACAAATCACCCATTAACCCGTGAAGGTACCTCATCCTAACACAAGGCTGCTGCCTTTTTCGAAACAGAAGACAGTTGGGTGTTTTGGTTCGGATGAGATCAAATGCACCAAAGATGTGGAAAGAGAAACCTCTTGCTTATACTACACAAAACAAGAGGTTTGATAGTTAAATTATTATTGGTCTTAGATGTAGAAAGTGACTTGTGATACTCACATGTGCACGCACTTGACACCAACATGGGATCACAAACACGTATAAACTTTTACAACATTCTCTTCACTAAATTCTATGCTTCATTTGTACATAAGCTTAAAACTTAAAACTTAATCGTATTTTGCAAAAAAACGTATACTCTTTAATTTATTTTTGTTTCCTTTTATTTCTCCTCCACACTTCAATGCCAAGCACCATGTCCATTTTTATATATCAAAAACCTTAATTTGCATTAATTTTAAAATGATCAAAAGTTACTATGTAGTACTTCAAATAAAGAATGTTAAAGACAGATAATGTAAACTGTCAGATATGTTCATTTTGTTGTTCACAGCATTTTGTTCATTTTGTTTCACCCACAAAATATACAGTTAATTCACTTTGCAGTATATTCTGCGAAGCGCTTTGAGACATTTCGAAGACGTGATAAGGAGCTATATCAAATTCAAGGATTATTATTATTATAATTATTCTCAGCTTTCTGAATATATTACTTTTCACCTGAGTATGAGAGTAGCCAGAGTTGAAGTAGTTTTGAGCTTCCAAACCAGTAAATGTAACATTTGCTCCTTATACCACTGGACATAGCTTCAGACAGGCAGTGTAAGAGAGAAGTTGCTTGCAACATGAGCACTGCACTGCAGTATTAATAGCTGGCATCTTTAATTACTGATGCGGTTTGATTGGTGCAGTTCAGTCTGTGGTGGCCATCTTTTTTTCCAAGTATTTTTTGCAGCCCAAAAGCACACAAATGAAAGAGTATCCTTGTGTTGGATACAAGATCTTAAAGGTACTAACTAAAAGGGATTTTTCAATTTGAGGTTGTAAAAATAAACAAGCCATCACTAGACTTTCATCCGCCATATTTTGCTGCACCATAGTATCGTTTGATCCAAGACAGTTCACTGCAGAACCCTGGGCCAGACGTATGAAGCGTCCACATCAAACGCATGCAAATTACACACATGGCATAAAGCGACACACTCATCATTTTCAGTTTGATACAAAGTGAAGGCAGATCTCTTGGAAAGTTAAAAGGATGCTTCATCCTTCTTTTGCACTATATTTCTCATACACCAGTTACCAGATCTTTGGGATTACATTTCTTCCTCTTAATTTTAAGCTCATAAAAAGTAGATATCAAATACACAGTCATTACATTTTACAGTGTATCCTGTGAAGTCCTGTGAGACATCTTCCCGATGCGAAAGGTTGCTAAATCAGGTGAAAGAAACCTATAATATGCAGAATGGATGCATCTTAACTCTTCTTTAGCTTTGTGGAAATGTAGGTGTTCTTTGAAACATTCTGTAAAGAACCTACTGAATTTTAAATCAGAGCCTCAAAATTGGATCAAATGATGGTGGTGATACCACCCTATGTCAATGTGAACTGACTGTTAAACAAGATCCATTGTGTGCAAAGTAGAGACATTCTATGACTTTACGTAATGAAGAAATAAAATGTTCAATTCAGTTTTGCGCCCACAAACACATGCAGATGACACACCTCAGAAAGGATCACCTAACATATCATTTAAAGCTTTCCACAAATCAAGTGAGGACAGACAGCTCCCTTAAAGGATTAGTCATCAAAGGTTTGTGGATATGGGTTGTATTACTTTGTGTAGTAAATACCCATTGGGAGTTGTTGTGCTCTCTTCACCAAATGGTTGTTTGTTTATTGATGTACACTCAAAACAGTTGAACATGCATAGGTCATTCAGCTCTTCAAACCTGTGTTCTCCTTCATTCTACAAATTGTTATCTGTGCACTTACAAATGACTGTAACTACATTGTTTAAATTGTCAATAAAATAATCTGTATACAATTGCATTCTAATTCTAACATTTTATTACAGTTATGTATCTGCATTTAGGGGCAAATTTGCTGAAACAAGCTAACAGAGCAAAGTAGTCTTGAGCACTTCAACATGTGTGGAAAAAAAGTAACCCTCTACGTCTTTAAATCAAAACTGAACTCTCTTAGTTGATCAGGACCTTTGAACAAACCATACTTACTTGCAGATATACTCAGCGGAAAGGGCTTTACCACAGGTATGACATTTAAAGCAACCCAAATGCCAGTGCTTGTCCAGGGCTACCAAGGATTGTCCATTTTTAATCTCTAGGCCGCAGCCTCCACACTCTGCAAAATAGCAGATTTAGAAAAGCTTTAATGAAAATGTGTTACAAGACCATCATTCAGTTAGAAATATCTTCATACAACAAATATTGGACATGGCGGAACCCATCTGATTTTCCATTGCTCATTTTTCATGCATTTCTATGTTAACGTGATAAGGGTGACTGATTCTTTGATTTTTGGAATAATTCACCTGATATTTGTTACCCGTTTTGCTAAACACGTCCTATCACAGCACCTTTTCCCATCTTCCCAGAATCCTACGTGCATTCTGTTAATTCAATTAATAATGAGATTTAAATGTCCTGAACACTTACCAACCATCTGATGGAAGTCCCAGCATCTCACACGCCTCCGCTATGTGACAGCTCAGCAGCAGACTCTGCTGCATACTGAAAATATACCTGCAGGTCTGTACCTTTAAGGGTGTAACTTACATGTCCCCAAATCAAGGCAATTGACCCATGAAAAAAAGACAAGTCTACAAAACACTCTACAGTAATTCTTGTGAAGTATTTTGAGGTATGTAGACTTGAAGATGTGCTGCAAATGATTAGAGGTAATTGAGAGCACTTACTTTGTAGAGAATTGGTAGGCACAAGTTCAGGGTTGGTGGTCAGAGGTTGAGAGCACTTTTGGCAAATGCATTCCTTCCCATTAAAGGTCACTCGGTCTCCAGGTGGGAACGGCTGTCTGAATATAAGAAAAAAAATAAGAAATGAAAAAGAACAAAAATCAGATTAACGCTACCACAAACCAATTCATTGCAGATTTAATATTTTATTGAAGAATCCCCTTTTGATACATGTTGAATGGTATTCCTACCAATTTAATACTTCAAGGCTTCAAGATTTTACATCAAACACATTTCTTTCTACTTTGGTGCTTTTTTTTTAGAACACGTGGATGTAGACTCAAATATTGGATACCTCTGATATTACTTGCCAATAGTTACAGAAGACAGAATGAAAACAAAGATGTAATAACTGTTACAACCTCGTACACAGTCAACAATTTCAAGGATTTTATAGCATCACCCTGCAAAAATAGAAACACGTTTTTTTATTACATAATGGTTTCCTCAAACCCATTATTATTTTCTCTACTTGTATTCAGTTCTTTGTAAAAGATTTTCAAGTTGTCAATATGCCTTGCAGTACTGTATATCAACAGACAAAATAATGTGTGTGGCTTGCCTTATTTATTTAGAAACCATCCATTAACAGCACAAAAGGAAAAACACTGCTTTTATAGCACCAATTTACATGATTTTAATGATTTAAATGATTTTCAAAATATGAACTAAAACTGTTGTTTAAAAAAAAACTCGAACATGCAACAATAGCACTGTGTGGAAGAGAATAACAGGCAGCTGATGTTTTGGATTGATACAGAATGTTGAGACACAGCGGAGGAGCCTGAAACACTAGCAAAAGTGAACTTTTACTTTACATGGCAATACAGTAATGAGATTTAGGCCACTTTTTAAATGCGAACATTAATTCTCTTCAGATTGATGAAACGCAGCCATTTAAAGACAGTATTAGGTCAGGGCATTGCAAAACTCTAATTTGTATTAATTGCTTGTGACGTTCTAACGTCTTCCATCTGTGGTGGCTTCATTAATTATTACACCAGAAAAAAACTAAGGGCGATACTTTCTTTCATTAAAATAATCTGTAAGTAGCTGCGTTATTTAAAAGTATGCTATTGAAGTCTGCAGTAATCCAGAACAATGCAGTCTTTCTCTCATGACACCCTAACCCCCACAGTTGCTGTGTACTGTATTACTATAATACAAACATAATAAAAAGGTAAGCTTTCTTTTCTTAGCTTTCCAGTCATAAAATAGTTCATTCTTTTACTCATGCACTCATGCATAGAGCAGATGAGTAAAATTGTAATAAGGATGTTTCAATGCACATTTTTAATAAGAGGTTTTGTAATTACTAAGAGAAGAATTAACTGTTCACTTAGGAAAGTAAGATGAAAGCTACTTGCCCAAGGCAATGGCATTCTCCAAGGAGACTGAATGCTTTCTCAACACAGGATAATAACGTTTTATTAATATGATACATTCTATATTACATGATGCATTCGGATCAATTGAGCAAAATAAACATATGCATTGTTATTTCAGTGAAAGGACCACTTATTTTTACTCTGCTGACCATTACCCTAAAATGTGATGCATGAGATACACCCTAATGCATATTCACAGTGGTGATCCTCACCCTCACCTACAAGGCCATTCACGGCCTTGCTCCCTCCTACTTCTCCGACCTACTATCCCCCTACCTACCCGCCCGTACCCTCCGTTCCTCTGGCTCCGGTCTGCTCCACATCCCCCGCCCCAACCGCCCTACTATCGGTGGCCGGGCCTTGAGCCTCTCAGCCCCTCGGCTCTGGAACTCTATCCCCAGTGCCTTCGCCGCTTCCTCCCTTTCCTCCTTCAAGGCCGGTCTCAAGACCTTTCTCTTCGACCGTGCCTTCAGCTCCCCTCTCGACTCTCTACCCCCTCCTCACTCCCTCCCTTCCCTCCCCTCACGCTGACCATTTCCCCCTTGCTCGGGTCCTGACCCAACTGTACAGCGCCTTGGGACGTCCTCCCGACGTGAAAGGCGCTCAATAAATGGAATCTTGTTGTTGTTGTTGTTGTTGATGTGGTGGTTTTGATATGTGTGTGTGTGTGTGTGTGTGCATGTGGGGGTGGGGGGGTTTGAGTTGTTGTAGACATTTTGAGAACTCCAGGTACAAATTTTAATACCTGTGCAATTTACTATGTGCCTGGTTTTATAGTTATAAGACAAATGTTTGATCATCAAAGATTGCTGGCAAATCCTTTCAAGAGGTACCCTTAATGTGAAATACCATGAAAAACTTAGTTGTAGAGACCTAGACTGCCACTAAAGAAAATTGTCTGCTCAACTTGTTTGTTGCTAGTCACTCTCTCTTCCTATCCTTTAAACCTTAGAACTACTGGTCAAGGGAAGCTTGAGAAGTGATGTGTAAAGAATGGCTCTGCAAAGATGCTGTGAGGATACAGGATACCATGAATGGGCACCAAGTATCTGGAGACAAATTCTCTGTTCTTTGATCCAATGATTAGTCCATTTCCTCAAAATCTACATTCAAATTATTCTTGATTATTTGTATCAGGGATACATAATACTTCCCTACACAATTAACAGTCATTACACATTACAGTAAATCCTGTGAAGGCTTTGGGATGTCTTACCAACATGAAAACCTCTTTGTCAAAATGCAAGGATTATTTATTAATAGTTTCCCATGTTGTGTATTGTTGGTTTATTGAGGAAAAAACACCAATCTTGATAACTCAAATAATAGGCCAAAGTTTATGTTTTTAAAGATAGCTTCATTGTATTTTTTCCCACAGAAATTTTTTAGGTTTTATTTGCACTTAAATGTTAGAGTTAAAATAGGCCTTAAAAAAGCAATACCAAACAACGAGGAGCACTGATACACTGATGCCCACTCTAACCTGAATCGATGTCCCTCTTCTCACCTTCTCCTCTTTTCTTCATGCTCTATATTACTGGTTATAATAATCCTGGCATTTTGATATAGCAGCTAATCACCACTTCGAGACTTCTCACAGCGCTTCACAGAATATACTGTACAGTGAATTGACTGCATATTTTGTGGGCGAAACGCGGCAGCCAATTGCGCACAGCAATGTCCCAAAAACAGTAGTGGATTAGTGACCAAATTATTATTACTATTTTTTGAGGGAATTATTAGCCCCAGAAAAGCGATCCATCCTTCGACTAGTAATCGGTACCTACTTACTGCTGGGTAAACAGAGGTGTGGTTCCAATGCTTGTCTGGTAGAGGAAAACTAATGTATTTGCCCTGATCTAGAAAGTAGGCCCTTTGTAAGAATCATTATAGGAAGGATGTAGCTAAATATTTATTTCCATGTCAGTCACACCCATGATGATGCCTTTGCTATTTCAAATGCAGAAATGGAAATATCATCTAAAATCAGCCAACGACATCAGCTACAGTATTCATAGGGGTGGTATAAAGGCACCTTGCGGAAATCATAGCAATTCATTATTTCAAACTAACAAAAGCATTTGTATCCCTTACAGATGCAATATGCTTATTGATATGGATAGGCACACTGCATTTACTATCATAGAATCACAGAATATTACAGCACAGGAGGCTATTCGGCCCATCATGCCTGTCCCAGCTCTTTGGAGGAGCTTCCAAATCAGTCCCACTCCGCAACTCTTTCCAATCTTTTCAAGTATCTATCCAATTCACATTTGAGAGTTGTTATTGAATCCCCTGGTTACTGACCCATCTGCCAGTGGAAACAGTTTCTCCCCATCTACTCTGTCAAAATCTCTCATAATTTTGAACACTTCTATTAAATCTCCCCTTAACCTTCTTTGCTCTAAGGAGAACAATTCCAGCTTCTCTTGTCTCTCCACATAGCTAAAGGCCCTCATCCCTCCTACCATTCTCGTAAATCTCCTCTGCACCCTCTCCAAGGCATGGAAATCCTTCCAAAGGTGTGGTGCCCAGAGTTGAAAACAATACTCCAGTTGAGGCCTAACCAATGACTTGTAAAGGTTTAGCAAAACTTCCTTGCTTTGGTACTGTATGCCTATACAAGGATCCCATATGCTTTTTTTAATAGCTCTATCAACCTGTCCTGTCATGTTCAAGACCTGGAATTCAACATTACTTATTTACATAAAAATACCATACCCATATACCAATGGAAGATTCAAAAATCTATTTTAATTAATATCATTAGGATCAGAGAATGCTTACGACAGAACAGGAAGTCACTTGATCCTGTATCTCCGTCAGTGCTAACTCCACTGTGGAGTTTTCTAATTACTTTCCCTGTTCCCATAATATTATTTTTTCCTCAAGTATTGATTCAATTCTCATTAAAATACCCAAATTATTATAGATGAGTGAGTCAATGCAGAGGTCAAATACTCCCGAAGCTTCAATGTGCCATAGTCTTATCTCATAACCTGTTCCAAAGTTATTCCATTTTGGGGCAAATCTGGCTTCTACATCACTCAATTATCTTTTAATGTTTGCTTGTAGCATTGACAGCAAAAATTAGTTGGTGGGGTTTAGGAGGTCACAGAGGTAGGGAAGAGCAAGGCCATGGAGGGCTTTGAAGGTGAAGATCAGTATCTTGAACTGTATCCTCTGAATGATGGGGAGCTAGTGGAGCTGGACGAGGATGAGGTCATGGAGCCTGGAGTGGGAGAGGACACGGGCTGCAGAGTTCTGGATGATCTGCAGATTGTGGAGAGAGCAGTTGGGGAGGCCAACAAGCAGGGAGTTTGCGTAGCTGAGCCTGGATGTGATGTATGCGTGTATGAGGATCTCGGCAGGCTGCGGTGAGAGTCATTGGCGGAGCTGGGCAATATTGCAGAGGTGGGAAATGGCAGAGCCGGTCATTGCACAGCTGTGGAGGATGAAAGACAGTTGAGAGTCGAACAGGACACCGAGGTTCTGAATTGGCTCCGTGCGATGTAGAGTGCATCCATGGAGGGAGATGCTCTCAGCGCCCGAGATATGGAGGTGCTGACGGGAGACAAGCAGAAGGTCTTCTTGACATTCAAATGGAGAAGGTTAGCTCTCATTCCAGCACTTAATGTCCGAGAGGCAGTCTTTGAGGGTGAGTTGGGACGTCTACGGATGATGTCACCAAGGCATGTAGATGTTGAAAAGGAGGCGACCAAGGACAGAATCCAAAAGAATGCCACATGTGACGGTGCGGGGGCTGGCGGAGAAGCCATTAGTGGAGACAAACCAGTATGATTAATGTGGTATAAATTTATGCTTGTGCACATTATACCCATTAAGTATTGCTGCACAGCTGTAAGATTAAAGCTGAATTCAATAACATGCCATTGACTATTTCTCCAACACAGTAATTTGAAAAGGTCACAGGAAACATTTATTTAAAACATAATGAGCAGTGATAATATGAAAAAAATAATGATTGCTTATGAAGTAATTTCAGACCGTGAAATAAATAATATTTAGCCAAACAATGAGCAACAACCTCACAATTTCTGAACTACTAAAACAAACTAAACTTGCCTACATTTGATTATCATTCATTTGAGGGATGGAGAACAGTGAGGCCAGGGCACAGACAGGAAGGACAGTTCTTTGAATTCCTTGATGTCCTTACCTGTTAAGCATCCCATCTCCCTCCCTAATGTAATGTAATTTTAAGCTCCCATCACACTTTTATGCAATGTGCAATGGAGCTATACCCAGACCACCCAATTGCTAAATATACCTATAAAATGGTGCTCCTCCTCCAGTACTGAGAGACGCTATTCTGCATGTTTCACAATAAAAAACCCATTACATTTGCATAGCGCCTTTCATGTTGGGAGGACGTCCCAAGACGCTGGACAGTCACTGTTTTGGACCCGAGCAGGGGGTTGGGATTGGGGAGGGTGGAGGACAGCGGGGGAGATCGAAAGCATGGTCGAAGAGGAGGGTCTTGAGATGGGCCTTGAAGGAAGCAAGGGAGGGGGTGAGGCAGAGGGATTGCAGGATGGAGTTCCAGAGGGTGGGGGCAGAGTGGCAGAAGGCTTGCCCGTCAATGAAGGGGTGGGCAAGGCGGGAGAAGCAGGCCAGAGCCTGCTGAGTGGAGGGAGCCAGCAGGTTGGTAGGGGGTTAGGACGTCGCAGAGGCAGGGGGGAGCAAGACCATGGAGAGCTTTGAAGGTGAGGACCAGGATCTTGAACTGTATCCTCTGAGTGTTGGGAAGCCAATGGAACTGGGCAAGAATGGGGGTGGTAGGGTTGCGGAGCCTGATGAGGGAGAGGACACAGGCTGCAGAGTTCTGGATGATATGCAGCCTATGGAAGGAGGAGTTGGGGAGGCCGACAAGCAAGGAGTTTGCACAGTCAAGCCTCGATGTGAATTTACGAGGGTTTCTGTGGCCTGCGGTGTGAGACAGTGGCTGAGCTGGGCGATGTTGTGGAGGTAGGGGAAGGCAGAGCGGGTTATGGCATGAATGTGGGGTAGAAAGAATAGTTGAAGGTCAAACGAGATGCCAAAGTTCCGGACTGTCTTAGTAAGATGGAGTCGCTTCCATGGATGGTGATGCTGTCAGCGCCCGAGGTGTGGAAGCGCTGACAGGAGCCAATCAGGAGGGCCCCGGTCTTGTTGACATTCAACTGAAGAAAGTTAGCTCTCAGCCAGGATTTGATGTCTGACAAACATTCTGTCAGGACAGTAGTGGTCCTGGAGCCAAGGGTAGAGGCAGAAAGGTTTAGTTGGGTGTCATGTGGAAGTTGACCCCATGTCTGCAGATGATATCACCAAGAGGGAGTATATAGATATTGAAGACTTGAAGACCAAAGCACTGATCCCTGAGGAACGCTGCAAGAGACAGTGCAGGGGCTAGAGGATAAACCGTTTGTGGAGATGAAATGGAGGCGTGTGAGAGGTACGATCTGAACCAGTCAAGAACAGAACTGTGAAGGTTGAGGTGAGATGAGAGGTGGTGGATGAGGATAGAGTGGTCAACGGTGTCGAAGGCAGCAGAGAGTTCAAGGAGGACGAGGAGGTAGAGGGAGCCCTGGTCGCAGATGGACAGAATGTCATTTGTTACTTTGACTAGGACTGTTTCTGTGCTGTGGGCAGCACGAAAACCCGATTGGAGGGGTTGTGAAGGGAGTGGCGGGAGAGGAAGAAGCGAAGAAAGGGAGGTTGGAGATGGGGCTGTAGTTTGAGAGCAGAAATAGGTCCAGCGTGGGTTTTTTAAGGGTAGGAGTGATGAGATGGGATGGGAATGGTGCCAGTGGACAGTGAGAAGTTTATGATGTCTCTGAGTAGGGGGCAAGGAGGTGGAGCTTGGAGGTAAGGAGAGGGGTAGGGATGGAGTCGAGTGAGCCTGTGGTCGGTTTCATGTGGGTTATATTGGTGATGAGAGAGGAGTGTGAGACAGCTTTGAAGGTGTGGAGGGAAGGATGGATAAGGGCTGGGGTGAGATGGGGAGAGCATAGTAGATGGAAGGGCAGAGGCAGCTGAGTGGATCCCCTCGACTTTGGATTCGAAGAAGTCCAGCATCGCCTCGCAGTTGGCATTGGAGCTGAGGATGGGCGAGGTGTGAGAGGGTGGAGAGGAGCCTGGGGTTAGCCTACTCCTTCAGCCTCCATCATGTTCTGAAGCTTGATGTTTGCCTACAGTGTGGTTCAGTTGGTCTCGCAATCTTGCCTCTCGAGTCTGAAAGTTGTGGGCTCAAACCCTTGGAACTCATACAGTATAAACTGATACTGCAATACAATGCTGTGGTGTGCTGCATTGTCATTCTGAGTACCATCCTTCAGATGAAACGTTAAACCAAGGCCTTGTCTGTCTGTTCAAATGGACGTTAAAGATCCCATAAAAACAGAAGTCGCTGGGAACACTCAACAGGTCAGACAGCATCGAAACAGAGAGGAAAATAAGTTAACGTTTCAGGTCAATGACCTTTTGTCACGTTTCATGTTGATGAAACTATTTGAAAAGAGAAGGGAGTTTATCGGGGTCCTGACCAACAGTAAGGCAAACACTGCTGTGCACAATTTGTCTGCTGCATTTCACCCACAAATATACAGTCAATTCACGATAGTATATTCTGTGAAGCACTTTGAGCCGTCTCAAAGACGTGAAAAATGCTATATCAAATGCAAGGATTATTATTATATAATGGAATGCAATGAATATTGACAACGTTCCTGAAAAATAAGTGCCCTTACACTTTTAGGCTGATAGACCAGAGAACTATTCAGGATTCAGAATAGGGGTCATTGCTTCTGTACTCAGAGAAACGAAGAGTTGCATTCACTTTCAAGTTGAATATCTATTTATTATGGATATCGGATACCTTCGACCGCTTCATTTGATTTCTTGTAAATGCTACCTTCCCTCACCGTGAAGTCTGGATTAATTTGCCTTTCTAGTATGGCATAACTTAAAATGACTGCTGGTTTAGAGTTAAGTCTCTGATACTGGTTGAAGGGTTGGCTGTTCTTGTCTCATTTGGTTACTGTAGTTTTGAGTTTTTAGTTCATGGTGGAGCAGGAACACTCTTTCCAAAAATGGGTTGTGTCACACTCAGTTCAGTCACTGGGAATATCTGTGGTGGAGCAGAAGCTGTATCTGCAGCACAAACTATTAGTGTAATTTTCCTGTATTATTGGCTGAGTTCCCTTTTTTAAATTATTCAATAGCAAATGAGACCGATGCTGCAATGATACCTTGGGATCAATTGCACAATTACAATGTCCCCTATCTATCAACCTTGTAAATTGACCACTTGGCAATGTCCCTTTATATAACCAATTGTTCACATGCCATCAGCACTGTCAGCTACTGGAAATGTGAGAATATTGTGGAAAACATAAAACCCCATAAATCCCATATTTGAAACATCCAAGGAAGCTACTTTTATTTGCCGAGTCAACAGAGTGAACAAGGAATACAGAGAGCAATAACATTTACCAACGCTTATAGAACCATGACTGGTATTCAGACACCCGGTGATCAATCAATTGTCTCAGCAAATAGTTGACGATCATAATGATTAGCTGTGAAAATGCAGAGGTACTTAAAATAGACTAAAATAAACCAATGGTGGCTATGTAAATGATAGGGAGTGAAAGTTAACCCAAAACAGGCTTTAAAGATACGCTGAAACAGCAGACCAAGAGGTCACATGTTCAGAGAGTTGTGAAGGACAGTTTTAGGGCAGCCAACAGGGAATGCACAGCCATGGACAGCCAGTGTGGTGCTGTATTGGGAATATGGTAGGGTTGGTATCCTGAAAGGTTGAGATCAAATTGACCCAATTCTTCATTCAAACCTCTCTTGTCAATTTAATTCTGACAAACTGAAATCCCTACTATTATTATCAACATCCTCTAATCTCCTTTATTTGCCTAAACTCTCCTTTTCAGTTTAAGATAGAGGTCAGTAGTATTTACCAATTAACGTTTCTAACATCTAATATATACTGCTCACAAACTGCAACTAAATACATTTGGGGCGCAGAGGCATGCTAGAAAATAGAAAATTCTGCATGCAATATTTTAATATTACTTAATTATAATTTAGTTATAATATTATAATCATGGCCTTGTGATAACCAATGACTACTTTTGATGTGATCATAGCTCCAGTGATAATCACATCTTGCTTTTCCCCCACTTTGGGTGCATATTTCAACCTTGAGCGTTACAAGTAATTATTGCAATTGAGGTTAAAGGAGTAAATTCTCTCACATACATTAATAATAAACAAAAGTCTGCTTTCTGTGGGTTTAATCGTTATCCTGGAGGAGCAAATCCAAGTTTGGATACATTTACATACAACTGTGCACACTTTGATTTAATCCTGCAGAGAAGTAAATTGTGATTGAGCACAATGTTTTGTGATGCTTGATTTCAATGCAGGACTCCCGAAACAATGCCTTGTATTTTTTCTTTTAGAATTGAGTGCCATTTTCTGGGTTGTCTGTTGAAGAACTGAAAACAGGTTTGTCATCTTGCATTGCTTCTGGGGCCGGGGTAGACTCTTCATTTTCATCTGATGTCAACTGATCAAGGATGTCATAGGCCATCCTATAGATATCCTCGTTTTCATGGAGTTGGAGCTGGTCAATCATTTGCAAACCTCCGCATTCTTCAATCTGGTGTGCTATGAGTTTCGTTTTATCGGTCGCTGTATTAAGGATGTTACTTATTCCCTCGAGTACCACTAAAATTATCTGTGGGTCCACCATTGTAAGCAGGCTACAGAATGGAAATATCACATTCTGGTGGACCAGATAATCAATCTGATCTTTTTGGCCAGAATTAGTTAGATTCGCTATCAGCCAAGCAGTTTCTTTCTGAACAGCAAAATCACTTTTGTCCATGAGATTTATAATGAGAGGAATAAGGTTAGCATTGATCACGGCTTCTTCTTGTTGCTGGTTCCCGGCAGTCACATTGGACAGAAACCATGCTGCGTCCTTATTGACTTTTGTGTTCGGATGAGTGAGTAATGCTTGGAAGTGAGAAAGAGCTCCACAATTCAGGACTACTTGTGCTTGCTCATCAGTGCCCGTTACAATATTTCCTGCGGCTCGCAATGCTCCAGTCTGAACACTGATATCCTGGTGGCTGAAAAGCGGCACCAAGTAAGGAACTACTCCTGAATCTATAATCATCTGGATTTGTTCATTATCACCATCTGTTATGTAGGAAAATATCAAAACCGTGTCTATCAAGATAGCAGTATCAGAGTGGTGGATAAGAGCACACAACTCTGGAAGGATTTCCTGTACAACATTTTGGGATAAGGAAGGGTCCTTCCGTCGGCAGATATTTAGAATTACCCATGTGACTGTGCGAACAAAACTGAGGGACTTGGAAGGGTTGATGCATGAAAGTAGCGGCTTTATCAACCCCAGGCCAATAATATAATCTCTAAATTTAGGCCCATCACTGATGATGTTGCCGATGGTCAGAAGCGCCTGTTCAGCAACTTCCTCATACGTGGAGTCCAGCAACTTCAGGACAGATGGGACCACATTTGCCGTAATCACAGCTTCTGTGTTTTCAGCGGGACCATAAGCTATGTTTGCTAAAGTCCACGCTGCCTCTAGCTGTAACACATGGTTGTTGTCCTGTTGTATAAAGTGCACCAGAATTGGAAAAAATCCAGATTTGGTTATATCTTGAATTGGTGGACCATAATTACTAGACATAAGTTCTCTGGCAGCTTTCAACCCACAGAGTTGAAGGTCTCGGTTATTGCTGGAAGTATTTCTTATGATTTCTTCTAGTGATGAGTTCTGGATTTTAAAGTCACTATCAAGCTCAGTATCTTCATCCCCTATTGGAACATTCCTTCGCTTTAAAAAGTGTTGGTCCCTTTTGATCTTTCTTAGTTCCACAACCAGCTCATTCTGTTGTCGTCTCACAGTCTCTAGATCACGCCCTTTTTTCTTGAAATTCCTTAGCCTTTGATTATCCAGTTTATTGTCTGCCATTTTCTTGCAGCTCGTTAGCGCCGATGGGTCGGTTTTAAAGAAAGACAAACAAATTAAAATGCCGTTAGGTTTTCTGTCCAATATTTCAAAAGCTTCTCTGGAATGGGTCACTCATTCTAACTTCTAAATGAAACAGAAGTGAATCACGACAATTTCAGAGATCATGATATTACTGCGAGGACTGTACAAATAACAAATATGAAGTGGTGTTAATTCAAAGGACTCCCTCCTACTTACTTGCCTATGGCTGAGACTAGACTGTCATCACCTCAGCATTATGACAACATCTAAATCAAGTCCCCCAACCAATCATACTTTATATTTCATCATAAGGATCGAGTTTTTCACTGCAACTCTTAGATTGGTTTGTGAAGGGCAAACCAATCAACCAGCTGGTAAACACTGCTCCTACTTAGTTAGAGCCTTTCAGTTTGGATGAGAAGATATCACAATTTCAAGACATCTTTCAAGACTAAAGAGCTCTAGCTTGTCCAATTACTGTTCATAGCTGATTTCTCTAATAATGGGGATCATCCTTGTTGTTCTCTTCTACACTGCCTGAATGTCATGGGAAGCCCCTTATATTGCAGTGACTAGAAATGTAATGCAGCACTCTTGGTTCAGCCTGATCAAAGCGCAATATAGCTTGAGAATGACATCTGGATATCTGACCTCTATTGATTTGGCAATATAGCCCACCATCAAGTTTGCCTCATATTATTTGAATATGGCGAGCGATGAGTTAACTAACATCTAGATCTTTTTCTTCATGGTTTGTATGTGTGTCAGACATCTGGCTTACAGAACCAGTAACCAAAAATCCTACAGCACCAGTAACCCAAAATGACTTACAGTAACCAAAAATCCTCTGGCACAATTTTTATTCCTGTAGCTGTTCTACTGAGTTTTGCTTTTGAATCTCTCGTGTCATAGTGTCACTGTTAATGACATTGAACGTGGTATTCCTGGTGTCTAATGTTTCTGTAAGGAGAGTAGGAAAATTTGCTTTTCTTTCAGATGAACAACCAATGAATGATGGATGGAATATCCTTAGGAAAAAGACTGTTTAGTGTACAATGGTGCCAATTTGCCAAGTTAGCAAGTCAGTGATTTTACCCATGTTTAATTGGACTCATAACAATATAAACAAAACTGCAATGATTCTATCCCATGGCACTATTGGAAAAGAGAAGGGAGTTTCTCCCAGTGTTCTGGCCAACAAATCCCCCAAATGAAATTGGCCACTCACTCAATGACTTGTTTATGGGACACTGCTGTGCACAAAACTGGCTGTCGCATTTCACACACAAACATACAGTAATTAATTCCACTTTACAGTATATCCTGTGAAGCACTTTGAGATGTCTCAATGATGTGATAAAGAACTATATCAAATGCAAGGATTATTATTGCTATAAAAAACACAACATAAAAATTTCACAAAACTGACAAAGTATACAAAGAGAGATTATATTTAGCAGTAGCGATACATTCAGTGTGCCCTGGGTGACATCACTGAAAAAATGACCTAACAAAGCATTTTTGAGCTGAGCTGATAATTCTGAATCACTGAGCCACACCAGGTGTCTGCTCAGTCTTGAAGTATATTTGTCCCAGAAAATGTTTTCAGCTGACAAAGACCAACCTCAATTAGGATCTTGTACTGCATGAAAATTGGTCGAAGCTGCTTTATTAAAAGCTATTTTAACAACAGCAACTTGCCTTTATAGAGTGCCCTTCACATAGGATTACATCTTGGAATGCTTGGTCACTAATGCAAGAGGCATTTTCTGACAAGAATCTAGCAAATAACAAAATATATTTGAGAAGTAGCAACCACCTGGGTCTAGAATTATTCTATTTACTTGACAGTTCATAGGGTAAATTTTGTAAATTTGGTATTTTGTAAATTGGAATTTGGTAAATTGGTGAATTTGGTTAAGCTGTTTTTTTTGTACTTCCCAAAAGAACTGGCTTCTGAATTAAGGTTATATTCAAGAATTTGTCAATTTCTTGACACTAGAATACTAAATAAATCGAATAAATCTTAGATCTGGGAAGAATTTCTCCCCCATTGTCTATTCCCATTTGTATTGGATATGTGTCATAAAATGGATGATTCCTTACATTTACCTTTACATTTGAGGCTTCCTCTCCCAATATAGCTTTTAATCTGAGGTGGAAGAACAGCTAAAGGACAGTCATGTCAATTGAGCAAATTTTGAATTCCATCAAATCTACTGCATGCTTTAGCAGCCATGTTTCAACGGATTCTAATAAATTGTGCATTTGAACTCCTGTCCACATCGGACAGAGCTCAGGACACCATCATTGTCTGGGGAAGTGTTCCAAATACAGGAGATGTTGCATAAATATTTCAAATTGGCTTCTGGAGGCCGCTTGGATTCATAGACCTCCAGCACTCCTGTGTTCCTGCCATAATCAAACAGATGTTTCAACCAGAAAATGTATCAAGGTTTTTCTTGGATGTTGCACTCACTGAGGCTATTTTTCTAATTCTGCCACTATTCTTGTCTCTGCTACACACATGTGGTACATTCCTCACTGTGGTAAACACAACAACAAAAAAACACTGAAGTAAACAAAAATAAAAAAAAACATAAACCCAATGCCATCAACTCCAAAACCAGTTTGTAATCTGATTCATTATAAACTTATTGTGAATACTCCCCTGATAGTTCAGTTGCATTGGTACTGCTATCTAATCTAACAATAATAATAATAACTGATATCTAATATGTGAGTTTTGCTAATCATATGTAAATATAGGAACACAATGCGAATTAAGAACTATTGGAAAGGAACACACAATTATTATTTTTTAATTTATTTAAAAAGTTAAAGGCATTTCTGATTCCCTCCGCACACATACTTGCTATTTTTTGATTAGACACGTGTCCGACACATGTGAAAACCCATCACCTTGCTTAAAACTATCCAAACCAATCCAATCCAAATGCCTACGTATTGTTGCCATATGTTGCAAATTATCCCCCACTGTTTATATGTCCAATTTAAATTCAGCCATGCTGTACCAGCTCTGGGAATATGCAGGAAACCAGCCAATCCACACCGGAAATCAGAGTGCACTTACCGTAACCACATGTCCTCAGAATACCCATGCTCTAAGGAAACCTCTAGCCTTATAATGGGGTCACTCTGCAAAGCAGCCAGGGTTTTACTCCAACCTCTCTGCTGAATACTGTGCGAGAATGTGGGATTGTGTGTTTGTGTATGTGTGTGCATCGAAGTGTACCCTGGTGCAGAGAAGATTGGGCACAGTGACACCCACTGTCCGCAATGGTCATTTGGGGGATTATACTGTTGGTTGGATGCACGGCTTGAACCTGTGGACCTTTCTACCAGCATGGATCAGCTTTTTCAAAATAAGAAGTCTGAACATATGAAGCAGTAAAATCTTGGCTGCTTTGCAGAGTGATCTAATTATAAGGGTAGAGGTTTGTGATCCTGAGATACGAGGGCTGGAGGTCACCATCTCAAGCTTCAGACTCTGGGACAGGGAAATGTTTCAATTCTTGGGCGTCTGCACAGGTGATCTAGTAACCTGCTGGAGACCTCAGGACACAGTGAGTGCAGGCTGACTGTATCTGGTAAAAGGGCATTGCAAGGTTATATCTTGGATATTCTGTGATTCTGTCTGCAGGCGTTTAATGCGCCAGAGAAATGGATTTTAATGCTGTTCTATTCTTGTTTCAAGGGCCTAAATAAGATGTAAGGCAGCTCTTGGCAAGAACGAGAAGGATATTATGTGCAGACACACAACAGTGGCATTTGAGGCTTTGTTACAGTAAATATAGGTCATGAAGCACTTATTCCCACTAAACGCCTGTCGTCAACATAACCCTCCTCTTTCTATGGTTCCTGGATTAATTCTACTTAGAATTTGTTTTGGACCCTTGCAAGTTGCTAAGCAACAGCATAGCATCTGTGAAGAAATGAACCTGTCAGTGGGATGGTCATACATAGGTTGAGTATTGCTGATTGTATTAGTACTGTGGGACCTACAATACAACAACAAATTGTGTTGTTATAGGGCCTTCACGCATGGTTTGTTCCTTATTCTTGAGAAGGAATTCCCTTTTCATTTTGCCCAAGGTAAGAACACCTTGAACACTTGGGCACTGCAGGTTGGGTGTGAGTTCAATCCAGGGAAAAATCACATTGAATTGAAACCAAAAAAAAGCCATTTGATTTCCATTTTAGATCATTGGAAACTGGTACAATACAATGAGTTCAAATCGTCATTTAATTCACAACATTGCAAAATTTAATTTGGAGAGAAGAAGACAGCAAAATGATCCTGGATGTGTCAGTGCAAATGTAAACTAAAGATCATGTTGTATAAAAGAGATAATTTTTTGCATTAATTGGGACCAGCTCTATACACAGATAATTGGTCATCAGGCAAAAAAATTGGCTATGATGCTAACCAAAAAGTTTTTCCGTCAGGAGCTACACCATACACGGTAGACCCTTACTGCACGCTTCACTCTCTCGGCCACTCATTTTGCCAATTATTTCTCTTCAACTCTCCGAGCACCTCTCAGAGCAACTTCAGCAACTGTGAAGGAGAGGGAGGGACCTATCACAATAAGGGTAATAAGCAAGTTCCCCTTTGCCATTCCCCATCATTTTATGCAGATGTTTTACTTACCTGCAAACAGCACACACAAAGCACTTTGGGTGGTAGGTCTTCCCCAAAGCTGACACCACCTCGCCCTCTATAAATTCATTGCAGCTGAAGCAACGTGTCCCATACAGTCTCTGATAGTCAGCGGTGCAGATATATTCCCCTCGCCTCACAAAAAATCCACCTTCGGCCAAGTCACATCCACACACTGGAGAGAAAAATAAACATAGAAAGAGGTCAATCCAAATCTCAAACCAGTCTTATATTGCCAGGTAAGTCCCAACGTTTTGATCTGGGTATATTTTTTCAATCCCATTTAAAATTTTGTTCACCTCAATGAGGTCCCTTCTGGATCGTCTTCCCTCAAGACTCAACTTGCCTAGTCATTGCTCATAGCTCATTCATTAGGGATCATCCACATTGCTTTCCTCTGTACCATCTCGAAGACCTAGGCAACCCCATTATTTTGTGGTGATTAAAACTGTTTGCAGTATTCAGGGTGCAGTCTATACCACCTGAGAACGACGTCTGGGGATCTAAACTCGACTGATTTAGTAATATAGCCCAGCATCCTGTTTGCCTTGTTTACTGTTGCCTCACATTGTTTTGAGATAGTGAACTTCACAGTAAAGGCTGTGAAGCGCTTTGAGACATCTTTGTGATGTGAAACAGGATATCTGATAGAGGTAAGGCCAACACATCTACCAGATGATAGAAATGTAAGTAGCTAAATGAGCAAATTTAATAACCGTTGGTGGTAGCAATTCCTCCTGCTACCAACAATCTGAAAATCATATTCTTTGTACAAAAGCATTATACAAAGAAGGCTGTTGTGGAAAATCTTATTTCCAATTAATCAGAGGCACAATGGACTGGTATAATGGAGTGCATAATACTGAGGATTTTCTTTCCTTTAAACTAGCAGTTCAAAACGTGATATTGGTTTTATATTTAATATTGATTAGGGCAGTAATGTGGAATCAGTGGCATTAATGTGGAAACATTGGTATAGAAACATAAACATTTTCAGGACAAAAGGAGACCATTGTGTGTTTTTACAAAGAATACACAGCACAGAAACAGACCACTTGGCCCATCCAGTCTGTGCCAGTGTTTGTACTCCACACAGGTTGTCACCTTCTATTCCTCTCTCCTTCATGTGAAGTACTAACTTCCTCTTGAATTCAACTATCACTTCAGGCAAAGATGTTAATCCCACTTTCCCCATATCCCTTGATCTCTTTATTTTTTGGGTGCTTATTTAGTTTCCTTTTAAATGATCCAGTCTTATGAAATCTACCCTAAAGACCTTCTGGGGGAAGAAGTTCCTTTTAACTTGTCCCCCAATATTTATACTAACAATCCTGAGACTGTTCCCTCATCACAATTTCTCCAACTGAAGGATGTTGTTTTTCTCTATTTTGTTCAACCCCATTAGTTTTTAAACACCTCTTTCATATCCTCTCTTAATCTCCCCTGTTCCCTTGAAAACAATCCTCAAATTAGTCATCCTCGTTTCATATGTCAATTGGCATCAACCTCGTGAATTTCTATTGTACCCTCTATAAATCTAAGAGTGAACAAACTAAAAGTGAACAAGTTATTCCAAATGGGATGTACCAATATCTGATACAATTCCAACATGTTTGGGTTGAGGAGAAAATTAAGAAAGCAAGAGTAAAAGACCTTCTCCGTTGAGAAAGAAATGATAGACGAGTAACAAATAAATGTGCAATTTTGTTTTTAAACATATTATTCTTGAGTTACAAAAATATTTACAATGACACAACTAGTAACAAACCTCAGCTATCAAGTATTCCAATTTTACAATTCAGAAATGAGGATAGTGGGAGCTGAATTAATGGAATGCTGTATTGGATTAGTACAGAACAAAGACCCTTTTTGTTATTTACTAGAACTGAAAAGGCTGGTTGCACACAGCAATTAATTCCATTGCTGTGCTTTACTTTGACATCCTATCTCCAACAGTATGTTAAATTCCTCTATTAGATGAACTTAGCAATAAAAAACACTTACCAAATAATGCATGTTAAAAATATCAACACCAATCTGTCCCATAATTTACTCAAAACAATTTATGCTGGTGTCCAGCTTCTTCAAACAAATGCTTGTCAGTGGCAACATTTTGTTTAGTTACAAAAAATAGTTCCCAAGTACTGCATGTCAAAATGGTAATTGACATACACAACTGGAGGTGCTTAACTGTATCACACTGCTGAGCAGAATGAAGTTTGATGGTGTAACATACGCACTTCATCAACATTAATGCTGCCACAAGACATGATTTATTGGAAACTATTCCTCACATTTATCCCCCTACACAGCTTTTTTCACTGGCAGCTGATTGCTGGTAATAGCAAGAAAGATGTTTTTTCAGAAACCAGTTTTACAGCTTTAATGCCTGGTGAGGGAATCTGATTATACACCCACTGACAACGAGTAAGGGGTTAAATTCTTGGGGTGGAATGGGCAATCATGCCAATAATAAATCTGTCAATTATCTATGCAGGTCATTTTCCTCTTAAAATTAAAATTAAAGATTAAAATATGTAAATGACCGAGCTTTGGGCTATTTGGATGTAATATATTAGAATTATATGGTCTACCTTGAGTTGGCCCTATCTCCAGTCTCACTTTCTAAATGGATTGGTACTTCCGCAAACTTGGCAGCAATGTTACACTTCAGTCCCTTGGACGCCAATTGCTTATGGTCAGCATTGATGGAAGAGGAAATGCAATCTAGGATTAGTCCAAGAGTAATATCTTGGCATATTGTTAAATTATACTGTAAAATATGTTGGCTGAAATTATGTACCTCACTGTAAATAATTTTCACAATTTCTGCTAAGTCATGGCATGATCTGCTCTGCTTGTGTCAGAGATTTGTTTTAATGAGTCTGCTGGCTTCATGTACTCACCAGATGTTGGCAAATTTCAGCCTTTTGAAAGCATTTGTGAGATTAGATAATAAATCTATCGATACTAGAAAACAAAAGATCAACTATAATAAATTGGACAATCTATTGTCAGCACCCACTGACATTTATCCTCTTCTCATTAATTAGGTCATGCATCCATCAAGTAATAACTGGTGGCACTGAATTATTTTTAATGGCAATGCTGCAAAAGAGCACATCTCCAGGTAATAAAGCTAATTTGCAATGATATCACTGTACAGCATATTGAAAATATGTTTTTTTTAAAAAATCAGAAACACATTGAGAAATTTTATTTAACAATTATTTCTTTTGCAGGAAAGAACGACTTATAAAATCAGCAGGACCAGTTTTACAATGTGAAGTATCATGTATGTTTTCACTGAGAAGAGGGTCTTTTCTTTGAGATTGGTGGTCGTGTACTGGTGAATTATTTCCTATTTTGCACTTCAGAGATTTACACTCGAGCCCCAGCAGTTATTGACATACTTAACACGTCAATCCCCATTTCCACCACACCCAACAGCGCAGTGATTCCTTAGCCATCTGCTATTCTATTCTGGCTGCAGAATTTCCGGGCAATGAACTCCAAAGTATTTTCTCAATGTAGTTGCAACCAAGATGTCATAGATATTAATCCTCAGTGTGAACATCATGTATCATTCAGAGCACTGGTCATCAGTATCACTGTATACCAAATGTAGGTGCAAAGTCTGTATTAAA
The DNA here is from genome assembly GCF_018977255.1 of Callorhinchus milii. Classification (NCBI taxonomy): domain Eukaryota; kingdom Metazoa; phylum Chordata; class Chondrichthyes; order Chimaeriformes; family Callorhinchidae; genus Callorhinchus; species Callorhinchus milii. Next base: position 516,047 of record NW_024704785.1, on the reverse strand, counting down.
TAATCATTTCAAATTAATGGTATATATTTTTAAATGTATCATAATGTAAAACAATTTCAGATTTTAAGTAATCCAATATTATAGTTCAGGTAATGAGCAGAACAAGCAAAGTTTTGATCTTGCAGTTTATAATAATACCGGGATCACATTAATGCCTTTCTTTATTCCAAGATAACCATTATTCTCAACAAATTATAATTTGAAGATAACCAAAGTTCACCTTGCAATATAAATTATCCTATGTAAAAGGAAACAAAATTTTCAGAAACTACAAGGAATTTTCAGCATGATTATTGCACAGATTACATTCTTTAACTGTTATATACCTGCTAAGAAAATATTGTTAACCCTACGTTCTCCTCAATGGAAAAAAAAACAATGTTAGTCCTATACAGTCTGGTTTAGCATTTGAAACATCAGTTTCCAATCATTGATTTAAACAACAAAGAAATATCAATCAGCTCTGTAACATTTTCCTTGCTAGCATTTCTGGCATTCGCTAAACATATTAGCTTGTCTGTGACTATCTCCAACCACCCCCTTAACTACCAATGTTTTGACTCTCACTCTATCTCTGTAAAGCACTTTCAAGCATTCTTCTACAAGAAAAGCTGTTCATAAGTACAAGTTGTTCTTTCTCTATTTGTGCAATGACAAGTAGTTTCTTTGAGATAGTGGGGAACAGTGGAGGGTGTTGAAAACATACAATACAATCCTTATAGAAACAATACATTCATCTATGAGATTTATTTTGAGAGTATCTTCACGCCTATAAGAGCTCGCACATTTTCCTCTCACTGACTCTGCCTTATGGTCACATCTCCTGTTCCTGAAATAGCGGAGCAAGGCTGGCCAGCAACAGTCTTGTCCAGGAGCCCCAGTCATGGTGTCAGGATGAGTCCTCCATGCTCGGGCCCCGACACCTGACTGTTCAGCGCTTTGGGAAGTCCTCCCAACATGAAAGGCGCTCTATAAATGTTATTTTGTTGTTGTTGTTGTAGGAGAAAAAAGGGCTGAGATCCTACAGGGAGAGTGTTAGAAGCTACGGAATAAGCTAAAGAGTAGGACTCAAAGGTGGTTATCTCTGAGTTACTCCCAGTCCCTTGTGCAAGTGAGTGTCAAAATGGCAGGATCAAACACATGAATACATAGCTGGAGAAATGGTGCAGGCTTCTGGGTCATTGAGACCAGTTCTGGGGCAGGTTGCACCTGTACAAGGTTCATGGGTTACACCTGAACAGGGCTCAGACCAATGTCCTCGCAGGGAGGTTAACTCGTGCTGTGGGGAGGGTTTAAACTAATTTCGAGAGGGGAAGGGAATCAAGATGTAGCATTAGAGAGGACAAACAAGTTACAGAGAGGGCTGGGAGAGACAAATAGCATTGTAATCAGAAATAATTCAGAAAAAGGAGGCATTAGATGGGGGAGAAATGCAGAGCAGATTAAGTTAGTCATGAAGGGCATGTGCGTAAATGCACAGAGTGTGACAAATAAGATTGGTGAGCTGCAGACTCAAGTTGCCACATGGGGTTATGATGTAGTATCAATAACGGAGACCTGACTCAAACAAGGGCAGGAATGGGAGCTGAATATTCCTGGCTACAATATATTCAGGAGGGATAGGGAAGGAAAAAAGGAGGGGGTTGGCAATATTGATTAAAGACTTGGTTACGGCCCTGGAAAGGGACGATGTGCTAGAGGGTCCAAACGAGAATCGATTTGGTTAGAGTTAAGGAGCAGAAAAGGATCTGTTACTCTGTTAGGTGTATACCATAGATCACCAAATAGTGGGAAGGCGATAGACGAGCAAATCTGCAAGCAGATTTCAGAAAGATGCAAAACCGTTAGAGTAAGGAAAAGGAACAATCAAAGGTGAAGATACTCAACTGGAAGTGAGTCAAGAAGGGACCTAGCCAAAGTGATCTGGAAAGAAAGGTTGGCAGGTAAAACAGCTAACGGGCAATGGGAAACCTTCAAGGAGGAGATAGTTCGTGGACAGAACAAATACATTCCCACAAAGGGGAAAGGTAGTGCATCCAAACCTCCCTGGGTGAATAAGGAAATTGGGATTAAAATAAAACAGAAAAAGGAAGCTTATGATAAATGTCAGGTCCAAAATACAGAAGATAATCAAACAGAATGTACAAAATACAGAGGAGAACTGAAAAAGGAAATAGAAGGGCAAAGAGATTGTATGAGAAAAGATTAGTGGATAACATAAAAGCCTAAGGTATTTTATAAGCATATAAAGAATAAAATATTAGTCAAAGATAGGGTGGGTCCAATTAGGGACCAACAAGGAAATCTTCTTGTGGAGGCAGAGGACATGGCTGACATACTGAATAAGTACTTTGCATCTGTCTTCACAAAAGAAGAGGATGTAGCCAATGCCACAGTATCGGAGAAGAGGGTAGAGAAATTGGATAAGATAAGAATAAACCGAGAGCAGGTATTAAAAATGTTGTCGGTGCTCAAGGTAGATAAGTCACCCGATCCGGACAGGATGAATCCTAGGTTACTGAGGGAATTGAAGGTCGAAATAATGGAAACTCTGGACACAATCTTTCAATCTTCCTTGGACACTGGGGTGGTGCCAGAGGACTGGAGGGTTTCAAATGTTACTCCCCTGTACAAAAAGGGGCAGAAGTATAAACCTGGAAACCACAGGCCAGTCAGCCTGATGTCAGTAGTGGGGAAATTTCTGGAGACTATAATCCAGGACAAAATAAATTTTCACTTAGAAAAATATGGGTTAATAAAGGACAGCCAACATGGATTTGTTAAAGGCATATCATGTCTAACAAACTTGATAGAGTTTTTCGATGAGGTACTGGAGAGGGTGGATGAAGGTAGTGCAGTTGATGTAGTTTATGTGGATTTTCAAAAGGTGTTTGATAAAGTGACACATAAGAGACTTGTAAGCAAAATAGAAGCCCACGGTATTAAAGGGACAGTGGCAGCATGGATACAGACCTGGCTGGGAGACAGAAAGCTGAACATGGTGGTGAACGGTTGTTTTTCTGACTGGAGGGAAATTTTCAGTGGTGTCCCCCAGTGATCAGTATTGGGACCACTGCTATTTTTGATCTATATAAATGACCTGGACCTGTGTATGGGGAGTACAATATCCAAGTTTGCAGATGATACTAAGCTAGAAAAAGTAGTAAACAGTGAGGAGGATAGTAGCAGATTGCAAATGGACATAGACAGACTGGTAAAATGGGCAGACACGTAGCTGAAGTTTAATGTGGAGAAATGCAAATTGATGCATTTTGGGAGGAAGAATGAGGAGAGGCAATATAAGCTGATGGTACAATCTTAAAGGGGTTGAAGGAACAGAGAGACATGGGGGTTCATATAAGTAAATCTTTGAAGGTGGCAGGACAGGTGGATAAAGCTGTTAAGCAAAGCATACGGGATACTTGGCTTTATAAATAGGGGCATAGAATACAAAAGTCAGGAAGTTTTGATGAACCTTTTATAAAACACTGGTTAGGCCTCAGCTAGAGTGCTGTGTTCAGGTCTGGGCACCACACTTTAGGAAGGATGTCAAGGCATTGGAGAGGATGCAAAGGAGATTTACCAGCATGATACCAGGAATGAGGGACTTCAGGAGAGGCTATAGAAGCTAGGATTATTCTCCTTGGAGCAGAGAAGATTAAGAGGAGACTCAATAGAAGTTTTCAAACTTATGAGGGGATTCGATAGGGTGAACAGGGAGAAACTATTTCCATGTGGCGGGTCGGTTGGTAACCCAAGGGCACCAATTTAAAATAGTTGTTAAAAGAAAGAGAGGGGAGGTGAGGAGAATTTTTTTTTACACTGCGAGTTGTTTGGATCTGGAATGCATTACCTGAAAGGGAAGCTGATTCGATAACGGCTTTTAAGAGAGAAGTAGATAATTATTTGGGGTGGACAAGTTTGCAGGGTTATGGGGAGAGACCGGGGACGTGGGATTGAATTGGATAGCTCTTTTCAAAGAGCCAGCACAGACACGATGGGCCGAATGGCCTCCTTGTGTGCTGTATAATTCAATGATTGTATGTTATGGAGATTAATGCACTAACCACATGTGTACGCTGCAGTGTACAGTAACTGAAACCTTTCCAGCACATGTCATTTTCAGTTTGTGCTGAGTCAGATGATCTCAAATCAGGCAACAGTAATGAGGGGGCTGGAAGGGGAACGGGCTACAAATAGTTGTAGTGACCTTGAGCTGCTGTGGGGGGGAGAGAATAAAAATCAGTCAAGTTTCTACTCCTGATTGCGAGTCAGATACAGGAGTCCTGCTCAGCCTCTCCATAGGTAAGAAGTGGGGTAAAGAAGGCAAAATAAAATTAAGAAAGCTATACTATAATGGCAATCAGCCATTGCAAAAGGAATTAATAAAACAACAATCAAACAATCAATCTAATGACACGTTCATAGCTGAAGATATATAGAGCACACAATTTTCCAAACTCCGATTTGTATTTGCCACACACAAAGCGTCAAAACAAATGAGACCTACTCCGTATGGCAAGTTCCCGTTGATGTCAAGTTGAATGCATCCTGTCACAAGCTGATGGCAGACTCAAAACCATATTCCAACACATTCCTATTCCTGATATCTCTCCCCTTCCTCCTTTTCTTCCTCCAAGTTACATTCTTAGGTGAAAGATAAAATTCCATTATTTCTAAATCAAATATCTGTACTGTCTAATGAGAGACATATATAACGCATGGGCATTTAGATATGCAACACACAAAGGAGGATAGATGATTACTCTGTGTAACCACTATTTGCAAGATGCCTCCACAAATCCACCCACACAGATTCAATTACAAGGTCTGAAAACCTCGCAGTGGCTTTCAGGATAGACGTGATTTAATTCAGCAAACTCATGTCAACAATGACGCCAGTGACTGCTATTAATAGACTTCATCCATCTTGTTCACCACCATCTTTCCACATCTTTAGTTCCATTCAAGTAGGGAATCAAACCCAACTACATTTATACATAAAAAAAATCCCCTCCCTTCCCTTCCTAGTTGTTGTTGTTCAAAATTTGGGCACTGTGCTCAAACTCTTCATTCAATACTACAGCAGTACCGCCAATGCACACTATTTACCAGCTAAATCAACATAGATTGCCAGTGACACCTGTCTGGCAAGCTTCCCGCTGCTAGTCCACGATTTGTCCACTTCACAACCCATTTCAGTGAACAGGTCTTCCTCACACTACGTTCTTTAACTGCTTAAGAGGCAAAGCTCACCCACCCTATGCCATGCCCCAGAAAATCAAGTAACAAGTAACACTGTATTTTCCACATCAGCATACATCTTGCAACCTGTACCTTTAATAAAATTCATGATTTCTAAAGATAAAAGGTGAAACCTATTGGGAAATGCTGCAGGGAAAATTTTCAGCAAACCTTGTTGTTAAAAAGGCATATTTATTGAACAGTACTTTTAAATCCATTATTTTTAAATGAAAAACTGCACGTACTTTACTGTTCTCCCACAGCTGTCACAGTTGGGCACTGTGGCCATTCTTTCCCTTCCTCGTCTTTTGAATGAGTGATAAATATAAATAAACTATTGCAAACATCAAAAATAGCCAACCTTTGGAGGAACTCGTAGTGCTTCGCCCCATTACATCAATGTTTAAGTAAATCAATTCTACATGTCAAAACTAACTAAATATTTCAGAGAACATACTCACAGTCCTCTTGAAAAGAACTTTTCATTAGATGAATCCACTCTCTTATAGCAGCCCAGATATAATTCCCCCTAGACCCCCATCCCCAACACACTTCAACTTCATGCAAACTAAACTATAAAAATAGGTTCAGTTATTTTTTCACGTAGCTACAATTCTATTGAGGAAGATTGCTATTAAATAAAGACACCGCAGGAACCACAGTGGCTGATGATCATTTTATCAACAGCAACAATTTGCATTTATATCACACCATTCACGCAGGATGACTTGGAGTACTTCAGAGTGGTGGAGATTGACATAGACTACAGGAAAAGAGAGAGGGAGGCCACTATAGTTGCAGTCACATAGGTAGGTTTCAAGGTGGGATTAAAAGTCAGACAGATAGATAGTTGGGGATCAGATGGGAGAAGAGTCAGAGAGTTCAAGAGGTTAGGGGTGTTGTGACTGAACGCTCAGTCTATCAGTTCACTGGAACTATGGTTCTTCTGTGGTCCCGTTAGTTAATTACAGTAGTTCATAAGAATTAAAGCATCCTGATGTACAAATATTAACCAAATATTTTACATTTAACTAAAATGGATACGGTGACCTTGACTATTATTCTCACAATTAACATACCTAGAGTGTATTGAACAAATTCATACAACTTGCGCATAACTTGCTGTTGTCATAGGGGATACAATAGTGAGAGGTGCAGACAGACGTTTCTGTTACAGAAAACAAGAGTCAAGGATGGTACGTTGCCTCCCTGGTGCAACAGTCTTAGACATCGTCGAAAGGGTGGATAATATTCTTCAGGGGGAAGGAGAACATCCAGAAGTGGTGGTCCAGGTGGGGATCCATGATATTGGTAAAAAAAAANGTGCTGAGACTCTACAGGGTCAATATCAAAAGCTGGGGAAGATGCTAAGGAATCGAACATCCAAGGTGGCGATCTCTGGATTTCTCCCTGTGCCTCGGGCAAATAAGTACCTGAATGGCAGGATCAAGCATATGAATGCTTGACTGGAGAAATGGTCCAGAAAAGAGGGCTTCAAGTTTCTGGATCATTGGGACCATTTCTGGGGCAGGTGGGACCTGTATCATATGGATGGGGTGCACCTAAACAGGGCTGGGGTGAAGGTGCTTGCAGACAGGCTATCTAATGCTGTTGGGGAGGGTTTAGACTAGTTTTGAAGGGGAAAGGAAATGCAAAAAACGAAGAGCTAGAAAATGGGAGAAATAAAACAGGAAGGAAGCGCAGAACAGGTCAAGTCGGTCTTGGAGTCCATGTGCCTAAATGCATGGAGTTTAGCAAACAAGAGTGGTGAGCTGCAGGCTCAAGTGGTCATAGGGGGATACGATGTAGTAGCAGTAACAGAGACCTGGCTCAAACAAGGACAGGAATGGGAGCTGAATATTCCTGGCTATAATGTATTCAGGAAGGATAGGGAAGAAAAAAAAGGAGGGGGTGTGGCAATGTTAGTCAAAGATACGGTTATAGCCGTGGAAAGGGTCGAGGTGCTGGAGGGCCCCAAAACGGAATCTATCTGGTTAGAGTTAAGGAACAAAAAAGGAGCTGTTACGCTGGTAGGGGTATACTATAGACCACCAAATAGTGGGAAGGAAATAGATGAGCAGATCTACAAGCAGATCTCAGACAGATGCAAGGCCAATAGAGTCGTGATAATGGGGGACTTTAATTATCCCAACATAGACTGGCAAAACAACAGTGCAAAGGGCAAGGAGGGGGAAAGATTCCTAAAATACATACAGGCAACTTTCTTCATCAGTACGTTTCCAGCCCAACAAGGAAGGAAGCAGTGCTAGATCTAGTTCTGGGAATGAAGTAGGGCAAGTGGAGCAGGTTTCAGTGGGAATAGAATCTGGTTAATAGCGATCATAACATCATTAAATTCAAAGTGCATATGGAAAGAGACAAGGAACCATCTAAGGTAAAGATATTCAACTGGAAGAGGGCAAATTTCAGTGAGTTAAAAAGAGACCTAGCCAAGGTGGACTGGAAAGAAAGATTGGCAGGTAAAACAACTAAAGAGTAGTGGGAAGTCTTCAAGGATGGGATAGCTTGGGGACAAAATAAATACATTCGCACAAAAGAGAAAAATTGGGCTTCAAACCTCCGTGGATGACGAAGGTAATTGTATCTAAAATGAAGCAGAAAAAGGAGGTGTATGACAAATGTCAAACCCAAGATACAGAAGACAACCAAATCAAATATAGGAAGTGCAGAAGAGGTTTGAAAAAGGAAATAAGAGGGGCAAAAAGATTATACGAAAAANGGTTAGCGGGTAACATTGAAGGGAATTCTAAAGTATTTTACAAACATATCAAGGTAAAAAAGGCTAGTCAAAGGTACGGTGGGGCCAATTAAGGACCAAGGCGCAAATATTATTGTGGAGGCAGAGGGCATGGCTGATGTGCTGAATGCGTACTTTGCATCTGTCTTCACAAAAGAAGTGGATGCACCAAATGCAGTTGTAAGGGAGGAGAGGGTAGAGGAAATGGATAGGATAAGTATAAACATAGAGGAAGTACTGAAAAGGTTGTCTGCGCTGAAGGTAGATAAGTCGCCCGGTCCAGACGGGATGCAACCAAGGTTACTATGGGAGGCACGGGTACAAATAGCGGAGGGTTTGGCTACAATTTTTTAATCTTCGTTGGACACAGGAGTGGTGCCAGAGGACTGGAGAGTGGCCAATGTGACTCCCCTGTACAAAAAGGGACAGAAGGACAAATCTGGGAACTACAGGCCAGTCAGTCTAACATCAGTAGTGGGAAAACTCCTGGAGACTATAATCCAGGACAGAATAAATCTTCACTTAGAAGAATATGGGTTAATTAGGGACAGCTAACACGGATTTGTTAAAGGCAAATCTTGTGTAACAAATCTAATAGAATTTTTCGATGAGGTAATGGAGAGGGTGGATAAAGGTAAAGTTGTGGTGAACAGCTGCTTATCTGACTGGAGGGAAGTGTACAGTGGTGTCGCCTAGGGATCGGTATTAGGACCACTGCTCTTCTTAATATACATAAATGATCTAGACTTGGGTATAGCAAGCACCATTTCCAAGTTTGCGGACGACACAAAGTTAGGTAGGGTGGTAAACAGTGAGAAGGATAGGAGCCAACTGCAGGAAGACATAGACAGAATGGTAAAATGGGCAGACACATGGCAGATGAGTTTCAATGTGGAGAAATGCGAAGTAATGCATTTTGGTAGAAAGAATGAGGGGAGGCAATACAGGCTGGTAATACAATCTTAAGGGGGGTAAAAGAACAGAGAGACCTGGGGGTTCAGGTAAATGAATCCTTGAAGGTGGCAGAACAGGTAGATAAGGCTGTAAAAAGGGCAAATGGGGCATAGAGTACAAGAGTCAGGAGGTTATGATTAACCTATATAAAACACTGGTTAGACCTCAGTTAGAATACTGCGCCCAGTTCTGGGCACCACACTATAGGAAGGATGTTAAGGCATTGGAAAGGGTGCAGAGGAGATTTACGAGGATGGTACCAGGAATGAGGGACCTTGATTATGAGGAAAGACTAGAGAGGCTTGGATTATTCTCATTGGAGCAGAGAAGGTTACGAGGAGACCTAATAGAGGTCTTCAAAATCATGAGGGGATTTGATAGGTTAGAAAGGGAAAAACTGTTTCCACTGGTGGGTGTGTCGGTGACTCGAGGTCACAGATTCAAAATAGTATCTAAAAGAAGCAGAGGGGAGGTGAGAAGAATTTTTTTTACGCAGCAAGTTGTTCGAATCTGAATCGCATTGCCTGAAAGGGTGGTCGAGGCAGATTCGATAACTACTTTTAAAAACGTGGTGGATGGGTATTTGAGGAGAACGGGTTTGCAGAGTTATGGGGAAAGGACTGGGGAGTGGGATTGACATTAATTGCTCTATTCAAAGAGCCGGTACAAACTCGATGGGCCGAATGGCCTCATTTTGTGCTGTACAATTCTATGATTCTATGATTCTATAATGTACCTTTGAAATTCTATTACACCATACAGCGAAAACCAACAATGGATGCCTTCAGTGGTTCATCAATGCTCATCTTGCTGAACCCGATTTGCCCACAATGACACAGAATTCTTTATAATTGACAACTGATTGCCAAGCTTGTGTCTGTGCACTGCTATAACATTTGCCAACACTTTGTTGGTTTTCATCCATAAGGGACACTTTATTTTGATAATAAAGACCCAATACCATTACAGGTGTGGCCTGAATCATGGACACAAACACTCAAGGGCGCATTTTTAACTGGTGTATAACAACAATGACTTGCATTTATATAGCACCCCTCACACAGGGTAGCGTTCCAGAGCGCTTGACAGTGGCAGAGCAAATGCTGAGCTGGGGGAGGTGACCGTAATCACAGTCGAAGAGGAAGATCTTCAGGCATGACCTGAAGATGAGGGGGCCAATGTGGAGGGACAGAGTAAGAGTGCTCCAGAGTTTGGGAACATATTGGCTGAAAGACTGATGGTGGAATAGAGGACATAAAGGACATGCAGGAGGCCGTAGCCAGTCAGTGGGTAGTGGGTTGGGGAGTAGCAGGTTGGCAAGGTAGGGAGGTGCCAGGGCATAAAGGGATTTGAGAACGAGTGTGAGGATCATGAAATCAATCCGTTTGGCAATAGGGAGCCAGTGGAGCCTGGCTAGAACTGTTGTGATGGGGTTACAGAGTTTAGAGCGGGTGAGTATGCGGCCAGCAGAGTTTTGGATCAGCTGGATTTTGTGCCTGCCCTGTTACCTCCCTACCTCTCCGTTTGGGAACTGTTTATGTCAGAAATTCTTGGTTTGTTTTTCCTTGTATGACAATTTTAAGAAATTCCAAGTGAATGTTGTTTGAATAATCTTTCTTCTAAAACAAACGCTGAATGTTTGGATGTACTTTGAATGACTTCTTCTGATAATTAATTTAAATGCAAAAAGTAGTCTGAACAATTCAACCTCTTTTAGCTAAGGTTTATATTTCAAGTAGGCGTTTTAAGTAGGCGAAATACGTTTCATGTTTTGCTAGATTGTCGAGTGTGTATCCTCTCAGCTTGTGTAAGCTATGAGAAGATGGGGCTGCAAGTGGCTGTGCCTATTCTCTGCTGTTATTTTGATGTTTACAGAAACAGATTCCGATGCGTCAGGAAGTCTTTGCATCTATGAGCTGCCGGAGGCGATGGATTTGACATTTGTAAGGCTTAAAATCAGTGTATTTTAAAAAGCCTGCACTGCTTTCGGCAACTGCTCCTTGGACAAGATGAGCCCGTCCACTAAAATCATACAGGGGGGGAACACAGAATATTAGCAGCACAGAAAGAGGCCGATCAACCCATTATATTTGTGCTCATATGAGCTCTTCCAATTATATTGTTGTTGTTGTCTGCTCTATTCCCATTCCCCTGTTCTTCCTCCACATCATTTTCTGCTAAGACACGTTGCAAGAGTGCTGCTCAGCAGAGAGGTACGTCAGAAACTACAGAGGAGACAGTCTATGCTGGTGTCAGGTCTTGTCCTTCAGTGAACAAGAGGTCAGGTGAGGACTGGAGCGCTTCCAGAAATACCAGCTGCTCTGTTCTCTGGCAGTGAAAATAATATTTTTGGGCTTGAAGTTGAACAAAGCTGAATTAGCTGAGTCATAAAGAGAACTTTATTCCCCGTTAGATTAAGACTAGTCAAATCAAGAGACACACTTGCCAAAAGTGTGTTTATAGTGGCTTTATTATTTTTCATATCTGATGATATTTGGATTTGCAATGATGTGAGTGTAAATAAAGATACAGACCTCTTTAATCTGTAGCCTTCTGTGGCTGTGCATAGTGATAGCTGCCAATACAAAGATATTGTGGCAATATGGTGTGAGACTACACAAAATCGACTGAGCAGATGAGAACAAGCGAGTTAATCAGGAGCTGTTGAAATCCCAGCTCTGCAAAGGTAAAGAATGGAACAAGTGTCTTGAAAATTGCATCATTTTATCAACAAAGAAATATATATATATATATACAGCTCATTGTAACCCCATAAACTAACTATCCTTTGCTGGGGAACTTTACCAAAAAACACTCTTGTACTTCCTATGTATCTTTGACGTACTTATTTGAATCTGTATAATTCCTTGTTTTTTGAATTTTTATATAGGCAAAATCTGCATCTAAATTTGCCAAATCAGTTAAAACGCCTATATCACGACCCTCCCTTCAGTCTTCCTTCAAAAGAGGAAACTACTTGAAAGAGTAAATATCACACACAGATCTTAAATCCGTAATTTGTGTTGAGGCATCAGATTACGGTGATTAAATACCATCTCGAATTAAGATCTGAAAAGCTAAATTTGATATAAAAAAANTCATTTAGTGCAGAGCATACCACCAGATGGTATTCTTATCCCGATATTGTCAAGCCAAATTATGTAACATTTCAAGATTTTTAACTTAATATAGTTCCTTCTACTGTTAAAAATAGTGATTCTGAAATAGCTGCCACTTGGTAGGCATGTGAAATACCAACATTCTTTAAAACATTAGAAACTACAGTACTACCTACCCTGTTGCTATAAATATTTTTATTTGAAGCAATGCTATTAGGACCATTTACACTGGTGCTGAATTACAGAACAGAATATTTATTTTTTACTTCCTAACAAATAAAATGATAATTTCTTAATAAGAGCTATAGTGATGCTCTGGAATGTTACAATGTGAGCGTGTTATCGTGTTACATTGAGTGACTTTCTACATCGTTATTTATACCCTAGCAGATGGTTCCAGCCTTGTAAACAACAGGCATCTTATTATAAGCTACTGATACCAGCCCACTGAAATTCCCACTAAATCCATCACAATGGCTCAAAGCCAGCACTTCATTTCAACTATTGCCTTGACTATATTTTTTGAATTATGAAACCACCAGTTGTAGTTATCACACATAAAAATAACCTAATAAACGACAGCCAAGATAACTTCAAGAAGACAGCTTAACCCTTACTGATGTCATAGAATTTTACTGGAGGTAATGTCCCAGAATGAACATGATAAGTCAGTCAATATGGTTTATGAAGACTTCCCAGGCTTTTTATGAATTACAGTACTACATGTAATAATAATATAATAATCCTTGCATTTGATATAGTGCTTTTCACGTCTTCTCGACGTCTCAAAGCACTTCACAGAATAGACTGTAAAGTGAATTGACCGTATATTTGTGGGCGAAATGCGCCAGCCAATTGCGCATATCAGTGTCCCACAAACAGTCGTGGATTGAAAATGACCAATTTATTATTGTTTTGTTTTGGAGGGATTATTATTAGGCTCTGTGTGGAGAAAGGAAACTTGCCCAAGGTTTCGCCCTCTGCCTGGAATGGAACCCAGGTGTCTCACTTGCAAGGCGAGTGCTCTAACCACTGAGCTACAGGACTCCAGTAATTAACCCATTACTGTAAAAAAAACACACCACTGATGAGCTGCAGTGGCTGTTGGCGAGTGCGGAAGAGCCCAGCTCTGGTAGCAGCATCATTCACAAGGTCGGTATGCACCGGTTTGGTTTGACTGACATATCCCACCAACTCTCTAGGTTCAACTTTTTTCACAGTTTGGTCTTCAATTCCACGGGCTAATTGGGTTCGTAGGTGCTACCTTTACCGTACCAATGCTCTCCTTTTACCTGCCCACCCCCCCCAATTTCTCCACTCGCAGGATAATCTGAGACTTGCGCAAAAAGACACCAAATAACACACGTTCCAATTCACCATCAAATAACTTTCAGGATATGAGAGTCTTCACTGCCTGAGGCTTTTCAACTAATGGATGGGGGGTGACTTGCACAATGAAATGATCCAATATGCAGTAATCTGCTCCTGTTCTTTTAGATTTTTTTTATTGTAGCTCAACAAACTAATAGCAATTGGTGTATCAAGCATAAGCATTAATACAGATTAGTAACCAGCTGAAAAAAAGCAAGCAGAAGGTATTCACAAGGGGAAATAGTTCAAAATGAGAAACATATTGAGTGCAGTGCTTCAGGGATATGTGCTGGGACCCCTCCTAATCCTAGTGCACATAAGTTATCTAGATTTTCAGAGGGTAACCAATGAATGGAACAGGCTATCAGTGAAGGTGCTGTGGCCATGATACTGGCCTCATTTTAGAAAAAGCAGCTTGATGCTGTAATGGGAGGACAGTAGGGTGCGTGTTCGGAAAGGATGAGAATGGATGGGCCAAAGGGCCTTCGTCATCCAAAGCAATCTTATGATTTTGTGCCATTCCAAATGAGACAACAAGGATGATCCTTCACGTTAGAATGATGAACTATGATTAATGATAAAAATAGCAATAATTTACAAGGGCTCTTCAGCTTCAAAAGTAGATAGCGTGTGTGTGTGTATAAGGGAGGAGGAGAGATAAGGAAATTATTCAATACACTCCTCCACTGTGAACCCCCATTAATTGAAAACACATCAAAGATGCAGTTCACAGATCCAGACATAGAAACAGGTATAACCTCAAAGAAATGTTTTTCCCCCTACCTAAAATGAATTCTATAAAAAGAAATCCCAATATATAAGAATATGCATAATACCAACATTCAATTGGTCACCAAGCTAATTAGTTAATAATAATAATAATCCTTGCATTTGATATAGCACCTTTCACGTCTTCTGGACGTCTCAAAGCCCTTCACAGAATATACTGTAAAGTGAATTGACTGTATATTTGTGGGCGAACGTGGCAGCCAATTGCGCACAGCAATGTCCCACAAACAGTCGTGATTGAAAATAACCAATTTATTATTGTTTTGTTTTTTGGAGGGATTATTATTGATTATAGTTGATCTGCATTTCTGTTTTATACCAAAAATCTTTAGGGCTGCTTATCAATTCGATGAAAATATCTAAAACGTCATATGTGTAAATCCATCACCATGCTTGCATTTGACATAGCACCTAATTATATAAGTTCTCAAAGAGCTTCAGAGGTTTTTTTCTTTAATGTGTAGTGACCGTGAATTTGTAGGCAACCACAGCAGACAATTTGCACCCAGTAATGTTCCATAAACAGCCATCATGTGAATGACCAATTTTGTATCTGAGGGATTGTTGGCTTGGACACCAGGAGAAACTCCTCTTTTCAAATAATAAAGTATCTCTGAGCAGGTTAATGGGCCTTATTTTAACGTGTTGTCTGAAGGATAACCTCCGATAATGAAATCCCCCCAAGACTGTTCTGGTATATCAGCCTAGACTATGAACTCAAAGACTCCAATGTCAGGAGTTGACCTCGTGATTTTCTAACTCAAAGGTGAGAGTGCTACTATCTGAGCCAAGAAGACATTTACGGGAAATTACACCCGACACACCTTCAACGAGTCACGAGAAACACTTGGCAAACCTCCCATTTGCATTTGCCAAAGACTGTGTGATGAGGAAGCTCACATCACTGCTTCGTGAAAACTTAATTGTATTCATTGCTTGTACATGACATGGCACTAATAAAAATAGCATGCAGCTGTTGTGACTTGCCCCTCCCTTCCAGGGAAATGCCATGTCTAAATTATATTTTCCTGATCCAAATACTCTTGTCTACTGTAGGCAACCACAGCAGTCAACTTGTAGAGTCCTGGAGCGCAGTGGTTAAAGCACTCACCTTGCCTGGGTTCAATTCCCGGCAGGATGAAATGTTCGGCAAGTTTCCTTACTCCACATGCCTCTGTTTACCTAGCAGTAAGTAGCAACCTAGTTGTTAGTCGATTGGTGGATCGCTTTGCCGGGGGTAGTAATCCCTTTAAAAAAAATTGGTCACTCAATCCATGACTATTTGTGGGACACTGCTGTGCACAATTGGCTGTCGCATTTCGCCCACAAAATATAGTGAATTCACCTTACAATATATTCTGTGAAGCGCTTTGAGACGTCTTTGAAGACATGAGACGCTATATCAAATTCAAGAATTATTATTATATTATTACTGCGATCAGCTCTCCAATCACTTTGCAAAGCATAAGGGCAGTCTAATTCAACCAATATTTAGGTCATTGGAAATTAGTTACAGTACAGACCAAAATTACACTGGAATTGAAACATCAATTTGACAGCATTGAATTGGCACTATCCACGTTGTATAAAAATAGATGAAATCAAGGGCTATCTTTGTAAACTGGTAAAAAAACAATAATTGTTAAAGATTACTATTTTTAGCTAGCAGCATCTGATAGATGGATCCCAGTGACTCTTATCAGAAACCTGATGGTGTCACGTTTTAGCCTTAAGATAATTGGTTGCCTTAAAATTTTAGACCCTGCAAAATTTTAGAAAATTCAGTCTTACTTTCAAGGTGGGCTTTCCAAAGTTTATTATATGTAGAACTTCACATGACAGGCTTTCAATTTTGGACTGAACCTAATAATTTTCTAAAATGCTATGCTTTCTTAAACATTATGACAATGAGGTTAATTTACAGCCACATTAAGACTAATACTCTGGGATTCTGGATTACAGGACCCAAGCGATCATTCCTATTATCATCTCTTTTATTATCATCAAACATCATGTAACAGAAATGATGAAAATGAACTTGTGCAAGAAATTAGACCTCAGAGGGGAAAATATTTCATTAAGTTCTGAGCCAAACAGCCTAGGAAAACTACACGTTCAAGTCCCAAATTTTTGCTGTTACCTGTTCTCAGTTAGGGTACCGGTGGGCGTGGTATAATTTACCTCAGTGTTCTTGGCCACAAAAAAAAATCAACTGAGGACCCTCTTCTCCTGAAAAGTGCTCATCCCTAGACGTTGAGTGAGGACCATATTGGGCTTGGCTGTAATGTCATCCATGATTGATAGCCTCCCAATAATCATTCGCAACATGTGAAGATTTGCCCTTGAACAAGGTATCAAACAGCTGTCAACACCTGCAACATGATTCACTACTTCAGAAAAAGGTGAGAAATTGGGAGAGGAGAAGGGTACAACAGGTTATTGCAACCTAAGGTCATTTGAGGTTCTTTCCAACAAAAGATCTGGAAAATGACAGCTATTTTCCTAATTAAATGCTGTAGCATCTGAATAATGCAAAACAGGATATGTTTAGACACAATGGAATGCCACATACTAACAACCAATAGAGGTAGTGTATTATTCTTCATCAGAGGGAAAAGAACATTGCAATGTTCACATTTCTTTTCACCATTACAGATTGTATAACAGATTTGTTTTTAAAAGACTATTAACTTGAGATGATGTTCATTGGATCGTGCTGCAATTCTAAAGGAGGATCATAATTCATTTGAGTGAAAAAATAGTTCTAAGTCTACTCTGAAACCATAGCCTTGCTCAGTTTCAGTTATTGTTGTTTCACTGTAATAGCAAATGATTAAAGATTACAGGGGAGAAGAATAATATCTCACCAGGACAGTCCGATTACAACTACACCTGAGATTGAAGGTGTGTGTGTGCAGCTGACTTTCAGTTTCAGCTCAAGTTCAGAGAACAACAACAACAACAAGATTACATTTGTATAGCGCCTTTCACGTCGGGAGGACGTCCCAAGGTGCTGGACAGTGTACAGCATTTCAGACCCAAGCTGGGGTCGGGGGGGAGAAGGGGGGAGGGAAAGGGGGGGTGACCAATGGCATGGTCGAAGAGTAGGGTTTTGAGGCGGGACTTGAAGGAGGCTAAGGAGAGGGCGAGGCGGAGTGATTGGGGAATGGAGTTCCAGAGGTTGGGCAGAGTGGCTGAAGGCTCTCCCACCAATGCTGGGACGGGTGGGTCGGGGGACGTGGAGCAGGCCAGAGCCGGCTGAGCGGAGGGAGTGAGCGGGTTGGTAGGGGGTTAGGAGGTTACAGAGATACGGTGGGGCGAGACATTGAGGGCTTTTTAAGTGAGGACCAGGATCTTAAACTGGCTCCTCTGAAGGATAGGGAGCCAATGGAGTCGGGTGAGAGTGGGGGAGATGGGGTCACTGAGTTTGGTGCGGGAGAGGACACGGGCTGCAGAGTTCTGGATTATCTGCAGCCTGTGGAGGGAGGAGTTGGGAAGGCCGACAAGCAGGGAGTTTGCATAGTCGAGCCTGGAGGTGATGAAGGCACGAACAAGAGTTTCAGCGGCCTGAGGGGTGAGGTAGTGGCGGAGTCGGGCGACGTTACGGAGGTCATGGAAGGTAGAGAGGGTCATGGCTTGGATGTGGGGAAGAAAAGACAGTTGAGGGTCAAACAAGACACCGAGGTTCCTGACTGGCTTGGTGAGTTGAAATGAGCAACCATGGAGGTTGATGCTGCCAAAGCCTGAGGTGCAGAGGCGCTGGTGCGAGCCAATCAGGAGGGCTTCAGTCTTGTTCACATTCAACTGCAGGAAGTTTGCACTCATCCAGGACTTGATGTCCGACAGACAGTCTATCAGGACAGCAGTGGTCCTGGAGTTGATGGTGGAGGCAGAAACATACAGTTGGGTGTCATCTGCATACATATGGAAGTTGACCCCACATCTGCGGATGATGTCACCAAGGGGGAGCATGTAGATATTAAAGAGGAGAGAGCCAAGGACAGAGCTCTGGGGGATGCCAGACATGACAATGCGGGGGCTGGAGGAGAGACCATTAGAGGCAACAAAGTGGAGATGGTGAGAGAGATAGGAATTGAACCAGGCAAGGGCAGATCCGTGAAGATTAAGTAAGGAGGAGGCGGTGTATGAGGATGGAGTAGTCGACAGTGTCAAAGGTGGCAGAGAGGTCGAGGAGGAAAAGGAGGCAGAGGGAGCCCTGAACACAGATATTCAGAATGTGATTAGTGACTTTGACCAGGGCTGTTTCCGTGCTGTGGGCAGTGTGGAAGCCGGATTGGAGGGGTTCAAAGAGGGAATGGCGAGAAAGAAAGGAGAAGAGCTGGGAAGCGACGACTCGTTCCAGGACCATAGAGAGGAATGGGAGGTTAGAGATGGGGTGGTAGCTGAAGAGCAGGGATGGGTCCAGGGAAGGTTTTTTCAGGATGGGGGTGATGACGGCTGTTTATAGGGGGGTTGAAACTGAACCGGTTGACAAGGAGAGGTTGATGTCGTCGGACAGGAGAGGGGCCAGTAGGTGGAGCTGGGAGATGAGGAGAGAAGTGGGAATGGGATCGAGGGAGCAGGTGGTGGGTTTGAGTTTGCGAATAATTGCGGAGAGGGAGGAGGAAGAGATAGGGTCGAAAGAGTATAGGTGGTGGGTGGGTCATGAGGGAGAGGTGATGTGGGGGTGGCTGTGGACGGGGCAGAGGTGGCTGAACGCATACCCTTGATTTTGGTTTAGCGGAAATCCAGCATCTCCTCCCAGTTGGAATTTGAGGAGAGGATGGGCGAGGCATGGCAAGGGGGATGGAGGAGACGGTTTGTGGTGCAAAAGAGAAGCCGGGGTTTGTCCTTTGCCTCCAAGATAACCTTGGAGTAGAAGGAGGATTTGGCGGAGGCAAGAGCGCAGCTGTAAATCTTGGTGTGGTGAAGCCAGATCTGCTGATGGACCATTAGTTTGGAAGTGGTCCAGATGCGTTCAGCAACTCGCACTTGTGCCTTGAGGGAACAGAGATGGCTGGGGTGCCAGGGGGATTTACGGGAGTATGAGGCAGTTCGGGGGTGAGGGAGGCCAGAATGGAGGAGAGGGAGTTGTGGAGAAAAGAGAGTGAGGAGGAATGAGAATTACAACTAATGTGCTATACCCCAAAAGATATGCACTAAAATTCATTGTGAAACAATGCTTATTCTGTAAAAAAAATGCCAGTACAATGAGAGTGTCTGGATATATACACAATTAAAGTAATTGGAAGATCCAATCATAATGCAATGACACAGGTTAGACAATGAATTGATAGTGTTATATGCAGAATGGAGTCCTGTAGCTCAGTGGTTAGAGCACTCGCTTTTGCAAGCGAGAGACCCGAGTTCAATTCCAGGCAGAGGGCGAAACCTTGGGCAAGTTTCCTTACTCCACAGAGAGCCTAATAATAATCCCTCCAAAACAAAAAAAAACAATAATAAATTGGTCATTTTCAATCTACGACTGTTTGTGGGACATTGCTGTGCGCAATTGGCTGCCGCGTTCACCCACAAATATACAGTCAATTCACTTTACAGTGTGTTCTATGAAGCACTTTGGGACGTCCTCCCGACGTGAAAAGCGCTTTATCAAATGCAAGGATTATTATTATTATTATAGAATGAAGTTGGAAGCAAAAAATGAACATTAAACATCAATTGCAATTAAGAATCAATTGCAATATCATCAGATAACTATTTTACAAACACATTTGGATCAGTATAAATCCAGACTTTGAATGTAAAATAACAGAGAAAGTGGAGTTTACATTTGAAGGTAAGAAATAAAGGACCGATATCTAATATTACAATCCACAAATTATATCAAAATAATCTGGCACACTTGCTGTCCATTAGCCTCTCTTGCTTTAAATTGTTAAAATTGCTAATTATATAACTACCAAAGCACTTACAGATAGTTTCTAACAACTACATGGACATTTTATATTCTATTTTATTTTAATGTTTAATTAATTAACACACATTTTCTTTTCTTTAATGCTGTAGAGGTATTGAGCTGTGGTACATTCAACAACAACCACAACAACTTGCATTTATTTAGCGACCTTCATGCGGGGTAGTGTCCCGGAGCTACATTCAGCATGGGAAACTGAGAAGCTTTGAAAGGACAGAGTTGTCCTTTCACCAACTAATTGAGATGATGCCAAAACTCTCTTTAAATCACAAAAGTCTAGCTACTACGAAATCCCTTTGCATGTTTTTTTTTCCCCCTGTTGATCACTGGTAAGTTGTTAATTTTCCTGTTGAGGTACATTTGGTTCATGTGTATTTTGCTCAATTCTCTAATGCTCAGTGCCTAGTTCTCAGCCTGATATACATGATGTTCTCTGGAGAAGACACAGCTTAGGTCCCAAGGTGCTTTTTCCATGGCAAGCTGCCACTTTCGCCTTTTCCCCTTGATAATCACGTCCAAATCCTCAATGTCACTGTCAAACTGGCAATAGTACATTACCTCTTACTCATCACTTCCAGACCTATTTTAAAAGCTAAAATTGTTTTTCTTTCCCTCAGCTGTTCAGGAGTTAGAAATAAGATTAAAAATGTTGATTTGGGTGTTTTCATATTTAAGAGCACAACAGAAAAATGCACCACATCAGGAGATGAGCCCGACTATAGTCTAGATGTCAGGAACCTAAGAGGGTTAGAGAGAACTGGTAATTTAGATCCACAAATCTCTAAAAGAAGCTACAGAGGTAGATAAGGCTATAAAATGCCAATGGGGTCTTGGGCTTTACAGCCGGAACTCTTGTCCCTTTGTGACTTTCCGGTTGGACTTTTCAAATGCCCTCCTCGCTAGTCTCCCCAGTTCTACCATACACAAAATTCAATTAATTCAAATCTCCACCATCCGGATACTCACCCGCACAAAATTCCAGATCCCCATCACACCAGTCCTTGCCAGGCTCCACTGGCTTCCAATTCCTGAATGGATCGATTTTAAGAATCCTTTCACTCTTTTTCAAATCCCTTCATGCCCTCGCACCTCTCTACCTATCCAATTTGCTTACTCCCCACTCCACTACCCGCTGCCTCCGCTCGGTCGGCTCTGGCCTCCTGTTCATCCGTCACTCCCTCTGCTTACCATCAGTGGCCGTACTTTCAGTTACTATGCCTGGAAGCTTTGGAACTCCCCCTACTCAATCCCTCCACCTTGCCCCCTCCCTCCCAACTTTCAAATCCCGCCTAAAGTCCTTCCTTTTTGATCGTGCTTACGGTCACCTCCCCCTTCCCTCTCCGCCT
Source organism: Callorhinchus milii (assembly GCF_018977255.1). Classification (NCBI taxonomy): domain Eukaryota; kingdom Metazoa; phylum Chordata; class Chondrichthyes; order Chimaeriformes; family Callorhinchidae; genus Callorhinchus; species Callorhinchus milii. The sequence goes on along the minus strand of NW_024704785.1, from coordinate 494,531 downwards.
GGCTCGGTGTCAGATTGACTACTGTCAAGTGCTCCAGGATGCTACCCTGCATGAAGGGCACTATATAAATGCAAGTTGTTGTTATATCCTGAGGGATAGAATATAAAAGTGAGAAGGTGATGTTGAACTTATACAAAAACCTTGGTTAGACCACATTTGGTGTATTGTGTCCAATTCTAGTCTCCACACTATAAGGATATAGTGAAACACTGTGGAAAATGTTTCTCTGGAACCAGAGCTCCCATGTCCTCTATTTTCCACATCTACCTTGTGTCTCATAGTTCTTTAGTTTTAGGATTGCAAAACATACAACAATAAAATACTGCTGCCCCTTCATCCCATCGTTCTCCACGTTCTCTCTCGATGTTGTATGATGTTGCAAATGTACATGATGTCATAAAACTAAAGAGGGCTTTTTGGAACCAAGCATCTTTTACATGTACACATTGCTCAATCTTTTAAATCTTGACAACAGAACTAAAGGAGATCACAGTCAACAACAAAAAAAACAAAATCAATTAAAAAAATACACTTTACAGAAGAGGTCAGAAGCGATTCAACAACAACAACAAAATTACATTTATAGAGCGCCTTTGGGGTCGCGGAGCCTGGTGCGCGAGAGTACATGAGCTGCAGAGTTTTGGATGATCTGAAGCTTGTGAAGGGAAGAGTTGGGAAGGCCGATGAGGAGGGAGTTTCCGTAATCGAGCCTTGAGGGGTGAGGGTTTCGGCAGCCTGCGGGGTGAGGCAGTGGCGGAGTCTGGCAATATTGCGGAGGTGGTGGTAGGCAGTGCTGGTCATGGCGCGGATATGGGGGTGAAAGGACAGTTCAGGGTCAAATAAGACACCCAGGTTCCTGACTGGCTTAGTGAGGTTGAGTGTGCAGCCCTGGAGGCTGATTCAAATAAAAGCCCTCTATCTGGTTTACTTAGTGAATTTTCTCTTCAGTTTGGATGACTGCAAATTCCAAATCCAAAAACTAGAAGCACACCAGAAGGATCACAATTCATATGTGAAAATTGTGCAGTGCAATTATAGAATGAAAAGAAAAGAAAAAAATTACCTTTGCAGGAGAAACACTTGATGTGAAAGTATTTGTTTTGAACACGCAAGGCCTCTCCTTTGCAGGACTTCCCACATTTGTGACACAAGACCCCAATCCCAGATGGCTTTGCCAGGGGTTTATGCATGGCCAGTTGCTCTGACACTAAAGAAAAGAAAGAAAAGCAACAAATATTACAATCTCTTTAAACAACTGCATGGGAGGGCAAGAAGAAGAAACGATCCTGCAACTTTATAGCTCAACGTCTTTCAGGGCACTCACTCTTTATTACCAAGTTATAATATTAAAACTCGAATTTTAATATGGCATCTTTCACATCATGAGGCTGTCTCAAAGCACTTTACTGAATTTACTGTACAATGCAGTGACTATGTTTTTTATAGACAAAGTTGAGGAATGAAGTGCGTTACTGAGTGCAATAAAAGATACAAACACAGTTTAGCTACATATGCTTCATTCAGGACATGCACCACATTGGGTTCACCCATGATTAAACGTGGTCTATTTTAAAATTGCTGTTCTACACAGCTGAGAAAGAAAATGAAAATTGACAAATATTTCATGTAACTTTGGCAAGCAAGCTGCAGTATCTGATAATAATCCATTTGCAGTTACCGCAGAGAGAGAATGAGAGGGCACAAAAGAGAAAAGAGGGTGACCACATGAGTAAGTGTAAGTGAACAAGATGTAGCTCAAAACAAGGGGAAAAAAAGCAGTGAATCAATGGTTAAGATATGGATTCATCTTCTGGCCATTGTGTAGGGTGTCAAATAGCCCATTAAAAGGATTATTTCTCCTAAATACAGCTAGCTTCCTGTCATTAAGGTATGAAATAACTGCAATACTGAGAAAATCTTTTGCACTAACTCAACACACCCAGACGCCGAAAATCTGATGCTCCAATATTCCCATCTTCAATATTTATTAAAAAGGTGGAGATCTATGTGTACAACAATGGAACAGCAGCAGATCTCACCATTAGAAGAACCGTTCAAGCCTACATCACTGCTGTCTATCCCTCGGAATTAATATGTTTACAAAAAGGGAGGGAAACAAAAAGATTCAACAATCACCCCTCACCCCTACACACACCCTTGGCTCAATTAGTTAAAATATAACACAAAATTACATTCAAACTGCACCTTTCACATTGGAGCACATCCCAAGGTACTAGACAGTCTACGGTTTGCACCCGAACTGGGGGTGGGTGGTTGGGGGAAAGATGCTCAAAAACACAAAGAGGAAGATCTTGAGGTGGACATGACTTTAAAATTAGACAAACCAGATTAGGACCAAGACAAGGTTGAATTCCGTCTGACTGTAGATAAGAAGACACTGGAAACGCAGAGCTTGGGCAATCAGTTAAGGTAAAGAATGAGGTAAAGACTCAGTTAAACATTCTGAAGTACAACTACAGGAGTGAGAGAAGTATAATAATTCTTCCATTTTGATATAGTGCCTGATCATGTTGAAACGTCAGTTTCTTTTATCTGGAGGATGTTACTTAAGGCACCAGGAGAAACTTTTCTTTTGAATAATTGATCCCATGGCACTATTATGTTTTTGAATTGAGCCATTCTCTAACTTCAACCTGAACAGGCAGACAGGACCTTGTTTGACACCAAAAAGACAACAGCTCTGATAATGCAGTGCCCTCCGTGGGGCTTAAACCTTCGGACTTGGAGGCAAAAGTGCTACCAAATGAGCCAGACTGATATCGACAAAGAAGTTCTGTCATAGAACATGGAGTATAATTCACTCTCCTATATCAATCTGCAGGAGGAGGTGATAGCTTTGGCGAACAGCCATCATACAAACAGGCAGAGTAATTGTCATAACAGCCAAACTACCTGAGGTTGACAGAGGCGTAGGACATAATTAAGTTGAGGTCCGCCACATAGGTTGAAGTCCACCAGGGAGGCTTTAAATGAGCTCTGCCCCTTGATCTTGTTTCCAGGGGCTGTCCACCATTAAATTGCACAGTCAGCAGCTGTGTTGATCACTGGTGCAATGTGATGTAACGCTGAAGGGACATCCAGGCAGCCACAGGGATGGACTTGGGACTGAGATGCCTGACTGCTATCAAATTCAAAAGATAAAACTACTCTGACATTTTATTCTTTAGATAAATTCCACATAGAGGAGACGCCTCATGCATATGATTTGTGTGAAGCTTCCCTGCAGTATTCGTTTAATGATGTGGATCTGCCTAAAGGCTCCTTTGTAGTTCATATTAACAACATTAAATATTCAGAGCATTTTCCTTGTGTAAAGTTCTGTAATTATGTAAATGTCCTTATTTTTGAGTTTAGCACAATTTCTTTTATTTAAAAGGTTATTCAATCACCATTGTAGAACCAACTGCAACAGAAATATACATTCGCCCACTAATATAGAGTCAATTCACTTTACAGTATATTCTGTGAAGCGCTTTGAGACGTCTAGAAGATATGAAAAGCGCTAGATCAAATGCAAGGATTATTATTATTTATTACTTTAAAAGAAATTACTGATTTTAAATAAACCTCAACACATCTGAATGTTCACCATTTTAAAGTCAAGCTGTCAGCCCAAAAAGTGGCATAAATGCAACATTGGGTTGCATTGCCCCATTAATTCTACATACTTCTTCGACATGAAAAGTGCTGTATCGAATGTAAGGATTCTTATTACAGTTGTTGCTTAGAGCGAAGGAACAATGTTTCTAAGATTGAATTCCATATCATAATACCAGTTGAACTAAATGCTTGTAAGAAAAAGTGACTCACTTGGTCAGTAACTAAAAGCATTTGGCAGAAGCAATGCCAATGTTATTATTTTGACCAAAATGATCAAAATGTAAAATTCTCATGAAAATAACCTGATAATTGTTTGGCTCAGCCTAAAGAGATACAACAACAACTTGCATTTATACAGGGCCTTTCACATGGGGCAGTGTCTCAAAGCACTTAGAAATAAATTAGTGGCATTTCGTATTAGGTTTGATATGATTATTGAATAGGTTTATAAAATGCTGCTAATTTCACCCCTTTGCTGTTTCTCTCTTCTAGTGACAATTCAATGTCGTCGCACTGCTTAAATCTACAAGCGCTGAGAAGCACTGAAATGAGTTATTCCCCATTAATCCACTCTGCTGAAGCTTCTTGGACAAGAGAATACATTACTGAATGTAGAGTTTAATAATGGCTACCTAATTCATCAGCAACCATACCCATTACTATTCTGTAGCATCTATTCGACACCTCAATAAATTGCAACTTTATTTTCTTAATTTAATTGACTCAGTCTTCAAATTCCAATTTTGAAAATTGGAATGTTTTTCCAGTTTGATGATTGCCAAAATCTCGTCAGGATCCTAAGGTGCTACCCATCAAGTACCGAGTTCAATAAAAACAACAACTTTCATTTATGTAGCGCCCCTTCACACGATGTAGCGTCCCGGAGCGCTTCAAATATTCAGTTCAACTACTTTGATCATGATAAACTTTACTCAAATGACAATCTTTCAGTGCTGTAAACCAATGATAGTTTTTCATTCTGCAGCTACACAGAATTTATATCTTGTATGAATGCTTTTGTAAATTGGTTAGATGTTTCCTCCCCAATGAATTGCTACTGAAATAATGGTAGCTAAGGGCAGGAGCTACGCCTGAATATCAGGCCATCTTGTTCTTGACCTTCCGTCCAGGTTCCACACATCGTTTAAACAGTGTTGATCAGTGGAAAAACAAGTTGCCAAAAAAAGCATGCAGTTTAATGTCATCTTGTGACTTTGCATGATGTTATTGTGCCACAATGACATTACCTCTGCACGTGTTACCAAATGGAAAAAAATTGTATTGTTCAGCTGCCAGGACAAAGGCTGTTGATAAGGAGGGAAAGAAGAGATGTCTGTCAGAGGATAGGTTTCATCCATCAAGGTAAATCAGCATTTTTTCATTACAGTCTCCCCACGGAAGCAAAAATTCAATCCCCAGTAATCCCATAATGTAAAACTGGTTTGAATGTGGTTGAAATCCACTCAGACTGATGGAATAGGTCTCTCACTCTGATAGCTGTAAGGTGCTTACTGAAACGAGTTTGTAAAGCCTCAACCTATTTTTTGATGTGCAACAACAAGAAGTTTTTACTTGTAGAGCTTTTCCACGTAAGGTGGCATCTTGAAGTGCTTTACAGAAACAGAATAGAAACCACAAGCAAAGTAGCAAAAGATGGGGTAGGAGGGTATTTGATCAAAGCTGCAAAAGAAGAGGTAGGTTTTGGAAAAGTTTTTAAGGATTTTTGGGAGAGCAAGGTATAATGGCCAAAAGCTTGGCTTCCAATGGTTTGACGGAGGTGGTGGGGATATAGAATGCTTTAAGTTCACAGCACAAAAGAACCCCTAATTCAGCACCAAAATGATGACTTTCCTGAGAGATGCTACAGCACTGGCCAGTCTGAGAAGCGAAATAGTTTGCACAGCTGCAGGAAGAGTATTCTGAAGTTGTGGTTAAGAAATACTTTTGAGGCAGATATGCACCAAGTGCTTCAATGGGTGCCAAAAAGTGATGTCCTTCCAATCCATATAACATTCTCACAACGTGCAGAAAAATTGGAAGAATAATGGCAGACAGAAAAACATGCTGAAATTAGATTTATTGAAGTTGATTTATTAGCATTAGTCACATACATATTTATAATAATAATATTCCTTGCATTTGATATAGCACTTTTCACATCTTCCAGATGTCTCAAAGCACTTAAGAGAATAGACTGTAAAGTGAATTGACTGTATATTTGTGGGCGAAACGCGGCAGCCAATTGTGCACAGCAGTGTCCCACAAACAGTCGTGGATTGAAATAACCAACTTATTATTGTTTTTGTTTGAGGGATTATTATCAGGCGTGTGGAGTAAGGAAACTTGCCCAAGGTTTCGCCCTGCTGGGAATCGAACCCAGGTCTCTTGCTTGCAAAGCGAGTGCTTTAACCACTGAGCTACACGACTCCAATATTTGAAAAACAATGTTTAAATTGCCTTCTCTTTGTAAAAGGAATTGCTTCCTCAGCCTTTATATTGTTATATAGTTAGGCAGTTTGGACTAACACAGAATGCCTGCAATAAATATCTTTCCCAACTATTTGCACAGCCGGGTCAGTTTTGGGATGCTGTCCTTTTTCACCTCCTCAACATCCGGCAGATCTGCATATTGGCTTTACTATTCCTACTGTTCCTAAACTGTCAGCGGGTCATGTTGCCCATCAGTCTTATTAGTTTCATTTCCAAATCATTCTTAACCACTTTGGTAGCCCATTGTTTTGCCACCGTGATGTTGCAATGTAAATCCACAACCTCTTGTGAATTGGTGGTCGGGCATTCAGCATCTCTGCCCCCACACTCTGGAACTCTATCCCGCAATCCCTCCGCCTCATCCATCCTTTCTCTTACCACCTTCAAGTCCTGTCTACAGATCTTCCTCTTCGACCTTGCCTTCGGCCACCCTCCCACCCTCACCCACCCTGCCCTCCACCCATCCTGACCCCAAATCGGGTCCAAAAACCCCTGACTGTCCAACACCCTGGAACGTCTTTATGATGTGAACAGCGCTAGACAAGTGTAATTTCATGTTACTCATTCATTTGTAATCAGATCTCTTTACTTGAAAACCCCCAAAGAACTGAAATTAATATGGTAATACTAATTGTTGAATTTGATATAGCACCTCTTCATGTTGAAATGTCTTATAGTTTTCTGTAAAGTGTAATGACTGTGTATTTGTTGGCAAATACTGCAGCTAATTTCCACACGGCAGTGTCCCACAAACAACTATTAAATAAATGACCAATATTTTACTTAGATTGTTGGTCAGGTCACTGGGAGAAACTCGTTTCTCTTACAGGATCCACCTGAACTGGCAGATGAGACTTTGATTTAACGTTTCATCCAACAATGCCACACTCCCCCAGCAAGGTATTGAAGTGTCAGTCTAGAGTACGAGTTCAAGGCTTGATCCCACAAACGTCCGATTCAGAGGCAAGATTGCTATTAACTGAGCCAGGCTGACACTACAAAACAAAACCTGTATCACCCGTGAATAAGACTTTACTGCAGTTAGTTTCCGTGCACTTTCCTTTATTTGCTTGAAACTCTTCATCTGGAAAAATAATTTAACTTTTGGAAATCCACTTGCACTAATTCTCCCTTATTAACAGCTCACCACATCCCCAAATTAGCTCTGCACATGGTTACTATTCTCCTCGATGGTACTTGTGGTTCTTAGTCCTTGCTATGAGCATTCCATGACCTCTTCTCAAGGCTACATTGCTCTTCACTCAGCCTGCCAGAAAGCATCTCAGCTTTACCATAATAAACTCTTCCCCACCATCCTCCTCCTGTCAGAAACCAACAAAACAGCTTAGAAAAAGAAATGGTTGAGAATGGGACCCAATTCTGAATCTTAGATTTGAATCTTTAAGCTGGATGTTCCAAGGAGCTGGTAATTTACTTTAAGCGCTATGGGACGCTACCCGACGTGAAGGGAGCTATATAAATGCAAATTGTTGTTGTTGCTCACTAGGCACAAGTCATATTCTTAGCAGCTGTTTTATTTAGATAGGTATATCCAATTAGACTTCAGTGTACAAATCTGTGGCTAACTACTTTACCATAGCACTCTCAACTAGAATATTCCTGCTTTGTACTGATTTGATTTTTCTGTTGACATATTCCCTTGGGTGCTTTACCTCGGTTGGTTAGTTTCGAATTTTCTTGCACAGCCCTTCCTAATCATTGCTCCCCAGTACTTCCTAATGCCATCTACAAATTTTCTGAATCTGATTAAAAGTCTTCTATTTTCAATTTTACAAATGAATGTATCCCTCTATAGCCAAAATACATGCACATCACAAGAACACACTTAATTTTAGAATCTGTAAGTAAAGCTTACTGTTCAGGTCCTATTAATTTGTGCATAACTACTGTTATTGAAATGTGGGCAAACATTCACGGACCACTGTGCGCTTTTTTTTACAGCACTTTTTTTTAAATGAATGTGGGTTTTTTTTTGGCAGTTAATTTTTTCCCTCCTTCAATCAGGAAATTGGGACAGCAATTATAGTCCTTCCCATCCCCCCCCCCCCCCCCCCCCCGCACCCCCACTGACTCTTCCAAGCAACATTGCAGAGGTTATTCTTCCACCTTCCCTGCTCAATGCTCAGAAATGAAGCCCTTTGCAGTTTATCCAGTATTCCTCAGGCTGGCTGAAAACTAGTGTGCTCATTGAACTAGTGATCTATGAGTACAGCTCCAACATTAATGAAATCTGGGATGGTAACTCTATTTGGCAGGATGATACACTCTACTGCTAGAAAGTAGTTCTTACAGTAAAGGTAGCAAGCAACACAAACATTGACACTGATGAAAATCATGCCAAGAGGTGGCATATTAAGAATGTGGACTTGTAAACTGAATTTCAGAGCTATTTTTCACTAGGCTTTAGCAACCTCACCATCATGCACTTGCAATGCAATTTTCTTATTGTTAAGCGCTCAGCGCAATGGATTATTGTTCTTGATTCAGGCAAAGAGGAAGCAACTGCAAATGTCCAGTTTGCCAGTTATGATCCATTTCTAACAAACAGATTGATAAAAGATGACAACACTACCAGTTATGGAATTCTTCCTCATCCTGTCCACCACTTGCATGTGGCACAGTCTGCTCTCCCCACCATCCATGTATTTCCAACACCAGCTCCTGCCTTGGCTTCCATTTTATTCTGTTCCTCCACCCAAATGAAACTTACCATCCTCATTACTATTATACCAGCCTATTATAATAATCCTATAATAACATCCCTAAGACTGCAAAAGCAAAAGAGCTCATCTCAAGAACTGGTGCTAATAAGCACATTAAATTAGGCCAAGCTAAAAATGTAGACGTCTTAACTGGAATACTGCATCTTAGTATTGATCATTTGGTGTCCCATTAATTAAACTGCCTGAACTGGATAATATAATTACTTTGCTTTCTGTTTTTGTCTGCAGAATATATGGAGTATTGTTAACACTGATTTCAGGGCTGACTTACCATATTTCACTGTTTTCAATGCTGACGGCTACAACATTTGCACCAGGCAGAATACTTCCCTGAATAGCAACTCGTGTTAATTATCCAGTTGGTGATATAATTCATCTATTCATGAAAAATCCCGTAAGAATACTAATATAAAGCATTCAGAATCGCTTCTATTCTAATTACCAGCTCTGATGAATTTATGATTATATTCTGGGTCTAATGAAAAAAGACTTAATTTCTTAAGTAAATAAATAATTGAGAGCAAATATTATGAATGCACTAAGTAAACTACCAATGTGATAGGTGGGGGTCCTAGTCTTTGCCCTCAGCTCCATTCTTGTAAACATGTTTCATGAAACTGTTTAAACCCCGGGACAGCTGTGCAAAGCTTTAGATGCCATCACTGCCATTTGACCAGAAGGTGCTGATTGTACTTATGTAAATGGTTTGGAAAATGCACCCTACTCATACAGTAAGGACATAAAATGGAACAATACAGAAACCAACTGTGATTTGGATTGCATGAGATCTAACACAGATATTGTCCTGTTAACATTCCTGCATTTAAATTGAAGGCTTTAAATCTTAATCAAAACATCTGAAGGAGTGAGTGAAGCAAAATGTGATTGGACTTGATGAGCCCAAAGAAATTGTTCGCCTGTTCATGGTTTGCAGCATTGTGCTTTCAGGGCATGAAAGCTATTTAATTCCAGACATGTTGAGGATGGTCTGATTTGACAACAGAAATCACACTCAGTCATACTCAATTTTATAGTCAAGTTGTTTTAATTAAAGTCCTGAAAGTCTTAATGGATAATGGCTAAGCCAAGTAATTTTCTGGTTTCAAAAGGCTTTCCAGGTACACTTTCAAGTCCAATTATAGATGGTGAGCCACTTGTCTCCCAGGTTTGTATAAATTAAGGCATAACATTTGTGTTCATGTTCTCTACTTCTATTCAGTGGGATTCACCCTTTCATTTTACGATTTTTATATGAACTCTTTATTACCAGAAAAATTCTCTTCACAGACTAAGTTACCTTCCCAGGTGTGACCATGCCATTTTTGATTGATGACCACAACAAAGTGGGTGTTAAGTAACCAAGGAGTTTGTTTTTAGGTGATTCAATTTTGTTTGAAGTTCCCAAATTTTCTGAGAGGGAAGCTCACTCCACAACAGCCCATGCTGATACTTACTGCCAGAATCCGTGAGCTAGACTTGGGTAACTACACTGTCCGCAATGTGACACACTGCCCTAGGTACTGTTCAAAGTTGTGCCACTAATCAAGAGAGAAATGCTACATGATAAAACATCTGAAACAGGACTTGACTGAACCGACACAGACATGGCCTGGTTAAGACAGATGTCAAATGGAATGCACAGAATACAGATCAACATTACTTGGGTGTGGGGGGAAGGAAGAGGGGAAGAGCATTTCTTTATTTTCCAGGATAAAGCCCACTTAAAGTAATGGATAATACACACTAGTCCAGAAATACCTAAGGCCAAAATCTGCCACAATTTATAATAATCCTTGCAGTTGGTATAGTTCCTTATCAGGTTGTTGAGACGTCTCAAAGCACTTCACATCAAGGAAAAGAGCTCCTGTTGGTTAAATCAGGCTGCCCTCCAACACGTCTGTAATAATATCATTTTCATTTCTGGAACATCAGCACTGTGTAATAATAACCTTTACTTCCTGGTTATTGATCCAATCTCATTAAACCTCAACTGCTGAGGATATGGATTCCAAATCCCATAAAGTTCAGTGAGCCTACTGCTAAGATTTAATCGCACTTCATACCCTTACATTGCTTAAACATTCCAAGAGATGAACATCCAAATCCTGGTAGCCCATGGATATAGCGGTGTAGCAAAAGCTGCCAGGCTTGACACCATTGCTAACACTGCCATCATGCCACAGAATTATTCCACCACTTTGAAGGCTTGCTCATTATAATTCTGTAGCATGCACAGTATACGTCTAACTTTGCTCTATTGGGGAGAAATTCCACCTGGATCTATAGATTTACTCTCTTTAAGCAGGGATTTAGGGCATACAGAATTTGGAAAATTCTGAAATACACACTTAATTTTGAAGTTGTTATTCTCTAAGCTCTTTAAAAAATTACAGGAAACCTATTTCAAAGTTACAACCGAAAAAATTGCTAAATTCTGGATGCTCTAAAAAAAATTACTTTGAGTAATTGTAGGCTTAGGTGAATTTCTCCCCAACGTGAAAGTAACGTGTGACCATGTCTAACAGGCAAAGAACCTGCCAATATGCAGTCACTATGCAAGCAGCCCAGGGAACCATTTGTGTTTTTCTATTAACTTCATGTGAGATCAGACAAAAACTTGGTGATAATGCATTGCATCAGGGCCACAGCTTCTGGGAATAAGCAGTCAGCAGTCAGCAGTCTGACACGGTCTGCTACACAGTGATACATGTAATGTTTTATGCAACACCTCTGGCACTCAGAACACAAACTACCATTCTATAAAATGTCACACATTAGGTTTCAAGGCTTTCAGAAATACATTTCTGAATTGTATAACATGTCAGATTCCACAATTTAACATAGGCTGACCCCATAATTACTACACCTACTGAAGTAGAATACTTTAACCAATTAGCTATCAAGAAGGAACCATAAACCTTCTGAAGAAACAAAGTTATCTATAGAATTCAACAACAACAACAAAATTATATTTGTGAAGCGCCTTTCACTTCGGGAGAATGTTCCAAGGCCTGAACAGTCATGGATCAGGACCCGAGAGTGGGGGCAGGGTTGGGATTAGGCAGGGCAGAGGGGGTAGGGGGGCAGATGAAGGCACGGTCAAAAAGGAGGGTCTTGAGTCGTTCCTTGAAGGAGGCAAGAGAGGCAGCAAGGCGAAGGGTTTGTGGGATGGAGTTTCAAAGGGTGGAGGCAGAGAAGCTGAAAGCCCTGCCGCCGATTCAGTACCACAAGCAATGGCGGTATTTACTAGGATATAAATATATTAATATACACAGCGTATTTCTCTACTCCTTGCAGTGAAGTTAAACCTAATATCACCGCCATTTAAACCACTTGTATTTGAGTCCAATATGTGTGGATCTGATAGTAGTAGCCTGCCATTCATAGTTACTACAATTGACAATACTAGCAAAATAAAATAAAGAATAGAATGAATCTACACCCACAATCTCTCACTATAACCATTATAAAGAACATACAGGGCAGTGTATCCAAATCCCAGTTCATGTTATCATCTGATAGCTTGGTGACTGTAACCGTCTAGCAGAGCACTCAATGCACTGAAGCTTATCTGACAAGTACATTAAAATGCTCTGCTATTTTCCCCTGCAAGAAAAAGCCAGAACATGCTGCAAACCTTTCTTTACAGTCAAGTGGTTAAACATTCAACTCCAGTACTGTTGTAGCCTACCATTGAAATATTGGAAGCAAGCAAATTTATAGATATCCTTAACGTATTCTTAGGCTGTTCAGTAAAAACAAGTCCCCTTCATACAACACAAGACTTAATTATAAATTTGTACATGTGGATTGAGTTACTATTGACTCAGTAGTATTTTACCTGTTTCTTCAGGCATATCGGCAAATAATCAACATTCCACTCACAGATGTAATTCCATCAAATATGATTCAAATACAAAGTACTTGAGCGCTCCAGTGCCCAGTGAGTTGGTGAATGTCTGCTACAGCTGAGAAGTGAAACTCTGTGTTACTGGATCTTTCTCCTGATGGTTTAGGAATGGCAGTGAGGGATCATATGACTACAGAAGCTCCCCGAGACAAACAGGCTGAGTTATTTCAGTTATGTTACTCAATAATATTAATAGAACTTCCCCTCCCTCTTCCACGTGCCAAGATGAATCTGGACATCTTTAGGGCATCCCAAATGAAGGCTGCATGCTCAGCTCAAAGCAGATCTGCCTCTTAAAAGGTTAATGAGTGAGACAACGAGAGAGAGAAAAGTATCTTATCTCATCGCACAGGACTGCAAGACATTGAACCCGAATATAATTCTTCTCTGATTAGCTAGATGCTCACATCTTTGGTCAGGATTTTTTATGTGCAATTGCAGTTATTGCATATATAAGTCTAGTCACTAAATTACTGCAGCATATGACTGTGTGCACATTATAGTTGTTAGTCGATTGGCAGATCGTTTTTCAGGGTAATAATTCCCCCTCCACAAAAAAAATGTGGTCATTCAATCCATGACTCTTTGTGTGACGTAGCTGTGCATAACTGGTCGCCACATTTCGCCTACAATACAGTCAATCCACTTAATAATATATTGTGTGAAGCGCTTTGAGGCATCTCAACAACGTGATAAGGCGTTAAATCAAATGCAAGGATTATTATTCTTACCCAGTCACTAAAGTACTGCAGTGCATATAACCTACAGTACTGCAGCGTATGACTGTGTGCACATGCCAAAGTCATGCATGACCCAATCTACACTTACATAAGAATGTATAGGAATTTAGGAGGAAAGAAGGTATTCAGCTCATCGAGGCTCCTCCACCATAGATCATTCCAAAGCACTACTCACTTGGACCAATGCCACTTTCTTGCCATCTCCCATAAGAGAGAAATTCCATCAATCTTCTTGAGAAATTCAGTAAATCTTGACCCAGGTGTAAATTCGGCAGCACCCCCCCCCCAAATCCTTTGATATTACTGTTACCCAAGTATTTAATATTTTGCTATCCTCTCCCATTCATTGTCTCATCCATAGCTTTCCAGGCAAATCCTTTTCAAATTCATATCACAGTATTATCCAAGAAGAAATTCAACTTTGGCCTCAGTATACACATTACTCTGATTTTAAAGTCATGTCCTCTTGTGCAGTGTGCAACAGTGATGGGATGTGGTGTGTTATTGCAGGCACCATAATTGGAAATAATAATTCAGTATGTTTTTGCCTGACTCTTTTCATCATAGTGTTTTGCACACTTTGTTTAGTAATATAACACTCTGAAAAACATAACCAAAAACACAGGCAGGAAGATGGCTAACCATAGTTATAAAATTGGAGAAACAACTTCTAGTTTTAAAGATATCTGTAAACCTTTTGATGAAACAGTATGTAACTGTGTTTACGGTATCCAATAAATAATACATGATCCAGTTTGACCTAAAATTGAATATGGGGATGAATTCAAATCAATTCAATCTTTTACTCCATCTTATATGAAAAAAAGCCTTTAGGATTCAACAAATCAGATTAACGCTTGCAAAAATTGCTACTGGAGAGATCTGAGTTATCGCCAGCTGTGATGTTTCTCCTGACAAAGATAATAAAAGTGGGCTTCCAATCTTCCTCCTTGTCCAGGTCCAGGCGCAAGCAATAGGAAGCTATATCCAGGCAAATGGGGGCTGCCAGAGGAGGTCAGTGCAGCACTCAAACTTGCCAGACTCAATTTGACTCCTGCACTTGTATTTATTACCATAGATAAGTGTGACTTAATTATTAGGGGTCTTATCCCTAGTGCAGCAGCTGAAATAAATACCTTTTCACTTTCATATGGAGTCCTTGTGTCAGCAGAAGGCCATGCACACCAAAAAAAAGTCTCACTCTACTCGCTCAAATCGACACACATCCATTCCTCGCCCCACAGCACCTCACAAAACTGGGCACAACAATAAGATATTAGTTACACCATTAAATGTTTTCATTGCTGCGAGGTGTCAATTGGAGGAATGAGATAGTAGTGAATTTCTCACCAAACCACCCATGTAAAACCTACTAACCTATCACTGGGTGTGAAAAACACATTCTCTTTTTTGTACAATGCCCTAAATGGATCTTCCTAACAGGTCCCAGAAAATACAGAAATACTGGTGCTCTATTTTCAGAGGGAAAAAAGCAAGAAAAAATTCCGGTAACAATTCCTATTCTTATTTTACAATTTTTGTCTTACTCGAGCGAGCCTAATCTGTACACGGAAATCCAATTTAATTAGCACTTCTAATTAATATTTATCTCTATTCTGTGTACAGGGAAAAGGGATAACCAGGAGCATTTACAGTGAGGTAACCTAGCAACCACACATTCATTCTCAAAGTTTATAAATTACAATATATATGTAATATTAATATTCCTTCTTTCTACATTATAAATAGTTTTGAAGAACACTAGTGTATTTGTGGTTCTTTAAAGGTTTAGAATTTGTAATAACTATCAGAATAAATCTTTTAATTTGCAGTGGAATATAATATTAAAACCCTATTGCTTGAACCCCTCCCTCCGTAGTATAACTTTAGGTGGATGCCCAAAATGCAATATGTAGTAAAACTGCGCTCAATATCAGCTCTGCATGCAGTTTTAGCTGGTTAGACTCTGTGGGTCCCCAGGTCTTGGCTCTTGCTAACTTGTGCCTAATACTCTCCAGAATAAGGTAAGCATCACAAGAGCCTCCAGAAAGAGATTATGCACTCTGTTTAAGACAGAGAAATTTCCACGTGTGGAATTCTCAGGTGGTTTGGGTATTCTTAAGCATGGTGATGGGTTTCTGCAAGTGTCAGACATCTGGCTGACCAAATAAAAGTTAATGCACCCTCTAAATTGTGACAAATCCCAATGTGCTCCTTGTCATAGATGCTTAGTGACACTCATACAGTAGGACTTACCAACAATCACATAAAATTAAAACAGAAATGACTGCTGTTTGGAGTGTACCAAGAACACAGAAGTCACACTGAATAGTTTCCTAGATAAGAAGCAACTTACCTTGCTTCAGTCACCTACGAAATACATTGTACAGCGCTGCGGTCATTTAACTTTATGAACCCATGATACGTAGATCTCAAAATTAATGTTGAAATGAAGCTGTAATTATTTTTATACCTTTGTCAGTGTGATTGGTGTCAGCATGTTATTGATGGTTGGTGAGAAGCCTTACTCTCCTACTGCAACACAGAAAACATTTTAGAAGTCGGAGGAGCGACTGAATGTAAAAATTCATGAGAGGATTATATATGGATTAATGGTGAATGCAACTGAGGTTTAGCATCACAGGGGACATCATAAAGCTGATGGAGATGTAAGGTTCCGAGGAAAACATCTATTTCCATCAGTGCCTATATAATAAATTGGTCACTTCAATCCACGGCTGTTTGTGGGACAGTGCTGTGCACAACTGGCTACCGTGTTTTGCTCACAAAATATACAGTCAATTCACTTTACAGTATATTCTGTGAAGCGCTTTGAGACATCTTGAAGACATGATAAGGTGCTATAACAAATGCAAGGGTTATTATTATAGTGTTTGGTTCACGTATGATCACTTGCTTTTGTGGGCGTTTCGCCCACAAAATACAGTCAATCCACTTTACAATATATTCTGTGAAATGCTTTGAGACTTCTCAGTGATAAGGCTCTAAATCAAATGCAAGGATTATTGCTTCCATTGAGGTAGAGTTTCACACTTTAGTCGAAATTTAAAACAGAAATATATAGGTTTGATGAAAAGTGGACACCTCAGCCAATATAAGATGCCCAACCAAAACAATTTGGTTATGAAAGGCCTGTAGAAAGGTTTCATCTCAGTTGTTAAGAAGTTACTTTGGCTTTTAATTTATTTTAAAATACCTTCTTGATAGCCCATTTTAAACTAATTCTTCTTTGCCTTCTTTAGAATATTTTGTGGCAATTGTATTTCCATGACTAAGAGGCTAGTTTTGTAACTGAGATACTGATGCAATCTGGTCTTTGTCATTTAGCAGTATCGCTCCCTGAAACAGCCACCCAGAAATAGGCAAGGATATTATGAAAGTGGAGGAGCTGGTGTTTGAAATGGGGTGTGAGGCTCAAGGAAATGATGTGGAGGTGCTCTCTACATGGTCTAAACTGACTCATTAGATTTGAATGTATAATGCTCGACTGAAGTTGATTGCTTGACCAACAACTTTGGCTGCTATTGATTCATATTTCTGCATCAGTCACAGATAAAATGACTTAATATAACCTAGAGGTCAGTTCTGAATGCCATGATCTCAGAGGGCTGGCCCACGCTCCAGAAGCAGTGCAGAGGAGAGCAACGAGGATGAGCCCAAGTGTTAGAGCAATGAGTTGACAGCAAACATTAAACAAGCTTCATTCACAAAAACATGCCAACATTTCATAGGAATGTTTCATATTAAATGAATACAATTATCTTTCTTAACTTGCCAAATTATAGCAGACAATTTTAGTTGCATCATTCATGTTCAGTGTGCAATTCCAACCACAAAGTCTCCATACCACAAAACTAAGTGAATAGATTGTACTAGTGAAGTAGATTGATGATTAAAAATTAGAAATGAACACAGCTAGAATCTAAAATACTAACTGTACCCATTACAGCTACGTTTGCAACCAAAGTATCTAACATGGAATGTAGACTGACAAATAGACAAACAGACATTTTATCTTTATCTATACTCATCTGGGAGGACTACTGTGGGAGGACTCCTTTTGAGAGAAGTCAGTGGGAGGACTCGGCACTTTAAAAATGTAATTTTGTTGTTGTTGCCATGGCTTAGCTTCAGCTGTGATCTTTATTTTGTTCCCGCTGCTTGGCTATGTATGTGCTCTGTAACATAGGATGCCACAGCGCTACGGTCAGCCGGTGCGGCCACCAGGTGTAACTGCAATGTGTTCGTACATATGTACATGCTCTATGATGCACGGTACCACAGTGTTGTTTAGACTCGGTGGCCACCAGGTATAACTGCAGCGAAAAATGCAAAACTGAAAATAATTCATGAATGATAGGAGATACCCGAAAACAAATATGCCCATGTCATTCCCAGTGGAAGCCCTTTGCGATAAGGTATAAATCATGTCTCTAAGTCAATCGGCTATTGAGATCTTTCTTGAAGCGCAGACAGACATTGTCCTCTTATTAGTATGTAGATAAAAAATAGATACTTCACGCAGAGAACAATGAGAATGTCTCTGAAGCGATGATTGAACCTGATAGTAAAGATGCATTAAAGATGAAGCTAAATATATACATGAAAGGAAAGGGGAATGGAAGGATATGGAAGGGAGTAAGGAGTGGGTGAGACTTTTTTGGAGTATAAGCACCGGCACAGACGAGTTGGGCTCCTGTTTCTGTGCTACACATGTTTTGTAAACCTTCACATTTTCGTACTTGACTCCAAGATACAGAATCATATAGTGTTTACTACCAAAAGGTTGCAATTCAGTCCATCGTGCCTTGTTGGAGCCATCTTCTCTAATCCCATTACCCTGCTCTTTCGCCATACAGTTTAATGTTATTTTCGCTCAAGGTGTAATGCTTTCATATGCTAATTTAAGGATTTTCAAATTAGGAATTTATGCAGGAATTCAAATTACATTTTCACAGTCTAATATTTAAAGTGGAGAGAAGATTGGCACAGTGATGACATTCTCTCGCTTGCTGATTTTAACGTACACCATATTAACAATTTGATACAGTACTTAATATAGTACAGCCGCAAAATATCCATAGGGTACCAATCCCACTCTTTTAAAATCAAAATGTTCTTGGATCTTTCTATCGCGTCAGCCTGACTCAGTTGGTAGCACTCTCGTCAGGAGGTTATGGGTTCAAGCCACATGTCAGCACTTGGGATTCATAATCCAAGATGATACTCCATTACAGTACTGGGGATGTTATTTCAGATTTCCGGCTTCCACAATTTTTCCTTTTATCTCAGCTTTTTAATCTCAGTGTTCGTAATGGGAAGGTGCATGATTTTAGCCCCAGTGTACACTCTGGACTCCCGCAAAACTTGGCTCTGGCTAATTTGTGCCTAAACTGGGATTAGGAATGTAGGATGTGTCCCTTTGGAGAAAAAGTGCACTATGTATACGTGGAACTCTCAGTATGTGTGTCAAGACTTCTAGTTGACAAAAAAATTCACTGAATATGAGAGGCAGGTGTTGCTTATGATAACATGTAAAATTGTCCTGAAGAAACACACAAAATCCTTATTTGTCTTCAGTACTACTTGCTGAAGAATAGGGATGGTGCTGAGTACTTTACAGAAGGGCATTGTAAATGCAGTTATTTAAAAGAAATAAAATGGTAAACCAGTAACGCTTGTACTTACCATGTTTATGATTTGAATAATTTTATGTTGTTTCATTGCTTGAGATCGCATTAATTTGCCAAGCATAACTACATTCAGAATCTAGATCAGAGGTTTTCAGTATCCAGAAGTTATTAGCACTGTGTGCATTGTAGGAAATCTGAGCACTTTTGATGGTATCGGGAATGTTATGTGAAATGATGTGGAAAATAACCAGCCTATAGTGGCGTGTTTCATCCAACTTTGACCTTGTACACATTACACAGATAGCGTGTGCGTTCTCTTTAACTCCAGTTTCAATGCTCAAGATCTGTCCAGACCATAGCAAGTGAGGACACTTAATATCATTTAATGGCTTTTCTAAAATGTTTCTATTGTTAGATAGATTACAATGTAACAACAACAACCTGCACTTATATAGCGCTCTCCACGCGTCTCAGAATGCTTAACAATGGTGGAGCCTGACTCCGAGCCGGGGTGGGAGGTGTGGTGTTCGTAGGCATGCTCGAAAAGCAAGGTTTTAAGGTGGGATTTGAAAAAGGGAGAGAGGGGGCAAGATAGAGGGATTGAGGGAGAATGTTCCAAAGTTTCGGGGTGTAGTGGCTGAAAGCAATGGTGGAGCGAAGGGTACGAGGGACAAGCAGGAGGCCGGTGCCATTCGAGCGGAGGCACTGAGTGGTGGATTGGGGAGCGAAGAGGTCAGAGTGATTTGAACACGAGTGTAAGGATCTTGCAGTCGACCCATTGTGGAGTCCTGTAGCTCAATGGTTGAGCACTCGCTTTGCAAGCGAGAGACCTGAGTTCAATTCCAGGCGGGGCGAAACCTTGGGCAAGTTTCCTTACTCCAAGCGCCTAATAATAATCCCTCCAAAACCAAAGAATAATAAATTGGTCATTTTCAATCTACGACTGTTTGTGGGACATTGCTGTGCGCAATTGGCTGCCGCGTTCGCTCACAAATATAGTCAATTCACTTTACAGTGTGTTCTGTGCAGCGCTTTGGGACGTCTTCCTGACGTGAAAAGCGCTATATCAAATGCAAGGATTATTATTATATTATTCAGTGATGGGGAGCCAGTGAGCCTGGCCAGAACTGGTGAAATGTGGATACAGAGTTTGGTTCGGGTCAGTATGAGGGCAGCAGAGTTTTGAATGAGCTGGATTTTTTGAATAGTGGAGCTGGGGAGACCGGCGAGGAGTGTGTTTGAATAATCAAGGCGTGACGTGACAAACACATGCACAAGGGTTTCGGCTGCATTTGGGGTAAGGTACAGTCGAAGACGGGCAATGTGGCGGAGTTGGAGGAAGGCGGTCCTGGTCAAGGACCAAATGTGGGGGGAAAGGACAGCTGAGGGTCGAACCAGACACCCAGATTGCGGACTGCTTCAGTGAGTCTGAGAGAGAACCCAGGGAGATTGAGGAGTTTAGATCCGCAGGAAAGAAGACGATGATGGGAGCCAAAGAGTATGGCTTCTGTCTTGTCCACATAAGGGAGAAGTATGGTAATACAGTAGTATGTGTATTTGCAATTTCTTTTCTGACCTTATGACTAAAGATTCATAACTATAAAATTACTGTCCTTTTTGCTGATAGAATGCAAGCTAAAAACATTTGATTAGAAAATATTGCTTAAGTGAATCTATTCAGTAAGCTTACTTTGGTTTGTTATGCTTGATCTCTGTAACCGTAATTATTCATAACTCCCTTGCTTACATGTTTGCTTAACAAATTCAAGGATGTATCGTAGCCACGGATACATTCTTTAATTAGAAACAATAGCCCTTCTGTGAGCCAATAGTCACATACTTAAAATACATTCACCATTAAAATATAAACCATGATCATGTGTTCTCCCCGATCTCCCCCAAAAAAGTCTTTAGGTTCAAAGATTTCTGCTCTATCTAAGGCATAAATCAAATCTGACGTTAGACAGAAACCCACATTGTTCTCTTTGAATTCTTGTGATTGCAGAGATGATGCCTGAATTTAAGGAGTCGGAAGACAGATATTTGCCGGATTCAAATCATAAAAATATTCCTGTAGGGAGTTGAGCATGGGGAAATGCACCATAACATCCCATAGCTATGCTTACATGATTTAATCCTTAAACTCACTTATATGCGCCCTCAGGAAGTATTCTTTTGTCTTGGAATAAAATTGCTAGATTTTAAAAAATTTTTGGGATATTAAGGACTTTGCGATTAAAAATGCTTCTGAACAGAATTGATGTTCAGTATCATTGAGTATCCTCTACAAAGCTTCTCAAACTGTGGGGCACTGCTCCCTGGGGGTTCGTGGGCATACACCAATGCTGGTGATGGTTACATGCCTCTCAACAGTTCTGGGTTTCGGGAGAAGTATGGCTGTGGCACTTGGCTGAGACATTTGTCAAATGCAGAAAGCGCTGTGGCGGGGTCTGGCAGTTGGGGGAAGTCAGTAATTCCCTGTGAAGCGCCATGTTACAATCTATTTCTTTAAATAAACCTATGGTCACTTTCCCCCTCCCTTTTCCTAGGTTGTGTCTGATTCTGTCGCTGTAAAATTCTTTGAGATGTTATTTGGGTTGTCAAACTGGACCTTCCCTCAATTTTGTCTGGCCCATCCACTCCCTCCATAACCAGTTATGTTATGTGTCTGGAAGGGAACCACAAAAATATTGCTTATGTTGCCTACAGATTTTTCTCAAATAGGTCATCTGGCCCTCAGCAGCCAAAAGGTTGGTCGACCCTGTCTTATGTGAAGATGTTATATAAATACAATACAAGATTACAGCTTTTCATGCTGAGTGGACATCCTAAGGCGCTGAACAGTCAAGATTTAGGACCCGAGCTCGTTGAGGAGTAGGTTGGGATCAGGGAGGGTGGAGGGCAGAGAGGGTAGGAGGTTGGCCAAAGGCACGGTTGAACAGGAGGGTCTTGAGGCGTGCCTTGAAGGAGGCAAGTGAGGGAACGATACAAAGGAAATGTGGGATGGAATTCCAGAGGGTGGGGGCAGAGAGGCTGAAGGCCCGACCGCCGATAGTGGGGCGGGTTGAGCAGGGGACATGGAGCAGGCCGGAGCTTGCAGAACAGAGGGAGCGGGCAGGTTGATAGGCGGTTAACAGGTCAAAGAGGTAGGAGGGGACAACGTCATGGAGGGCCTTGAAGGTGAGGATGAGGATTTTGAACTCGATCGTCTGAGGGATGGGTAGCCAGTGGAGCCAGGCAAGGGAGGGGGTGATGGGGTCATCGAGCCTGGTGCAGGAGAGGACACAAGTTGCAGTGTTCTGGAAGATCTGCAGCTTGTGCAGGGAAGTGTTGGGAAGCCAGACAAGCAGGCCGTTGGCATAGTCGAGCCAAGTTGTTACTTTATGCAAGTTGTTATTTTAACATTCTACATAATTCTATAGAGTATTCTAAATTAGGGGCTCAATATGTTCTTGTTTCCTGAAGAACTTAAATCTTAACTAAATAATTAATGAACCTGTTAAAAAACATACTTTTTGAAACAACAATAAATAATTCCTCAGCAGCATGTGAGCAATGGAGAAGGCAGGATTACCGTTTCAACACCCAGTATTTAGACTCAAGAATGAACAACAACAACAACAACAAGATTACATTTATTGAGCGCCTTTCACGTCGGGAGGACGTCCCAAGGCGCTGTACAGTTGGGTCAGGACCCGAGCAAGGGGGAAATGGTCAGGGTGAGGGGAGGGAAGGGAGGGAGCGAGGAGGGGGTAGAGAGTCAAGAGGAGAGCTGAAGGCACAGTCAAAGAGAAAACTGAAACAAGTGACACCATCCATTCAATTCCTGGTTTATTGCAAGTTAGTAATGTTAATCACATTGAATGGATGGATGATGCATCTTCCACATGCTTGCAATTTACAGTTAAAAAAANCTTGGATATTTAACAGATTCCCCAATTTCTCTTTCATGTAGCAGAACATCTCAAAGTGCTTTACAAAGATGAACTTGGAGCTTGAGCTGGGAGGAAGTTAGCAAGTAGGAAGAAGGTTGGCAGAATTCAGTCAGGGAAATAAATGAAATTCAATGCAGTTAAATAGTATATATAGGAAGAAAGAATACATGGCTCCATGGTGGGATTGAACTTGCCAAGGGGAAATGGAAACAGATCCAGAGATGATGTTTGACTCCGAGTGCTCACCATATTAAAACAGTGCAAGATAACATTCAATAAGGCAAGCAGGGTGCTTGCCTATATTGCCAAATCAATCGAATTCATCTTCCCAGATATGATACCCAAGCAAAATGGGGCACTGGTCAGACCACACCTAGAGTACAGCATACCGTGCTGGTTGCTGCAATGCAATGGACGGACCAAACCTGAGTGACAGTGCAGATGAGAGCATGAAGGATGATCCCAATGTTAAAGGGAATGAACTATAATCAATTAGGTTAACCAGGGAGGATGGTTGAGGCCAGGATGTTGGACTCATTTAAAAAAGAGCTTATCATTTCTCTTGTCTCATTGTACAAAACATTGTGCATAAACTGTATGTAGATTTCATCTACTTGTGGCACAAAATAATTCCAATGCAGCGGTTAACAACAATATTATGTCTTTAATGCAGGGTAGCGTCTCAGAGTGCAATCTTAAAATTAATTATTTTTTATCACAGTAATCTTCATGGATGGACATCATACTCAAATTGGGTATTTTTATGCAAACAATGCACTTACTGATACCTAACCCCATTACCCAATCACTGCACTATTCAATATATCCGGTGAAGTGCTTCAAGAAATCCTACTGACATGAAGGTCGTTATACCAAATGCAAGAATTATTATTATAGGATTTATTACTATTAGTCATTGAGCTAACCTCAAGAGAGCAACATTCACATCCTTCCTTTCTTCAAATGCAAGGATTATTATTATTATTATTGTTCCATTTAGTGTAGGCAATTTGTTTAGAGCAGACGGTCACGTCATGTACTATAATTACTGCACACAGCTCCTGAGTAGAGCACCTTTTGTTGATCCAAGACATGCAATTACAGTCGGATATCTTCATCACTTTCAAAGCCATCATCTGGACACTCTGAAGCACATCTTCAGTCGCACCTCTATCCAACTAAATCACGTCATGTAGGAATTTCTCCCCAATAGCCAATTTGAATCTCTGGAGGACATAGGAATGTGGGAATAGAAGTCTATTCGGTCCATTGAGCCTTTTCCACCAGTTTATTCAATCTTGGAAAATCTAATTTAATCCCATTTCCATGCTTTTTCCTCATAACTCCGGATTACCTTTAAATTCTAATGGAGATTGCAAGCATCAATCCTGTTATTTCTCATATCTAAAACAGCAGTCTACTGTTTGAGCTAATTCCTCTCATACAAATACACCCTCATGTGCTCCAATTTATACTACATGTTTATGGGGGAATTTCTGCCCAAACCACTGCCGTTTTCCACTAAATGTTGAGTATGAGTGAAGCATGAGATGGCCACCACCATATGGACAAGGGCACTTTAAAAAAAAATTAAATAAAGCATGAATATTAATTGTATCAAAGTCTTAAAAAGATTAACTAAGCCTTGTTTTGCTACTTTAATAAAGTATTCTTTTACTACAAAAAACAGAATAAATAGATCATACAGTTGAATTTTCTTGAATTGGAAAGAAAATATGAAAACCCAGAGCAAAGTCTTGTCCCCTCCCTCCCAGTCTTCAATACCTGCCTTAAGACCCACCTCTTTGCCTGCACTTTCAGCCACCTTCCCCTCCCCTTCAAACTCCACAAACCCTGAGCTCAGTCAGCAGTGAAGCAGCTTGAGACCTTCACCGAGTACAAAGGCATGACATAAATGTAAATTGCTGTATTATGCTCAGTAGTTAGGGTACTAGTCTCGCAAGCGAGAGACCTGGGTTTGATTCACGGCAGGGAGAAACGTTGGGCAAGTTTCCTAACTCCACAATCCTCTGTTTACCTAGCAATAAGTAGGAACTCGATTGTTAAGACGAACGTTGGATCACTTTTCCAGGGGTAATTCCTTCAAAAAAATAAATTGATCACTCAATCCACAACTTTGTGAGACACTGCTGCCCAATTGGCTGCCAGGTTTGGCCCCCAAAATACACAGTCAATTCACTTCACAGTGTATTCTGTGAAGCGCCTTGAGACATCTAGAAGGCGCGATAAGGCACTATATCAAATGCAAGGATTATTATTATTATTATCAGTGAACTCAGGTTTTGGCTGTACATGGGATATATGCGCTCTGAGACTCTACTATGCGTGGAGGGTGCTATTAAAGTGCAAGTTGTTGTTGTTGGTGTCTGCTCACAACCCAGACTAAATGTGGTATCAATCTATCATGCATCTTCTTTGTACATCTGTGCTACACACACCTACCAACCAAGACTCAGGACGTTCCTGGTTCATTCTAAATGGAACAACAATGGCAGTATGCAATGAGATGCTGCAAATCCGTCCAATCACAAATTATGAAAATGTCATGTCCGTCTACTACGCAATTTAAGAAACTAAATAAAAAGCATCCATGCAATACAGCCAGGAGATACAGCCATAAAATCTCACTTAACAGAAGCCATATTTAAACATCATTACTACTAAGTACTTAATCGCAGTTCTATTCTCAAGTAGATTAAGATTAAAATTAAATTAAAATAAAATTAAAATTAGCAATTGAAAAATGTTGGAAAGGTTTGTTGCTTGTCTTTCAAAACAAATTAATTTAACTTATTTTTCCATAAAATATTCAATAACTCTACACTATCCAATGAAATGCTTTGAGACATCTTCCTGATATGAAAGGTAGTATATCAAATGCAAGGATTCTTCTTTCCTTTGGGATTTTTAAAAAAAGAATTCAAGTACCTTTCATTTCATTGATTGACCCTGCTTCAATTCAAACATGTTTGCTTTAATTTATTCTATGATAATTTCTATCGCTCAGATCAGTGACTTAATTATTAAAGCAGATGCTAGAACCTTGTAAATTCCCCTTTTAAATCAATATTCATTTAAAAAAAGATTTCTTGTGTAAATACCATCTTATGTGGGATTTGCCTAATTGTCAGTCCTCATTTGGTTGAATGCCTGCAACTAAATATGTGCATAACTTCATTAAAGACAGATCAATATAGAAAACCAAATGTAAAGTAGAACAATTGTTTTGAAGATTGAACTGTGAAAATGTGAATTGCGCATCAAATCCAAGTAATGTTCACTGATGTAAAACAAATGTAAAGTGTGTTATTCAATAATGTTAACATTACACACCTATAACATTTTTAGAAATTGCCTAAAAGTCATTTTTAAAGTTACAGCTCAAGAACTTTTGAATGGCTCTTTATCAATCAAGATTTAACATATACTTAAGTAACAGAAATGCTTCAATAACCTGGTAATTTAAGTGATAAATGATGTATGGTATTGCTCTGTAAAGTACAAAATTAATCTCTGGGTTAATCCACTGGGATTACTCATGGTTATCTGAAATATATTTTCAACCAAAATTAATTACAACAACAAATTACATTTGTATAGCGCTTTTCACGTCAGGAGCACTGGGCCAATTTTCAATTACTTATGGAACTTTGCCAGAAATATGTCACGTCTTAGAGTCACTGTGAGAGTGACTGAACCCATTTTACAAGATTCTATCAGGTGTCATATACATTATATAGTAGAGTGAATAACCTTCCTCTGATAGTGTGGGGGATATGCCATACACCTCAAAAGGCCATTTTTTTTTAGAAAATGGGAGAAAGTAAGAGAAAGAGTGAAGAGAAAAAAGTTTATTCTTGGTGAAAAATTTCTTCATTGATTTTTGGAGATTGTGTTAGAATGAGTTTCACAGGTTGTTAGGCATTTAATTTTTGTATCATCTTTGCATTATTATGTTGGGAAGTTGAACTGGTAAATGAATCAACCTCTGCTTCAAAAAACTTTGAACTCGAAGTTTATACTGACACTTCAATGCAGTGTTGGGGTTGTGTTGCAATGTCATCCTTCAGATAAGGCCTCTGCCTGTTCAGGGGGACGTTTAAAATCCCATGGAACTACTCGAAAAGAGAACTTAATCTGGTGTCCCAGGCCAATGATTCCCCGAATAAAACAGGTCATTTACTTCATTGCTGTATATGACAGACATTGCTGAGCAAATTGGTTGCGTTGCTTATATGGACCGCAGTCAAATTCTGTGAAACTTTCTGAGATGTTTTGATGGTAATAATAAAGAACTGTATCAAAGTGCAAGAATTATTATTATTATGCTGCTAATTTCAAGTAGGATGGCTAACTATCTTAATGCATACATTTACTTTTATGGCTTTACCAACATTTGGGTAAATTGCTGCTTTTAGAAAATCTGCTTGATTTACAGGCAAAATAAAATGTCTCTGTAAATAAGTGTAAAATAAATTGCCAAATTGCAAGGTGTTGTGCATTATTTACTGTCTACAGCTTAAACAACTTGCAAAAACGGAAAATCCCTACCACTATTTGCAATTATTTTTTTATTCAGGTTCTTACATGACAGAATAAAAAATAAAACCAAACCAGAATGAGAACTATGCAACTATAATTCTGAGAATACCACAAAATTCCCAACAATCTAACCACATTCCTTTTATAATAGATAATTTACAACACCAAAGTCTGCCCTTTAACTTCAACATCAGTGTTCTCGGAATAAGTTTTGGGAAACAATTGCTTTATTAATCTCCTGTTTCAATAAACTAATTAGTCTCCATTTCATATTTTAAGCACAATATTTTCAATGTAATTTTTTTTAAAAATGAGAAGGTGTTGGTTACTCCTATAGCACCACATTCCAAGTGGTTGAGGAGCAGAAATATGATTCCAGGAGAATGCAATCATTTTTTAAAAAAAATCCATGTCTATTGTCTCAGAATAAACAGTATAAATTGGCATTTGTTTCAGTTATCATTGGGTATGCACAAAGCAGAATAATCATGAACACTTTTCTCAATTTTCTTATAATTTTGGTGATTAACACAACAATGTTCATAATGTTTTGTCCTACAAAGCCCAGCGTTGAGTTTATTTTATTCCTTGACATCCCTTTTGACATTGTCCCCCGCTTTGTGGGTCTCTCTCAAATCAAGTAATGTGAGGTAATGCTCTGCACCAGATGAAGTGTACACCATTGGTTTTACACTTCTCCTCGTTTGTGCATCACTGAAATGTAGACACCATAACTATGAATCTTTACCCCATAGTATTGTACAGTGAAACTCCAAAGTATTTTTCACTGTGTTACCAAAATACTCTTGTCCCCTCAAAATTAGCATGCTGCTGTCAAAAAATAGGCCTTTCATGAAATAAACATAAATATGATTTATAAAATCCATGATTCGGGTGCATTTGTAATAAAGCAAATTCTGAAGTTTCTACTGAATGGCTTTTCTTTTCAGAGATTCCACTAGTTGCTTTTCAAATAAGTAATATCAGCCTATTTTATTTTTATTAATACTCAAACTATATGAAACCCTGAGACTCCCTCTCTTCCCCACATTTTTCTTACCAAAGTAAAACACAGTCAAGGCTCCACTGGTGCTCAGTCTAGATATCGAGATTGAGGGCAAATAAAAACTCCCTTCCGTTCTTAACAGAGACTAATGTCCAAAACAATTCCGATGTAGACAATGCTGTTGAGAAGGCTCTCACTCTGCCTCATAAATTCATAAATACCAGTTTCTTCAACTAATCTCTTCCAAAGCCACAAATGACTTTTGAACAAAATGATTGATTTTGTTGGAATATTGTATTACTCTGTGCCCTTGGATCTCAACTGCCTTTGTATTGTGGAGTCCTGTAGCTCAGTGGTTAGAGCACTCGCCTCTCAAGCGAGAGACCTGAGTTTGATTCCCAGCAGGGCGAAACCTTGGGCAGGTTTCCTTACTCCACACCCCTGATAATAAACCCTCAAGAAAAAAAAACAATAATAAATTGGTTACTTCAAACCACGACTGTTTGTGGGACACCGCTGTGTGCAATTGGCTGCCGCGTTTCGCCCACAAATATACAGTCAACTCACTTTACAGTATGTTCTTTGAGACGTCTGAAAGACTTGAAAAGCACTATATCAAATGCAAGGATTATTATTATTACATTGGAAAAGAAAATGGAGTTTCTTCCCGGATCCTGCCTCACAATATTCCAGATAAATCAGCCACTCAACTCAATGGTGTTTAGGGGAACTCGCCGGCACAAATGTCCATTACATAAAGAAAGTAATTGACAGTAATTATCTGTGGAGAGCCTTATGACTGTTTTGATGTGATGAGGCGCTATAAAAAAATCCAAGCTCTTTCTTCTTATTTCTATAGTGTTAGCGGCACTATCCTTCTGTTTGTTTTGATACAATAAATTATGGTTTGTTTTAATTCAATAAAATATATTTACAACCATCATCTTGAAAATGTCACCTCATAGCTAACTGATCATTTATCTTGTCCTCTTTAAACAGGCACTTTGCATGTGCAAACTCGATGTTTGTTAGCAAGGAATTCAGATCATTTTGGTTTGAGTCACTGGCTTTATGACCATATGAGCAATCTATCAGTGTGAATCAACACTGGATTAAATGCAACATCCTTCAAGAATATCTCTCGTCTCATATTATGAAAAATGTAATAGCGGACAGAAAAGTAACCCCACAAAATTTAAAACAGCTTCCCAGCACTCAACAATTAGCAGATTCACCCACTGATCTGGCGATCTTCCAGACAAGATAGTCTTTCAGTTCTCGCAGGGTTAAAAAAGTAGTCTAATTGAACCTTTAGATGTTGCCAGCATCTGCTTTTCTTCAATTTCGTAATGCTTGCAACTTTTATGAAAGACGCAGCAGTATAAAGAAGTCAAACAGAATGAGCTTTGAAGTTTTGATTTTAATCAACTCTGCCCAGTGCAGAATAGCAAAGATTTTACTTTCAGCTTTAAAAAACAGCCAAAACTGAAGCTGATAGTTACAATGCTATCTGATGTAAGTGTCATCTAGAATTCAGGTTTTATCTTTATTACAAATAAATGTTTTGATTTGTTGCTTATTTCTGAAATATCCTTTGACCAGCTAGCAGCTGCTTTGCATTATTATGCCGCCTTAGCATTTTTGCCTTCACATGTATGCTATAAAAACATGCACCACCAGTGGCTTTCATTATACACTGAACAAATCTCTTTCCAGATGGTCAGCAGAAAATAATACAGTAATTCTTCTGAATTTCAGCAGTTTTGAGTTTGCTGTCAGGTGATTCAATAACACATTCTGACTCAGAGTCATAGAATGTTTGCCCTCTAATCACCTGGTTTGAATAAATCTCTTTTAAAACAAAATCTATTCTAAAGGGTCCATTCAGTTGTTTGATCTACAGATACTGATTCAAAGAAAATCACATTTGTGCTTTCTCACATGGCATGGCCCAACATGGCCCATTCTACAATACAAACCCACTAATCAGTACAAGTCACTGTGGGTTTATAGGTTTACTATATTCTTTTACAAAAAGACAAAGTCATCCAGATATGCGGTTATAACGCACATATGTTAAGGTGTAAAAACATGTGGGTATGAAGGAGAAAAACAGCTATTTAGTTTATCTGGTATTTCAGGGTCAGCAATAGCATTCAGTGTGTCTGTACTCCTTTCTCGGGCCTTGAAGCCAAGCACGTATCTCTGCGTTCTCTGTTGAATTGGGAATGGTCCATTTCTTTTTTTGAATCGTGCAGCACAGACCTTGTGCATTGACAGTGGTGTTCAGTCAAGGCTTAGAATACCAAACAATGGTGCCTTAAAATGAGAGTTCAGAAAACTGGCTTTATCTGAACAGCCTCCACAATGTAAGGATTAATTGGAAAGAACTCAAGGTTGTTAACATACAGATAACAATTCATACATACATTCTTGTTTTCTTTATCCTTCATTCACAAAAAACTAGCAAACAGACTTCCAGGTCAATATTGTTGTATTACAATGGGTGATACCTATCACTGTTGGCAGAATACGCTTGGAATTTTTCCATTGTTTGTAAACCTTTACTCCGTTTATTTGCAAGTATAAAGAAATAAATGCTGAGGTTAAATAATTGCTCTTAACAAGTACTTCAGTTCTACACTTGCAGCAAGATTTCTGATCATAGAAGATTATAAAAGTTTCACCCACAAAATATTCAGTCAATTCACTTTACGATATATTCTGTGAAGCACTTTGATACATCTCAAAGACAGGATAAGGCACTATATCAAATCCAAGGATTATTATTAATATTATTATAAAGTTCACTAACTAGTAAAGAGGATAATCATTTATTCCATTGTATGTACTGGCACTGCCAAAATGTATAATTCTTACCAATTTAGACAAGGATCCATTAATAATTGAAATTTTACAGTACTGTTTGCCACTAGAGATCCCCACCAAGAGACAGTTTGTAAATACTAAGCTGCCCTCCTTTTAGAAAACTAGAGCATGAAAAGAAACTAAACCCAGAGCAATTTTTTCAGACAGACCAAAGCAACAAGAAGAATGCAGCACCAAGAGACACAGGTGCAGTGTAATGAAGAGCAATTTTCACCCACTAAAATAGTCAATTCACTTTACAGTGTATTCTGTGAAGCGCTTTGAGATGTCTCGAAGAGGTGATAAAGCTCTACATCAAATACAAGCATTATTATTATTTTTAGAACAAATGCGAGGAGGTATTTCTTTACACAAGAGGGTAAATAACAGCTAGAATTAATCACCAGTAATAACTGTTAATGCCAAGACATTGGATTAATTTAAGAACCACCATATTGTCTGAGCTAGCTTCGTTTATAATATAATCCTTGCATTTGATATAGCACTTTATCACGCCTTCAAGACATCTCAAAGCACTTCACAGAATATACTGTAAAGTGCAGTGACTATATTTTGTGGGCGAAATGCGGCAGACAATTCCATCTGCACAGCAGTGTCCCACAAACAGTCGTGAAAATTCCGTAGCTATGTGATCAAAATGTACTCAATAAATCCTTTAAAAATTCCCTGAAAATGCTAGTCAACCAATAGACTGAGGACTGAATCCCAGAAAGTAGATTTTTTTTATTTTCATATTGCCTCTGGCTCCTTTCATCCATTGTATTTCTATTTTGGCTTTCCTGCACAAAGGCACTGCACCTTTTCTAATTGGTAACTGTTAGCAAAATCTAATTGATTAAAAAAACATTATGATAGGCCCATGTGATTTTTAAAATTAATTTACTGCATTTTTTAAAAAAAATCAATGCTTGCTCAGATTGAGTTTTCTAACAATATATCATGTGAAGCGCTTTGAGGTATCTCGACAACATGATAAGGCAACAGTATATCAAATGCAAGGATTATTATTATTACTATTTTAAATTGCTTTGGCACTCTGGTATTTACTGCAATTTACTCCCACAATGGTGCAGTATATCACAGAAAAACTCTTCTAACTGTGAGTCCTAATGGAGGGTATTAAAACAACATCCTAAAAATATACACTTTAAAATATATCCTATGAGGCACTTTGATACGTCCTCCTCACATGAAGTGCGATATCAAATGTAAGGATTATTAATGGGGAAATGCCTTCTCCTTTCAGAGACTTCAAAACAGTGCTGGGGAATGCTCTAATATTGGAGGTGTTGCCCTTCAGACGTTAAAGAGGTCTCGTCTACCTGTTCAGGTGGATGTTAAACATTCCAAACACAATACAAAATTACATTTGTACGGTGCCTTTCACATCAAGGAGGACGTCCCAAGGCGTTGGACGGTCAGGGATTTGTACCCGAGCAGGGTTTGGGTAAGGGATGGTGGAGGGCAGGAGGGTGGCTGAAGGCTCGGTCGAAGAGGAGGGTCTTGAGACGTGCCTTGAAGGAGGCAAGGGAGGGAGCAAGACGAATGGAATGTGGGATGGAGTTCTAAAGGGTGGGGGCGCAGAGGCTGATGGTGAAGCGGGCCGGACAGGGGATGTAGAGCAGACCGCTGAGCGGATGGAGCGGACAGGTTGATATTGGGTTAGCATGTCACAGAGGTAGGAAAGGGCAAGGCCATGGAGGGCCTTGAACACGAGCACGGCAGTATTTGAAAAGTGAAGGGAGTTTCTCCCGTGTCCTTGCCAACAATTGCCAACAATTCTCCAGATAAAGCTGGTTGTTCACTTCATGGCCATTTGAGGGACATTTGCTGTGTACAGTTTGGCTCTTGCTTGTCTATAAATTTCAATGAGAATTTCAATTACATGGTAAGATTCAATAACAAATACAAGGATTATTATAATACATAGCATTATTTTCTAGTAAACCTGACTCAGTGGCAGCACTCTCACCTCTGAGTCAGAAAGGTGTGGGTTCAAGCCCCACGTCGGGACTTGGAAACACATAGGCTAAGCTGTCACTCCAATGCAATACCTTGGGTGGTTGCACTTTTGGAGGTTTCATCCTTTCGAAGAGACATTAAACTGAGGTTCCGTCTGGCTGTTCTGGTAGATGTTAAAGATCTTATGGCACTATTCGAAGAGAGAAGGGAGATTCTCCCAGTGTCCTAGATGACAATTCCCCAAATAAAATATCAGTCACTGACTCCGTAGCAGTTTATAGGACGTTAATAGGCACAAACTGCCTGCCGAGTTTTGCATTTTGGACACAAAATACGGTTTTATAATCAGTGAAATCTATCATCAAAAATCCTGGTATCAATAATAGTCATAGCTATGGAATTACAT
Source organism: Callorhinchus milii (assembly GCF_018977255.1). NCBI lineage: Eukaryota > Metazoa > Chordata > Chondrichthyes > Chimaeriformes > Callorhinchidae > Callorhinchus > Callorhinchus milii. Next base: position 460,611 of record NW_024704785.1, on the reverse strand, counting down.
CAAGCCATGTACTTGTGGATACATATGGGATGGGCAGTAAATCAGTGTATCAACATTTCTTATCAGCATTAGTGACCATTTTAAAAATGTGTTCATTAATATGATTCTCTACTTTAGCCAATTGGAGAGTCAGCAGTACATTCCTCTTGAGTACTCTTCAATTCATAATTAAGGACTGTTAGCAAAAGGCTTGCCCTGCACGTTTAAAGAAAACTGAAAAACCAGACTCATTAACAATAGATCAATTAAGCCATCTCTTTGTCAGCAGTTGGCTGATGTTGCCTTGCCTTACAGGAAGTGATCTACCTCCCTGAAGCCTATTAAGCTTAGAGGGTTAACGTTTCCACACAAGCAAGCATTTGAACAGTGTTTCATTAGCTGATACAGCACATCTACTTAAGCCATTAAATCCAAATAGCTTCCCATTCATTGTGTATATCCCCAGGATACAGTGACGTCATTTTTGGTGAGTTTTTTTTNATTAGTCGCCTGCCAGCCATCCTTTCCCCCAACAATACATTAGTTCTGTTGTAAAATACAATGTATTCAGACTGGTGACGCTACACTTCACTTGTGGGGCAGCTGCTACTGTTAGATAGACTTGGATTTAGCCAAACATGGCTCTATTTCTATGTTGGTAGAAAGAACAGGTTTTCAATTGTCTGTAAACAGTTTGCTTGGCTATTGTCTTCAAATGGCCAACAGATGCAAATTAAATTAATTATTGAATAATTTAAATTCCTTGGTTGACGTGATTTCTTCCTGGAAGCATGTTACAGTTTGATAACAAGGAACCATTGTTAGCAATACAGCTCATATTTACGTTTAAAACTATCCATCATAACTGTTGTTTTAATATCTGGGAACAGCTAGTAAATAGATATAAATCTTATAATTTGGCTTATTGAGGAGTAAACACATCCAATCATATATATTAATGAGAATCCAATTCACAAATTTTTCAGGTGCAAAAATCCATACACAAGCTCACATATTAGATCTAAAATTATGGGTGAAATTGTCCTGCGTGTGATGTGATAATTATCACATCATTAAGCACTGAGGTTGAGGCAAGTTGGTATTTATTGATTGATCCATGTGTGTGACTCTTTCCCTCCCCTTCTCAACCTTAGTATAATGGTAGAGTCCAAAACTGCTGGTGGCTTCCATTTGAATTGTGGCTGTTTAGACCAAACCATTGCGTCAAAATCAAGGGAAGGGGAAGGAAAAGTATCACCCATTTAGTCAATAATTATCACCTACAAATACACCTGGTTACACTACTTCACTACTATATCCTGTGAAGCGCTTTGAGTCATCTCAATAACAAGTTGCATTTATATACTGCCCTTCATGTGGGGTTGCATTGGAGTGCTTAACAGTGGCAGAGTTTGACATGAAGAACATTACTTATGTGATGCTTTCCAAGATACCACCATAGTGATTGTATTCACTGAGTTGAGCCATGATCTAAGATCGGCAACTACAATAGTGGCTGTTTAAACCACTCATTCAAAGTCAAAGGGAGGGGAAGGAAAAGTACAACAACAGCATCATCAAATTACACTTGTCCTTCACATTGGAAAGACGTCCCAGGGCGCTCGACAGTCAGGTCAGCTTTTAGCCCAATAATGTCCGACAGCATGATACTGCAGGAATAGAGTGGTGCTTTGAAAAATCATAACTTGGAATATTTGAGTGATGTCAGACAGTCTATCTTACATCACCAGCACAACATATCACTTTTGTATAGTATTTTATGCATCAAGCAGGTGCCAGCCTGGCGTAGTTGGTAATACTGTCACCTTCGAGTCAGAAGGTTGTGGATTTAAGCCCCACATCAGGTTATTGAGCTCATAGTCCAAGCTGGCACGTTGGATAATATATCAAACTGAGGTGCCAACTGCCTCCTAAAGTGGATATCAGTTTATAAATACTGTAATTCATAAGAATATATGTACAGAGTGGGCAGTTTGAAATTGGCTGTGATGTGCTCTATGGTGGAATAGTTTGACAATATTCAATGTCAAGGCTCATGAATGAATGAATTACTTTTGAAAAGTGACATCAGGATACTCCCGTCATAAAACAGTTGTCTAGGTCTAATACCTCAGATGCTGCATGATAATGATACACAAAAAACAATGACTCTCTTCTGAATTATCAGATCACTGCCAACATGACTTCCAGCGCATTCTGCCTGCAGGCCAGGCACAATGAGCGATGTTAATGTCATTTCCTACATAGGAGGTGACGTCAACAGCAACCCAACATGTTGGAAGTCAGACTCTTTAGCGTGGGAAGCTAACTTATCAGATTGACACTCAATTGGACCCATTATCAACAGACCCCATCCAGCAACTAGAGATGCCTGTTGAGAATTTCCATGCACTTAAATGCTAAAAACATAAATTTTATCAATTAATCCTCATAATTCCATACATCAGGCCAGTTTGCATCAACCAATTTATTCTGCCTCTGCTTTAAGGTACAAAGAACCATAATGATATCGTATATTTTTTGCATTTGATCTTAGAGGACAAATTCAGGATTTTACAAGGCAAAAGAGACTGAATGATGAAATATTATTCAGAAACCGAAACATCATTTTTTAATAAATTTCTTGTTTGATTATTTATCATCGTTCTCAACTTCAAAAACAAATGCAGCTTCTGAAGCCACCTGGTTCGTGATATTTATCTGCTAACAGTAATTCTGGAACTCCATTTCACTAGGTGAGACCGCACCTAGAATATTGTGTGCAGTTTTGGTCTTCTTATTTAAGAAAGGACATACTCGTCTTAGAGGGGATGTAGCGTAGATTCACCAGGTTGGTTCCTGGGATGAGGGGGTTGACCTATGAGGATAGGTTGAGTAAACTAGGCCTATATTCTCTAGAATATAGAAGAATTAGAGGTGATCTTATAGAAACCTATAAGATTATTAAGTGTCTTGATAGAGTAGATGCCGTAAGACTGTTTCACCTGGTTGGAGAATCTAAAACTAGGGGTCATAGTCTCAAGATTAAGGGTCAGCCTTTTCAAATAGAATTGAGGAAACATTTCTTCACTCAGAGGGTAGTGAATTTGTGGAATCCCAGAAGGCTGTGGATGCTCAGTCCTTGAACATATTCAAGACAGAGGTTGATAGATTTCTAAAGGATAAAGGGATTAAGGGATATGGGAATAGGGCAGGTAAATGGAATTAGGTAGAAGAACAGCCATGATCTTACTAAATGGCAGGGCAGACTCGAGGGCCCGAATGGCCTACTCCTGCTCCTACATCTTATGGTCTTCCTGGGAACCTGTTCCAGACATTAACTGCCCTTTGGGTGAAGAAATACTTTCTGCGACCTGTCCTGAAATTGCAATAAGTCTGGAAATCTTCAATTGAGTAGAGAGGCTTTGAAAATTGTTCATTTGTATAAAACCTTACAAGTGCATTTGTTTCTGTATACTTCTCACTCTACTTCTTTGTGTTGTTCTAAAATTCTTTTCTGTTAATTGAAGCTTTACTGAATAAGAGTAGGTTAATGGTCCCTTCTGACCAAGTAGATGTCTGCCGTCCTCTATCCTGTACCATTAGCTTCAAGTCAGCCTTTGTCACACAAAGCTTACCAAAAAAAGGTAAGAATTGAAACTTGTGCATTTCATTTCAGAGTAGCTGACAAGCTTTTTTTAAATTGACCAAAAAGCTACTTAAATGTATATAAATGCGGGGGAGGGAGCAAAAAACAAGAAGGCATCAAGCAATTTACCTGGTTCTGTAATGTATGGGGGAAGAAAAAAACTGCAGTTGTGGTTGACAGAGTCTCATTGTAAATCTTTGTATTGCACTTTTTGACTGATGATGGAACTGTGTGATAGGGAAAGAATAAAATCACTGCCCTGAGGCAGCATAGTTTTTCATGATGACATTGTGTTCATGGGCAAACAAGAGTGTCTGGCATAAACTTGTTCCATGATCCGTTTGTACAAACAAAATATTTCACTTTTCCCTAAAATAAATTGAAGCTTGCAACTTACTTGCCTGGCAAAATAAATTGTACGGGTTTGCATTGGATACATTGTACATTCATCTGAATCACTGTACAGTGAATTGTTGATGTCAACCTTCTTGTTAGGGAATGCACATTCTGACTGGAAGGGAGAGAAAGGAGAGCCAACACCCTTAGGTGCTCTGAGTACATCCTAGTGGGTAGCTAAAGAGACACTTTCTCGGAGACTTAGAACATTTGACAGCTCTTTCTCTCAGGGAAGATGTGTAGGATTGGCAAATGATAGGAAAGGAAGCGGAGAAAACTAAAATAAATGACGGGGAACAAAAAATTAGATGTGTTGGACCACCTGTACTATTTGTCATCTTTAGTTTACTAACTTGTAAATATTAAAAATATTTGGATTTTTAAAAAAAAGAAGACAAGGCATGCTCAATACAATACAAAATTACATTTGTAAAGCGCCTTTCACATTGGGAGCACATCCCAAATTCAAGACATACTGCTTAATACTGTAGTCTTCTCAAAATGCAAGACTGAGTTCAAGCGATCGAAATAATGCATCTTTGAAATGTAAAAATGAAAATGCAAAAGATATCAATTAGATTATACACTTAACGAAAATCATTACAATGATCTATACCATTCTCCTGCCAAAGCACTTGCTGTGGTAAAGGTCAGTTTGAAGAGTTCCAGAACAACAACAACAACAATAAAATTACATTTTATAAATTACATCTATAAATTACATTTATAGAGCGCCTTTCACGTCGGGAGGACGTCCCAAAGCACTGAACAGTCAGGTATCGGGGCCTGAGCATGGGGGAGGGGTGGTGTAGGGGTGAGGGAAGGCAGAGAGGTGGGAAGGTGACCAAAGGCACGGACGAAGAGAATGCGTCTCAATAGTGATATCTTTTCCCTACGAACCTGTCCGCTCCCTCCATTCAGCGGGCTCCAGCCTGCTCCATGTCTCCCGCCCAACCATCGGTGGCCGGGCTTTCAGCCTCTCTGCCCCCACACTCTGGAACTCCATCTCACGGTCCCTTTGCCTCGCTTCCTCCCTTGCCTCCTTCAAGGCCGATCTCAAGACCCTTCTCTTCGATCGTGCCTTTGGTCTCCCTCACACCTCTCTGCCTTCCCTCACCCCTACACCACCCCTCTCCCATGCTCGGGCCCCGACACCTGACTGTTCAGCTCTTTGGGACGTCCTCCCTACGTGAAAGGCGCTCTATAAATGTAATTTTGTTGTTGTTATTGTCATCCTCACAACTTACTTTCCCACCTATCTTCATATTGTCCACAAATTTAGATATGTTAAGTTCTATTTCCTCATCTAAATCATTGATATAGAAGGGTGGTTGAGGTCAGGATGCTGGTTAAGAACAGCTTGATACAGGGTAGGCTGAGTGACAAAGGGCCTTCTTCATCTGAACTGATCTTGTGACTTTTTGACTAAAAATGCAATCTCACTTTGAAAAACAACTCCAGCAGATATGTAGAAACGACCACAAGTTGACATAATAATAACTTTAATAAAGAATAGAGATCAGTGAGTTGTCAAATGTAGTTTAAAAAAATCACCTTTGCACAACAGTTAAACAAAGCATCCTGAAGATGGTGGTACTTATTAATGTTTATGGCAATGCCCATCATTTTATGGCCTTTGTAAGTCATGCTCTAACTTAAACATGAATCACACTTTATTAACATGTGGTTCATACTTTTATTATGAAGTCAAATACTACTGCGTACCCCAAGTTAAACCTGGCATCTCATTTTCAAGATCCTAGGACCTAAATGTTTGCTTTATTAGAGAAGGTAATATTGCTAAATGAATATGTTCCTCTGATCAGGAAATGGGGCTCTATTGGAATAAATCGGGTAAAGATGATATATTGCAATCCAAAAGTGCTAGAAGTGAATCTCTTTCCTCTTCCCCGCCACCACCAATGTTCTCAATAGTGATATCTATCAAGCCAGGTCTGTAGTAATGAACTTCCAGTTCACAGATCTCAGTTTTCAATTTCCAGTTTCTGGAATACTGGGTGCTTTTTACTAAATGAAAACCTCTGAGTCTCACATTAACTAGGATTCAAAAGCAGACATCCACAATTCAAGCCAATTCCAATTTTATGGATCATGTTTCACAATGTTGCCATTGAGAATGCCACGCATCAATTGCATCCATATAGATTTGATGTGATCAATTTTGAATGTGCAACTAAATTGGTGTTGGATAAGCCACAGCCAGACGGTCAGACCCTCCATCATTACATTCTCCGCATTGCGCAGATTGTTTATTGTGTGTCACACCATAAACTCACGGTATCCCAGAAACACACTACAGTGCTTCAGCACTGACAGACTCGCTTCTTGCAAAGTGATGCCAGTGTCACTTCCTGTGCATAGTTCACATGCGTGGTGCACAGGTCGGGACATCACCATTTTATATTATATCCCACCACCAGATTACAACTGGGTCTGACTATGATTGTGGGCCTTTCTGGTCACTTAATAAAATAATTTGCATTGAATACTTTGTTATAATGTGAATACTGCACTTTTGTTGTGTAAAAGAACAAATTTGGAATATTTTCTGCTGCTCCAATACTTTGTTACTCTGCTACTGTTTTATTAACTACAGTTTTATATCTAATCTTTACAGCTAAAATCACTTTTGGGGTGTTCAGTTTGCTTGGATTTGAATTCTTGTGTCTTTTATCCTTTAAACCCTGAATAGTGATATTTTGTAGTGAAAAAAGGCAGTAATTTAATTGCAAATTGTAAGCAACACTTAAAATAAAAAGTGCCTTTGCTCACAGCCTGTTTTTGCCCTGCCAGGCAGTTTACAGAAATTACTCCATTTGCTGATTTTTCAAATATTAGGCCAAAGATTACACACAATCTTTATTTTGTAACAAACTATGATTGCAAAGTTCTGCAGATGAATACTTCTACATCTTTGGGGGGGGGTTTTCCAAAATGAATTAGTTTTTTTTTAATATAAGAGTTTCCAGAAGAGTAAAAGTCTTCCAACCCTTTCATATTTAGTTTTGTGAATTTCATTTAGTCTGACTTGAGTTGGTAAACGCATATATTCATAGAATTAATAGACACTGAAATATAGCTGTATCTTTTAATATACACATACATGATAATGATGTGACATTCTTATTCTATTCCCTAATCTTTACCAGCCTATTAGTAATACAAATACAGAGCCAGTGTTCTATAGATGGTAGTCAACTGTGAAAACCCATTGGCGTATAGTCACAGTACTGTGAGCTAACAAGTATGAGATCAGAACCTTTGCTGAAAATACTGTAGATGCTTAAAATGTACATCTATGTCAGATAGCTTTCAGCTGTTAGTTGCTGACAGAAATCATCCTCTAAAAAGAACATTGCCATTCTCCCCCCAGTGAGGAGCTGAATGATAACAGGAATAGTGTTGAATTGCTTAAATCAAGTTACTACAAGTTATGGCAATGCATAGTGCTCTTTGTAATTAATCTGCATTCTCAGCCACATAAACAAAATTGCAAAATTAAGCAATGCCTTCCAGCAATTCAAAACAACTACCACCAATTTTGGCTTAGAAACAATTTAAACCATTTTTAGCATCTTCTTGGCTCAGTTAGTAACACATATTTCTAGAAGATTGTGGGTTCAAAGCCCCAAATTGGGAGCTTGTATTCTAAACTGTTAGTAGAGTTTGAGGGAGTGCTACACCCCTGGAAGGGTATTTCTGATAAAGATTTAAATTAAATGTCCTGTCTGCCTGTTCAGGTGCACGTTAAAGAACATGTGGTACTATTTATAAAGAATCGTTGTTTCTTCCGTTGACCTGGCCAACAAACCTCAATGTTATTTAGTCAGGCATCCAACAACTGTGGAATCTTCCTGGCATGTTTGATCAACAGACACATTTTTTGACATGATAAAATGGGAGTTTCTCTCAGTGTCCTGGCAACAATCCCCCAGATAAAACAGGCTGTTTATGGGACATTGCTGGGTGAAAATTGCTTGCTGTCTTTGCTGATATAATAGAGACACTACGTTCCATGGCAAATGCTGAGAAGATGTTTGAGATAATTTTAAATGTGATAATACACTATCAAAGGCAAGCATTATTATAATAAGTGGATACAAAAACAAGTTATTTTTCGTGTTCTCCAGAGATGAACCAAATTGTCCTCTTACAAGTACAATACCACTTCAACTAAAGCCATTCTTATTTAATTAAAACACGGGTTTACCTAACAGTTAGTAACTTTGCTCCCTTTCTTACTTTTTTTATTGAATCATTACCCACCCTCTCAGCTGGGCCATAAAAAGATCCCTTGCTCATTCAATCTTTGACATAATTCTTTTAACCAAAAACTATGCTTGATAAAAAAATGGTTGGTGAATGGATATGAACTATAAATTCCCTGAGTCTTTTAGCACTTTCATGCTACAGTTTAAATATACATTTCTTGTAAGGAGCTTCCCTATGAAGATCACACTTGATAAGTAATTAAAAAATAGCATGATAGCAATAATTACAGTAGGACATGTGTCTAGATGCTGTAGCTTGTTGGAGCTTCAAAGCACAATATCACACCTTGGCAGATGTAAGCCTGCACTTGTTTGCTACACAGTCAAGTTTCACTCAGGCTGAGAACTTTCCCAAAGGGGGGGGTGGAGAAAAATCAGATGGGCAGTCAGCCCTGGGTTATTCTCCAACATAACTGAATGAGTGGTGATTCCCTGGGAGCAAGCCCCCGGCCAGAAACATTCATGACATGAGGAGAGCACAGAAAAGGAGGAAGATAATAATGAATAAAGTAGAAATAAAAAAGGCTCCAGCATACCAACAAGTATAGTAGGTTGTTTCACCCCAGGGAAGATGACTGAAGGGGCAGTCAAAGAGGAAGGTCTTGAAGGAGGTGAGGGAAGGGACAAGGCAAAGGTGCCATCTTGAACTTTGTATTTCACAAGAGACATTTGTAAAACAGGATGGAACCTGAAATAATTTTTAGTTATTTTAGTGTGAATATATTAATAAAGAAACTCTGAACTCTATCCCCAAATCCGTTTGCCTTGAAGATCACCTCCTTCAAGATCCATCTCAAAACCTTCTTCTTTGATAACTTCTTCAGTCATCTTCCCACCCCCCTGGCCCCTGCCCCCTTAGCCCCTGCCCCCTTAGCCCCCACCCCCTTGGCCCCCATCCCTCCAGAATCCAACCCACAGCTCAGTTGCAAACTCTCGACCATCCAAAATCTTGGGCCGTATGAGATTAATTCTGACCCAAATCTGACATTGCAAACCACTTAAAACTTCTCTAAATAGCTAAATTACATCAAAATATAGAGCACACCGTAATGTCTATTTTAAGCTCTCTAAGAAAAGGAAAATTGCACATTTGCAATTTACAGAACATGCAGGAAAGTAGGGATGCAAAATCAGCCCAGACAACGTCACCAAAACCAGAAAGCTACTAGTAATTATAGCAACTGCACATCCGTTACATCAATCCAGAGAACATCACTTATTCTGCAGCAATTTGACAGATTTATTTTCAATTGGATGCTCTATTTTACCACACATAAAATCCTAACACTGCTTTCCAAATGGTCAGTTGAAGGCAATGAAGGCTATGGGGAATTATTGCCATTAATCATGATCAAATACTCTGGGGAAGTGATGTTATCCAATTGTATTCTGAGGCTGAGTGTCCAAACAAAGATTTTATTTGTACCATGATCACCAATGTTTCCAATTCACTTATGATCAGCTGTTAATTATTCCTTGTTATGAGGAAACATTGTAATGTTGTATAAGAAGACCGTGATATTTAATCTAACGTGAGTATTATTGTTTTATTTAGAACCTTGGTGAAGGGCCAAATAAGAAGTCTGCTACTGATGCTGAAAATACTGTTGTAGAAAAAATATAATGATCCTTGCATTTGATAATAGTTCCTTTCATGTTATGAGGTTGGCCCAAAGCACTTCACTGGATATAATATAAAGTGGAGTCAATTTGCTACCAGCAATGTCCCACAAACAACCATGAAGTGAGTGACTGATTTTATCTGAGCTGTTGTTGGTCAGGACATCAGGAGAAACTCCATTCTCTTTTCAAATAGTGCCATGGGATCTTTAATGTCCACCTGAACAGGAAGGTGGGGGCTTGGTTTAACATCTCAACTGAAGGACAGCACCTCTAGCAATGAAGCACATCCCCAGCACTGCACTGGAGAATCATCTTAGACTATAGGAGTTCTAAGTTCCAATGTGAGGCTTGAACCCACAATCTTTTCACTCAGACGCTAGAGTGCTACCACTGAGCTACACTGACACACTGTAATATGTCAAGCAAAAATACTGTAATATCAAGCGGCTGCCATCACCAAGTTTGAGATTTAAAGACTTATAGATTGTATGAGAGAGCGAAGCTGTGAGGAGAAACAAGAAGTTGCACAATTGAAAGTCGAAGTGAAAAATTAGGAGACAAAATCAAAAAATCATTACACAAACATAGTGAGAAGGAAGAGTTTGAGAACGTAAACTGCATTGAAATAAATTGCGAAGCATACAATATAAAGTACTATTATGAAGGCAGCAATAGCAATCAAAAGTAAAGGTGGTAGCTGTTGATTAGCCTTGTGTGAATCAAGCAACTTTGTAATTGAGAAATAAAAACAAACACGATTATTTTTGTCCAATCAATGAGTATGGAAGAAATCAGTAATTATTCCACTGCACTGTGAGAATTAAGTAATGCACATTGTGGGTGTACCAGCACAAGAAAGTTGATGAATGTAGAGTAGAATCATCAGTAGGGTTAGATGAAAAGTGAAGATCATTAATATGGATCGAATATAATGCCTATTTATATAGGCATTAGATAAAGTGAGAAAGAGAAAAATCCTGGGGAATCAATGCGGGAAAGAAGGCAATTAATGAATTATCAACTACAACGTAGAGCAATTTGGGAAAGAACTACATAGCCACAACACAATCTGGGTTGAAGACAATGAAATGCTACAGTAATCTGTTGAAAATTGTACAGCAACTGCAATCTTTTTGGTAATTTCCAAGTTGATGACAAATGAGAAATCAAAATGTTCAAGGGGCTTATTTCAGAGATGTGAAAATCATCAGTGGAGTGGTCCATTCTAACAGTTATGGATTCTCTCAGAGCATCCGACATAATGGATAACATGAGAATTGACAACAACTTCCATAACTTCTGAAAGTACAGAGGTCATTTAAAAGACAAGAAGAATTGTTTCGTACAGAAATTCTGAGCCTGAGCTATTACCCCAAAAAGTGGAAAACTGGACAAGGTATAATAGGAACTGAAAAGGTGACACATCATTGGAGCTCTGTGAACAAAATGATTGTGGCTATTACCCTCTCCTGAGAATAATAGGAAAGATGCCATCAGGACAAGAAGCACTCTGGGACACTACACTGTGTGAGGGGAGCTATATAAATGCGAGTTGTTGTTGTTGTAGTCCTTATTTAGATCCAGAGAACTGAAGACTTGAGACAGAACTTGATACAAGTGTTAGGGTAGAACAGAAATTGAGTAATGGAGGAAGGCTCTTTGCCAAGGTCAGCAAAATTAAGAGTTATGGAAGGAAAGCAAGCCAAGTGACTGCTTAGGAGAGCTGGCAAATGAACCTTCAGGGTGTAATGGTAAAATTCACCAAAAATTCCATAGACAAGGAATCTTTGGCAGGAGATCTTAGAGACAATGGAGGACAAGACAACAGTTGGCATTTCTTTTCAATAAATGATCTTTTAGCAGGACCATACAGTGGGCTCACAGTTTTGACAAGCAGAGATAATGTTGGCCTATGAGTCAGCTATTCAAATACTCGTGAACATTATTATTAATTGTTGATCATTATATTCATATTAATCTGCAAGTGCCATTTAAAGCAGGGCGAAATGTTCAGCAAATTTCCTTACTTTCCTTCAGGTTTCCTTACCTAGCAGTAAGCAGGAACCCAGTGGTTAGTCGATTGGCAGATCGCTTTTCCGGAGATAATAATTCCTCAAAAAAAAATAATAATTTGGACACTCAATCCACGACTGTTTGTGGGACACTGCTGTGCGCAATTGGCTGCCGCATTTCACCCACAAATATACAGTCAATTCACTTTACAGTATATTCTGTGAAGCACTCTGAGATGTCTAGAAGACGTGAAAAGCGCTATATCAAATTCAAGGATTATTGTTGTTATGACACTAACTCATTTTTTTCTTACCAAAAAGTGTAAATAAAACAAACTAAAAATAAATAAAATAAATTCCAACCATTTTAACACCAAGTTGTGTATCAATTCCACTTTGAAAATGTTTGTGTGACATTGCTGTGCGCAATTGCTGCCTGTTTTTCCTACAAAATGTACAATCAATCCACTTTACAATATATTTTCTAATGCACTTTGAGATGTCTCATTGACGTGATTAAGGCACTATATCAAATGCAAGGATTATTATAAAATAGTGTACAATTTACATGACATGTTAGCACAGATTTAAAATCCAATACACTAAATTAATTAATGTTATGGTGCTAAATAAATGTAAACTTAAACTCATAACTATAACTTTATTTCCTGTATTGAGTTTGGGTCAGAATAACTAAAATTCATATTCGTAAAATAAAATTGTGCTGCAATTTTTAAACTTTAAATCCAATTGTTTGGACGAATTTGGATTAATTTGAAATGATAGAACCCAACTGAATACATGTTGAGAATTTTTTTTTAAATAAAGTCACCATTTTCTATCCAAGTAATATCCTATAATTCAGAGCAACCCCTCGTCGGTGCCTGGTGAAGATGAAAGGAGCCACTGAAGATAAAGGTCGACAAAATTTTAACAGGCAAACTTTCTCGAAGTGCAAAACAGTAAAATGATTTTAAAGGCCAATAAAGTGGATGAAAGATGAGCACGTAAAGCATCTTGAGACTGACTGGTTAGTGTGCAAGTGGAGGTCTGTCTAGCACGTTAACTGGTGCTTGGCACTTTCAATGCAACCTCCCTACCTGTGTGGACCGATCCAGCTGGAAAAATCAAACCATGCAATGCAGCGTTGCACCAGGTTACAGTCCTGATTCCCAAACCTTCGCTCATAATATGTCCCTGCAAACAATACGCCGATCTCAACGTGGGATCCGATTCACAACTTGGTGTGAAAAGGGGTTGGGATGTTTTTCTTGGCAGCAACATGTTAACATCTTGGCCTCACGTTCGCTGCGTCCACGTCTAAAAGTAATCTGTGCACATAATTGTGTGGGCGGGTTCATCAACCGCATTTCGAATTAATACACAGCTTACAGTTGTCTATAGTCTGTCTCGGTCGTTCGATACACTGTTTGATAACTGCTAATATTTGCTTTTACATAAATAAATAAATAATCCTTGCATTTGATATAGCGCTTTTCACGTCGGGAGGACGTCCCAAAGCGCTTCACAGAACACACTGTAAAGTGAATTGACTGTATATTTGTGGGCGAACGCGGCAGCCAATTGCGCACAGCAATGTCCCACAAACAGTCATAGATTGAAAATGACCAATTTATTATTGTTTTTGGTTTTTGGAGGGATTATTATTTTACCAGAAATCCCACGAAAAAGGGTAGATCCCCGAGCTGTGGGCAATCCAGTCTTGACCCCAACCCCACCCCCCCCCCACCCTCAGACGTTTAATCCTCTGCAGAAAACTCCGTGCCCATCTCTTCGCTATTCGGTTTCAACCCTGAACGGATTTAGGGGATTTTTTTTTCAAAAAATAATAATAAGGCAATAAATGTGAAACCTGCCCTGTTACGTTCACTCAGGCGTCTGGAGTGAACGTAACAGGGCAGGTTTCAGATGTTTTACCGTCACGGGATGACTAAACGGTTATCGTTACCCACAGCGCCTTGGGACGTCCTCCCGACGTGAAAGGCGCTCTCTGAATGGAATCTTGTTGTTGTTGTTGTTGCTGTCACTCTCGAACCTTTCGATGGTCGAAACCACTGATTTTGCAAAAGTTGGTCTAAATAGTGCTGCCTCGGGTGGCGATATTTTTGGCCAAAGCTAACGTCAGCCAAATCGTGCAACAACAACAACAACAACGACGACGACGACGACGACAACAGCAAGAAGCAGCAAACGATGGATATTATCAGTAAAAGGCGTTTTACTCACCACTGGTACTCATCTTCGACTCGATGTGTTTGTGGTCGGTTTCCAAACGGTAACTGTAAGGCTATTGAGAGCAGCTTTCACGCCCCTCACCTCACCCCCTCCCGACAGGAGTGTTTGCACGCAACGCAAATCAACCTGTTGCAGAGCTCAATGCGCAAAAAAAAACACGCACGTTAAAAGCCGGGAGTCGGGAGAGCGGAGTCCACCCTCACTGACCGCACCGAAATAACATGGTCCTGGGGACGGGATCCGGGAGTGGGAGTGGGAGAAGGGGTTGGGCTGGTAATCTGTGTGTGTGTCTATGTGTGTGTGTGTGTGAGTGCAATGCGATTAGTCCTCTCTCGTTGCTGGAGTCAGATGATATGATGGACACGAGCTGTCAGTCAGTCAGTCAGTCAGTGTTGAGTGCACTGCTCCTCTCTCTCTCTCTCTCTCTCTGGTCCTCTCTCTCTCTCTGGTCCTCTCTCTCTCTCTGGTCCTGTCTCTCTCTCTGGTCCTGTCTCTCTCTCTCTCTCTCTCTGGTCCTGTCTCTCTCTCTGGTCCTGTCTGTCTCTCTCTCTCTCTCTCTCTCTGGTCCAGTGTCTCTCTCTCTCTCTCTCTGGTCCTGTCTGTCTCTCTCTCTCTCTCTCTCTCTGGTCCTCTCTCTCTCTCTCTCTCTGGTCCTGTCTCTCTCTCTCTCTCTCTCTCTGCTCCTCTCTCTCTCCCTCTCTCCTCTCAGCCTCTGGTCTCTGGTCTCCTGCAGCCGCCGCAGCGCCGCTCTCCCACTCCCCGAACCCCACCCCCCGAGTCCGCACTGGCGGCGCAGGCGCCTGTGCGGCTTCGGGTAGAGGAGGAGATTGCGGAGAATCGGCCCCTTACAGTCTCTCCCGCTCCGCCCTCCGCTCCCTCCCGGTGTGTGGCCCCCGCAAGAGCCGTCAGGTGGGCGCGGCGCGGCGCGGCGCTGCAGCCCGGGGTCGGCTCGGCTCGGCTCGGCTCGCGGTGCCGGTGCCGCGGGGAACGGTCAGCGCCGCGTGTGCGTGTGTGTGTGTGTGTGCGGTTTGACGGTGACGCGCGGTGCGGGTGCGGTCCCGGTGCGGGTGCGGTGCCGGTGCCGAGGCGCTAAAGCGCTTGTGGGTGAATGACACGCGGGAGGTGTTGCATTGGCGGCGGCTGCAAAGGACCGGGACTGGAGGCGGTGCAGTTGATCCTCTCTCGGCAATTGATTTGGGATTAAAAGTGCGGGTGACAGGATTCCGGCCCTCACTCCGGACCTCACTCCGGACCCCTCACTCCGGACCTCACTCCGGACCCCTCACTAAGGACCTCACTCCGGACCCCTCACTCCGGACCTCACTCCGGACCCCTCACGCAGGACCCCTCACGCAGGACCTCACTCCGGACCCCTCACTCAGGACCTCACTCCGGACCCCTCACTCCGGACCTCACTCCGGACCTCACTCCGGACCCCTCACTCCGGACCCCTCACTCCGGACCCCTCACTCCGGACCTCACTCCGGACCCCTCACTCCGGACCCCTCACTCCGGACCCCTCACTCCGGACCTCACTCCGGACCCCTCACTCCGGACCGGACAGCACCGAGAACCGCTTCATCATCGCGGGAGCGATAAGGGCGACAGCGCTCAAAACACTGTAGGACTCGGATGTGCAGTGGTCACAGTGATGGATGTTACCAGTGAACGACGTTATAGATAAACGGTTTAAGGTTTTTCCCAAATCATAACAAACATCATAATTCAAAATGCCAATGTACACAACCAGGTACGTGCAAACTACAGTGTCGAATAAAACATGTTCCCATCCTATGAATCTGTGGCATGTGGTTGTGTCTGTCTCATTTGTATTCCATATTAATCTATTAGACCTTTCACCCCCCAAAAAAAAAAGTTGATTGACTTCATAGGGCAGTGCATTTGCTTAAGAACTATCTATGGTTTTCTATAATGCAAATCAAATAAACAATTTTGTTTATGTTGGACTTGTGGCCGGATACTGGATGAATAAAAGAAACTGCTGGAAATAATAATAATGATAATAATAATCCTGGCATTTGATATAGCGCTTTTCGCGTCTTCGAGACGTCCCAAAGCGCTTCACAGAATAATGGGAGCCTGGCAAAAAAATAAACAGCCAACGACTTACATTTATATAGCGTCCTCCACGAAGGGTAAAGGCTCTCTGAGTGTTTCAATGACGTTGGGTGTGAGGTAGAAAGGCAGAGGTGGGTGATGTGGCAGAGGTGAAAGGCAGTTTTGCTGAGGGATTGGATATGAGGCTGAAAGGAAAGCTGAGGATCCAAACAGACTGGTTCGGAATCTTTGAGAGCGTGGTCAGGGAGGTTTAGGAGATTTTCTTATAAGAGAAAGGCATTGTTTTATGTATGATTGAAAAACTTTTTGTTAGCTTGCAACCAAAACGTTATTTCCCAGAGAAAGATACAAGAAATACTTGCATATAAATATATATATATATCGTCTATAAATCACAAGTAATATTGGGGTGAAAATTCAACATTTTGTACTGATATTTTGTATTACGTTGTTGATTCCCGAAAAGTGATTTAATTGTTCCAGAAGTAAATTTTATGAAATTAATTTGAATGAAATGGTCCTATTTGTTTCGACAACATAATTACACTTATGAAAAATACAATGATATGAAGTGTATTGTTATAATAAAGCTCTTTATAAATAAAGCTTCTTGCCATACGATTTTGCTTATTTTAGGAATTGCAGGCCTGGCTCCAGGGGTAAGTTCAAGTACAGTTACAACACATTATCAGTCCAGCTGAGTATTGCTGCATCTTTTTCAATGATTCAAAGTGTGATTCAAATATTCTTCAGTGGCATACAATGTGCTCCATTCTCTTATTGTGCTACTGAAACGGGCGTGTGATTTTCAACTATGCGGGGAGTGGCATTTCTGGGTGATTTTAGAGTGTTAAAGTGACAGTTCACTGTACATTGTTCATTGCTAGGACTGCATCTCATTCTCTTAAAATAAGTGGTGCTAAGTGCTGCTATGTTTGAGGGTCTTGGAACTTAAAAATAAATTATTGTGGGAAGTATATTGAGATATTTTGATTTGATAAAAGACTGCAAATCTAACCATCATTTTTATAGCAGTATTTTATAAGATTAATATCCTTTGCATTTGATATAGCAGCTTATCATGTAGTCAAGGCGTCTCAAAGGACTTCACAGGATATACTGTAGAGTGGATTGACTGGGTATTTTGTGGTGAAATGCGGCAGCCAATTTGCACACAGCAATGTCCAACAAATAGCCGTGAAAGGTTGTTTTGCTGTAGCCATAACCTTTGTACGTTTTGACTATTTTCTGGAGCATGCTGTTCTTCAATTATGATCAAACATTTTCCTTACGTTTTCCGGTATGAATATAGATCAGTAGGCATCTGTGGGGTTTCCGGATTCCTTGATTATGGTTGTCCATAACCATTATTGTCAAGTGAAGTGAAGAATGTCAAGACATTATAGAAGCAGTGGGAGCATTCATAAGAGATCCTCTATTTATGGCATACACAAGTGAGGGCTCCACTCCAGATTCAACTGGCATTATATTGCCACATCCGCAATTCCAGGCCAGGCAATTTGAACTTATAAATCATGTTAACAGTATTCTTTGCATAATGTGAGTTCTTCATTCAGTTCAGTCACTAGTTCATTGCAGAAATTTTGAGTAACTGAAAAAAAATTAGGAAACTGTAATTGGCTAAGCTGCCAACTGATACTTGGTTTGGGTTCTTTTAGGGATTTTGATGATCAATTAAGTCAGTTAAGACTGAATGTAAACAGACATCACATCTGTTGGAAAATAACGAACTGAATAATACTCAAAAATGGGGAGTAGCGCACAGTATAGGGACTCCCATTTTGCTTCCTATCTAAAGCACTGCAGTTGGTCATTGTTTAGGAAATCTTGGGAGATTCATGGCCAAATTAGGTCAATGGTGAAAGTTAGATAATCGACAAATGTATTAGCATAGTAACTTCAGTCCTTAAAAAGTAATTATATCCACAATGATGTACATGGTTCTAAATCATGGATGTTACAGGTTGTAAATTGGTGCTTTAAAATGTGGGATAATTCTGATGCCCTCTGTGCCATGGACGTTGCCAGGAATAGATACATGCTGAACAGAGTGGAGAAATGTTAATGAGGAGTTACAGGATTATCATACCAAGATTGGCTTAAAAAAGGGCTAAAACATCACTGAACATTGATTGATTGGCCTAAAGGCTTTGGATGCTTTTGTAACATAAATAATAATTTTTTAAAAATTCTGCTTTCTATAACACTTTTTATAATTGGCAGTATTTTGCATTCTCTGCTGATTTTGTTTACAAAAAGTCAAATGTTTTTGTGAATTGTTGCAATAAAACATAACATAGGTCAATGAAATGAACATAAGAGTTCCTAATGGAATTTTTGTCTCTAGCTATCTAAACCATAATGACATTGTCACGGCTATAATACTTGTCAGCTGTTTCCAGCAAAACTACTGATTAATATTTCATTTCTTCGCCACAAAAATAGAATCATATAAATGCAATTGGTCTATTTAAGCAGAAACTCATCAATGTATTTAAGAGGAAACTTGATTCATACGTAAGCGAGAAGTGAATAGAGGGATATAGGAGAGGGTATTAGGATGGCTAGAGGCTCATGCTGAGTATAAGCACTGACACAGACTAGTTGGCCTAATTGGCATATTTCCATGCTGTATCATTCTATGTAATTCTATGTAATTTAATTGAAGAATTCAGATGAAACTAATGAAAGGTTGGCCATCGATGTGGATATGGATGTGTGTGTGTATATAGAGGGTGAAGCTTCGGTGGGAGATGAGGACAGAAAGATTGATGTAGATGGGACAAATTGAGGTTAACATTGTCCAAAACAAATATGTGTTTGCTGTATGTTGTATGTTGCCAGTAGATGATGAAGATCTTAAAGGAAAATTGGGAGGAATTTCAGAAATTGAGATCTTCAAATGAGGAGAAAGATCTATAGGAGTAAGGGGACAGAATAACAGGGGATTTAGAATGAAAGCAATGCCACTGCCACAGTGATTGGGGTGGAGGGTACAGTGTAATGACCCTGGAAAGTAGTGTTGTGGGTCATCCAAGTTTCAGTGAAGCCTGGGATAAGGGTGTTTTTGTGGGGAATAGACTACGTTTCTGGGGGAGATGGGAGAAGGAGAGTGAACAAATAGGGCTGAGTGAGAAATAATTCACTTTAAGGGCCTTGTGGCATGAAGGGGAATTGGACGGGTACAAAAGGAAGGAGGAAGATAGGTGAGGGGAGAATGAGTGTGGAAAAGAGAGCAAGGGAACATGGGTCATAACTTAAGTGACAGGCAAGATTGGACAGTTTTTTAATTTTACAAACCAGTACATATATAATATTCTTTTCCACCAACTTTGGTAAATTTACTAATTTTCTCAGATTACTCTTGTAGTATTTCTCCAGATAAACTACAATGAATGCTTAGATCTACAAGTGAAATTGCAATGAATTGTAAATCAGTGTGCAAACAGAAATTAAGTGTTCTGTAACCTGAGGCACAGTGTTCTGTTGATCTATGAATTACATCAAGTGTTGTTAACAGCTTCATCAACAACAACACCTTGCATTTATTTAGCACCCCTCACATCGGGTAGCCCAGAGCGCTTAACACTATTGACACTAGAAACTCCACTATTAAGTGGGATCCACTAAGTATTGATTATATATTTCTTGAACATTTAATTTAAAATGACCAATGTAAATTATGCAGAAATGATCACAGTTTTTATTGTAGCTATTGTGCTAATATTTACACAAGTTCATATAATGCAAGTTCATAAGCACACAGCAAAATTCAACTGGACAACTAAATAATTAATTCCCCGTGGTCTTTCTATTAAAAATCCAGCACTAAAAGAACTATACTCCTTAACAATTATATCCTCTATAGAATCTCCCTCTCTTCTGACCAGCCCAATGGACACTGAAGGATTTTATATTACATTATATACACTGCAGTAAAACACTAAGCTTTTCAGTTCGTTATGAATGGGTGTAGAGGCTCCAATTGTCCATGTCCCTGGAATAACTTCCTGCTTCCCAATGTGGCTCTGTCATGAATTGAAAAGAACAGTTTTCATAGCTGGCCAGAATGCTATTTAACCAAATTCCTTAAGGACTAAACTACTGACTAATCGTTTTCAGCCACTATGCCCCGAAACTCTGGAACACACTCACTCAATCCCTCCCGCCTTGCCTCCTCTCTCCCCTTTTTCAAGTCCTGCCTGAAGACGTTCCTCTTTAACCGTGCTTAAGGCCACTCTATCCCTCACCCGGCTCGGAATCAGGCTCCGCCACTGCTAAGTGCTCTGAGACGCTACTCTGCATGGAGAGCGCTATATAAGTGCAACTTGTTGTTGTTTATTTGTAAGTCTAGACAATGAATGTTGGCAAGTTGTTCAGTAACGTCATGGACAGTATTGTAGCCAACCCCAATTGTGTTCTCTTGAAACATCCACATGAGTGTACTTTCCATAAGGAATATTTGGAAGGATTAAGAGTGAGAAGCCTGGTTAATATTTTTTCCCTACATAACGCAAGAACATTCACCTAATTGTAGGCTTTGGACTGCAACTTATTTGGAAATATCAATTGGCAGCCATGTCCTCAGCCACTACATCCGAACCTCTGGAGCTGTCTGCCTGAATCCTTGCTCCCTTCTTTACCCATCTTCACCTGACGACTTTTCTCTTCGACCAAACCTATGGCCACCTACTCTTTCTCCCCACTCGGAGTCCAACAATGCCACTGTTAGTGCTCCAAGCTGCTAACCTGTATGAAGGACACTTTATAAATACAAGTTGTTGTTTTTATTGTATTGTTGTATACTTTTGGTTAGTAAGTATTCTAGAACGATGAGATGCTCTGCGCAACTTTGTCCTGCACCAGATATTGGGAGAATGTTGAATGTAGGCAACAATCAATAATATTAATCATTTCCAAATTTGGCAACTTTGGGATTTAAGATCAACCTGTTCAGATTAATCTTGCTTCTTACTCAATAGAACTTTTAGGTTTCTTCTACACTCTGGTAAATGACCCTAGTTAGATTCCCATATCCAAAACATTTTTTCTTATGTACTTTTCCTCTGCCGCATCGTTTTAGGGTCAAACCGTTGAATCATGCAGATGTAACCTTTTACATCTCACTGTTGAGCAATTTGTCTTCGAAAGGTTACCTCATGCATCTGTCACAAATACACATGTACTTCATCTAATCAGAATCTAAACTTAAATGTATTAAGATCATTTAAGTGATTTATTTGAGTTCACTATTTTGCATCTCAGAAAAAAGTGTACTCATTCATAAATTCATTATAGACCTGATGTTTTTCCTCATTGCTATCATAAAAATACTTTTGGAATAAAATGAAGACCATTTAAGAACCTTGTTTTGAACATTCATATAATATAGTTATTGTTGTAACAGATGGTGTTCTCTAGTGTTTCTGGATTCTGTCTTAGATTGATTCCCTGACAGAATCATGCACAATTTAATATAAATGAATAGAGGCAGCAAATAAATACAAATTGTAATACATCAGTAGGAGTAAGAAAACTGAAGTTTTACTCAGCATCCCGTCTGTGATTTCTGAATTAGAAAAATAGTCCAGTACTCATAGAGAGCAAAATTGGGATTAGTCTGGCACAGAGCTAGTCTCTTGACAATAATTATTTCAAAGGCAATCTCCTCCCTACTCAGAAGTATGCATCAATTGGATTTATTTAATCCATGGGTACGTTTATCCTTCACTTTTGTAACATGAGGTTTTAACAAATATTTAATTCAGGTTGATCAAAAGTCAGATTTGGGCGTTGTATTCACACACAATCATTCAGACAGAACATGCATATTCACAACTTTGTAGGGTGTGTCAGGTGAGGTTAGGCAGCTTCATGCGTGATCACACTAACAAAATAAATTCAGAAGATTAGTACTGTATTTGGAAATGTTATGCTTTCCAGTGTGCACGTATAATGTTGTGATCCCACTGTTACAGTTATGTATCCATGTTGTAAACAATGTTCCATTACCACCCTGGCACTAGAGCCAGATAGTTGATTGTAACACAGGCTGAATAATTTCAGTGAGAAAGACTTTGGATGGGAAACTAAGCTATTCCACATGTTACTTAAGATCTGTTTTCTTAAGTTTGAAGAATAGTCACAAATGCAAATTGTGATTTTTTCCCCCCATATTTGTTGGAATTGCCTTAAAACATTATTATTAGTTATGTGGCATAGCAAAGTGTGCCAAAATTAATTAGTTTAAATTCTGCATGGAAAAATAGAGAACATTATTATTCGTAACAAACTATTCTTTGAGTGGAAAATGCTCAATGTTACTGATCGATAGATCTGTAACATAGTTATGAATCAGCAAAAAATAACAGTTTGCACTTAAATTGTGCCTTTGTGAATAGAGAATGTCTCAAAACACTTTGAAAATAATGAATGGGAGTCCGAGCTGGGAGGGTAAGGTTGGGGTGGAGGCCAAGGAGTTGGCAGACATGGGACAGGCAAGGGGAAATAGGGGATGATTTGCCCAAGATGCAGAGCCACCAGGAGCAAATCCTCAGACAGAAAAGGAGCATTTTGGCAAGAAAGGCACCAGGACATTAGGAGATCAGTAGAGAATGACGATCTTCAGGGTGAGGTGAGAGAGAGAGTAAGGTGTTCAAAATAGGAGAATCCAGAGAAGAAAGGGGATGGATCGAGAGGGAAATCAGAGATGAGAGCAACACCATTGCAAATGAAGTGAGGGATTAGAGTGGAATATGTACCTGGTGGGGCGATCTCACTGATTGGGAGCGCATTTCGAGGTGTGAGCCATGTTTCAACGAAGCCCAGGATAAAATCATGGATTGGGAAGAGCTTTGTTAATGAGGGCATTTTGGAGGTCATTAGAGTTAGCAATTGGGATGATTGAGGAGAAGTTATTACTTGGGAATGGGATGGGCGGGCGTTACAGAGAAAGAGGGGTTAGGCCAACCAGGTGTCTGTTCTCGCATAGTAGATGGGGATGTCAGAGGATTCCTTGGTTGGAGCAGAGGGAAACCATGCAGTATTCCAAGAGGGAAATGAAGCAGGAATGGTGGCAGGAAAGGAGGAATAAGAGGGAGTAGTGAAGAGTTTGGAGGGCAGCAAGAGTGGACATAGTAACTAAAGAGAAAGGAAGGTTAGTGAAGAGAGGAGAGCACAGATGGATGGCGAAGGATAAGGGACCTTAGATCTAAAGTGGCAGCCACAGCATTTATATTTTGCCAACTGAAGAAGAACGATCAGGACCTTTACAACCAGCACCCAGGAGGAGGGAAGCCATTTTTCAAACTTGTTTACGAATAAAAGTAACTAAAAGGTATGTTTTGCATCAACTGCTGTGACATTCCTTGAATACCAAGTAAATCAATCAGCAGATCACCAGAGTGACGCTTTCTTCAAAAGGGAGTGTTTACATCACATTTCTGGCCTCGCATTCATGATAGGATCTGCTGCTGTCCCTCTGTAAAATAACTTCTTGGATGCTGGTTCAACAAAAACAACAACTTGCATTTATATAGAAGCCCTCACGTAGGATAGCATCCCAGAGCGCTTGACAGTGCGGGAGCATGATGCCGAGCCAGGGGGGAGGGGGAGGAAGGTCTTCAGGCATGACCTGGAGATGGGGAAGGAGGGGACAAGGCAGAGGGATAGAGGAAGAGTGTTCCAGAATTTGGGGGCATAGTGGCTGTAAGTGCGGCCACTGATGGTGGAATGGAAAGCATGTGGGACATGCAGGAAGCCGGAGCTAGTCGAGCATAGGCAACGGGTAGTGGATTGCGGAGGTCATGCAAAAGCCATTGCTTCAACAAACGGACCCAGCACTTGGAGCTTTGTGCTTCACTTTTGTTGTCAGATGATGAAACTCTTGTTGCAGTACTGGCACTGGAAATGTAATCCTGTAAAAATAAAAGCATCAGTATTTTGTGGGTGTTTGGATAGACCCCATCTCCTACTCATGAATTGATACAGTTTAAAAAAACTAAAGAATAAATTGCTGTGAAGTATTAACACCTGAGAAAGCCACCTCTTCCTGGGACAGTTTTAAATATTAAGTTGCAGATATAAATCAGGGAAATGCAGTGGATGTGGTGTAAAAAAAATTCAGGGAGGTTTTTGCAAAGATGCCACCGAAGAGGCTTTTGGTTAAAAATTCAGGACATGAGGAGTCATGGGAAAAGTAGCAGAATAGATTAAAAGATGGCTTGAAAGTAGAAAACGATGAATAAAGGGCAGTTTCCCTCGACTAGCAAGTAAATAGGAAGTGATGTTGCACAGGGATCCATATTAGGACCCCACTGTTCACCAGCACACAATTTGACTGTGATATAAGAGGTTTGATGTCAATTTCACAGATGACACCAAACTGGATGATATGGTAAATAATGAAGAGGTTTGCAAGAAGGTGCATGGTATGAGATGGGAACAGGGAGAGGGGATTAGTAGGAGTGAGTTATAAAAGCAATGCATGAACCAGTTCGGCTGGATGGGCTGTTTTGGTGCTGTACGATCAGTGTAATTCTATGTTTTAATGTATTGTACATTGGTACATCATATGAAAAAAATACTCCTGATCTTTTATCAAAAGTGTATTCAGTTGTGTACTTAGGCTGCCATCTACTGTTTGAGGGAATGGTAGCACAACACTATTAACATACACCATACGATATGCTATTGACTTGTATTGAATGTTTATCGTGGGATGGCAAGCACATTGTGTGTTAAAACACAAAATAACTTTAAAAGTCATACTCGAACATGGTCACATCGATATGGTGGATTCCTGTTACTGCCATTCTCCACTGATTAAATAAGTAAAGGATATTATATAAGTGGTCACTACTGTATAACCTGATTTCAATTTTATAAAATCTAATTTCAACAAGAGAAAAATTTTAAATCAACAGTTTTCTAATACCATTACTGTAAGAAATGTTTAACCCTGTATCCCATTGACTACTGTGGAGTTGTATGAAGATCATGATTAATTACCAACAATAAAATTATGAAGAATATGCAAAAAGTGACAAGAAAATTTACAATAATACTCAACAGCAAATACTAAATAATAATCTACTGGAAGGAATTGTGATTTGCATAAAAGAAAGGCAACAATCAAGGTGTGACAGTAGGAAAAGACAACTATTTTGAAAGTTACTCACATAATTTAAGTTTTTGAATAATCAAAAGTTTATGAATCCCCTCCCCAACTACTCTATAAAGTTTGAATGCAAAATATTATAACTAAATGACTATGATCATAATGGTTGTCTAAATGTGTGTCTAAATGTGTGAAAGACTGCTCTTTTTCTCTCTCTCTCTCTCTCTCTCATCTCTTTCTGTTGTGAAGACCCGTGGAGTTGGGGTTAGTGCTCTCACCTCTCAAGCCGGAGGACCTGGGTTCGATCCACGGGCAAGGCAATACCTTAGGCAAGTTTCCTTACTCCACACGCCTCTGTTTACCTAGCAGTAGGTAGGAACCTGGTTGTTTGTTGATTGGTGGATCTCTTTCTGGGGGTAATAATGGTTTCAAAGAAAAAAAATGGTCACTCAATCCACGAATGTTTGTGGGACACTGCTGAGTGCAATTGTCTGCCGCATTTCGCCTGCAAAATACGCATTCAATCCACTTTACAATATATTCTGTGAAGCACTTCGAGACATCTCCACAATGTGATAAGGCGCTATATCAAATGCAAGGATTATTATTAATATTAGTGGCGACACTGATGTTTTGTGGTGACTGACTGACATTAATATCACAATGAGTGATCATTGTGATATTAATCAATGCATTACAATTCTTAACTGAAATGTAGTGTTAAACTAAGTAAATTCCCCAAATGAATATTTTAAAATACTTTATGATTATAGAGGCTGCAAAGTATTAGAAAGTATCTCTGCATCTATCATGGTGTGATAGACCTCCAAGATGCTATCCTGTGTGAAGGGCGCTATGTTAACTACAAGTTGCTCAAAGCGCTCCGAGACCCTGCCTTGCATGGAGGGCGCAATATAAATACAAGTTGTTGTTATTGTCTATTAGAGGTCTCAGAGTGCAAAACATTGAACACTTGTGAGGATCTTTATGTTGCAATCGACACTCATCATAATTTATTCTCCAATGCCCTCCTCGCTGGTCTCCCCAACTTCACCATTCACAATAAATAACTGATTCAAAACTCTGCCGTCCATATCTTCCCCGTACCAAACTCTACACCCCATCACCTCAGTTTTTGTCAGGCTCCACTGGGTCCATGTTGCAGAACAGATTCGATTTCAAGATCCTCACATTTGCGTACAAATCTCTTTATGCCCAAACATCTCCCTACTTCTCAGACCTGATTACACCTCACTCCTCTACCCACCCCCTTTGCTCAGCCGGCTCTGACCTGCTGCACTTCCCTCATCCCCTCCGCTCCAGCAATGATGATCGTACTTTGAGCCACTATGCCCCGAAACTCTGGAACTCCCTGCCTCAATCTGTCCGCCTTGCCCTCTTTACCTGTCGTCAAACCACACCTAAAGACCTTCCACTTTAACCATCTCTACAGTCACCTCCCCCACCTCAGCATCAACTGCAATTGTTAAGTAGGACACTGCCCCATATGAATGGCACTATATAAATGCATGTTCTTGTGATATATTTTCCTTCTCCACCGTAACAGTCTGCTGGTGCAGACTTGATGGGCCAAATGGCCTCCTTCTGTGCTGTAAATTTCAATAAATGTTATTTCACATTAGCTAATTTTAATTGACACAGGATTCAAGCCATTACGGCTTTAAAATACATTTAATAGGTTAATATTTATTTTGTGTGACACAAACATGCTAATCACAGTGCAAGTTTTATTTTGAGTGCATTGAGTGACCATAACCTGTGTTTTTTTAATTTAAAATAAAATAACATGTGTTGTTTCATCTTCAGATAACTCCAGTGTAAAGAGAGGAAGCAGATGGCATTCATGATATGATACCAGATAGTTACCTGGAGCAGTCTGTTAGTGTCACGAAATTGTTATTCTGCTGATTTATATACAATACTGTGTCCATAGTTTGCTACTTTACAAATAACAATCTTGTTTAAATGTAATCAAGTTGAATTTAAATTCAATGCTGGTGACAAGAGAATAAAATGCTGTTGTAAAGAGCTTTGAGCTTGAGATATAGCTGCTTCTTAATTGTTCCACTGCAGACATGAATTTGTGTAACTAAACGTAGCTCTGATGTGTCTAATGGACTTTTCTTGCCAATAGCACTTTAAATATTTCAGATCTATCGATTGATTGAATGAATGGGATGTGCACTCTCCCTGGAGGGCTGAGTCCTGCTTATCTAGTTCCAGAAGGTATTAGGCCCAGGTTGGCAAGAGCCAAGGCTTGGGGATCTAAGAGTGTGCATTGGGGTATTGTTGGAATCTAACCAGTTGAATCTACACAGCTTGCTCAGTTTTCACATAAGATCTCCTCAACCCCTTTCCCTCAGCTGTCCCCCCAAACCTGTTTTGTAATTTTCCTGTGTAGCTTTAAGCTGGGTAGCAATTGGGGCTCCCCAGTTGGCTTCAGCTTCCACCTGATCTTGATCCAGAGACCCCTACTGTAAAATGCGTGTGTGTCATTGCCACATGATGGTAAGATTGAGCTTGGCCATGATGCTTGCTGTGGTAGCAGTGTTTGCTAACATTATCTGGTGACACGCATGAAAAGTGGTTAATTGGAGAAGGTACCAAAGGGCTTTGGATTCAAACCCCAGCAAGGAATCTGAGCCTTTACAGGAAAGAAAATGTTTTATTTTTGCAACTTGCACTTACAAAGCACCTGTCAAAGCCCTTCTCTGATGCAGTGTGGAAATCGTATATTGTTTTATATTCATAGTAATGTAACATTTCTTATATGGAAACGTTATATAACTATTCAATGCAACATCTAGTCTTGCTTGCTACAAATGCTTGCAGCGGGCGATATTTCCTGTATTCATTTACTTTACTATTTAACATCAAGAAACACAGATACCATTTACTGGATATTTTTAATTCACAGAAAACAAATGGAAAAATAAATCTTTTCCCCCAATTCCCTGTTTGTATTCGTATCATTCAAGGAATGTTATTTTAAACAAATTGGAATGTCCAGTATCCCATGTGGAACTCAAACATTCCTTTAAATCTCAGTGAATTAAAATCTATTCAGCCCTGGTCAGAAAAGGTTACAGTGTGAAGTCTTCCATGCTGAACAGTACTCAATGTGATCAGTAGGTGGCGAGAATATTCTTCAGAAAGCTGATTTGCAAAAACGCCAAGCAGTGAGAGAGGGAAGGTGAAAGTGGTTGAAGAGGAAGGGCTTCGGGTGTGATCTGAAGGCCTGCAAGGAGGAGGCAAGGTGGAGGGATTGAGGCAGAAAGTTCCATAGTTTCCAGGCTTGGTGGTGGAATGCCCATCCGCCGATGGTGCCACGGAGGGCAAGAGGGACGTGCAAGAGGCCGGAGCCAGCTGAGCAAAGAGGACAGGTAGAGGTGTAAGCAGGTCGGAGAAGTGAGGTGGTGTCAGGGCATGAAGTAATTTATATATGAGGATCTTAAAATGTGAGGAATAAAATATTCCATTCTGCAAAAGGGAGCCGGGCAAGTACTGGGGTGATGGTGGTACGGAGTTTGTGTGGGTGAGGATATTGGCAGCGGAGGTTTTAATCAATTGGATTTTATGAATGGTGAGTTTTTAATTAATTGGATTTCGTGAATCGTGACGCAAGGGAGATGGTGAGGAGGGCATTGGAATAATGGAGGTGGGCGGGGATGAATGCATGGAATAAAGGTTTCAGCTGTGTGAAGTGTTTGGTCATGACAAATGTTGCAAAAGATGTTAAACTAGAAATTTTTGTTGGTTGAGCTATTTTGCCAACTAATTCAGAGAAAGTAATGCAGCTTTCCAGGCAATCTTCCTTTCGCTCTTAATCTACCGAATTGTACCCTCCCTTATTCTATTTTTTTGTTAAGCTGGTTGTCTGCCACATGCAGAACTCCAACATCATGCTTAAAAGTATCCAAACCAAACTGAGAATTTGATGCATCCCACCTATACATGGACAATCCAGAGATGTTTATTGGAATGGATCTCTCTCCCTGGAGGGACGCATCCTGCTTACCTAATTCTGGAGAGTATTGGGCGCAGGTTGACGAGAGCCAAGGCTTGGGGACCCCAGAGTGTGCATTGGAGTCTAACCAGCTAAAACTGCATAGTTTGCCATTGCGAGCATTGTCTGGTAAGCATTCCTGCTGCTTGTCCAGCTAGGACCACCTTATCCATTAGGGCTTTGGCTTGCAGGGTTAAGGGAAGCTGAGTGGGAAGAAACCCTGCCACCCCAGTGACTGGTCTTTCCTTCCAAGTCCTGCCGATGAGCCAGGCTGTTTGTGCTGTCATCAGCAGTGCTCTGGAGTATTGCAGACCCATGTGGCTCAGGACTTCCAAGATCACCACAGAGGGCTGGCTTGATTCCGACATCCCATTGCCAAACATGTCATCTTGGAGCCAGTTCAGCTCCAAGAAGATCCCACTTACCCCCTCCCACTCATTCCAGGAGATCGTCATTAGTTGGTTATTTTGATACCTGACAAGCTCAGTTTTGAGTCCTAACTAGGTGGATGGCAGCTACCGGGTAATAGGAAATTACCTCTCCCTGCAAGCCTCCTGAAGGGTAACAGAGCTCAACATGAAATGCAAGAGAGCATTGCCACCATCTTCCTGCCCACAGCTCAGATACACATTCCTTCTAATTTAGTGCTGGTTTCCACCAGTTGGAGGTGTGGAACTTGACCAGCACAATTTGACCCTTAATCTAACTCTCAAGCGTCTTTAGCTCATATGCAAGGTAAGGTTACATTCAGCAGTAAACCTGAAGTGTTGTTCAGTGTTTATGATTGAGCACATTCCAATGAACTGTACCTTTGTGACACCTTGACCCCCACAATATTAAACAAGGGAACACCAATCTATATTTTGTACAGTTTGGAACCAAAAAACAATTGTTTTGCATTTTCCACTATGTCTCTCTATAATTCACCCATGAAGGTCACTGTATATAGTATTTGCCAATTGTATTAATCCTTTTTTTGCATTTGCATTGCTGTACATCTGTTTTTTTTATAATGCAAAAGCTGTTGTAATGAATTCTTCTGTACATTATCTCCCTTTTCTATTGACAAGATCTTGCACGCAAAATTGTTGAACTGAACCAACAAGTGCCACGCTAATTCCTAATTCTCTTTCTCCTTCATTAATTTTTCTTAATCAAATGAAAATATTGAGTCTGGTTCCTTTCTCTTCTTACGTCTACTTCTTTGTGCAACTATCTATATTCTTAGCTGTGTGTTTATAATCTACTACAATACTATTTGATGCTGCAGTTAAACAATCAGTTCCTTTCTCTCTGCCTGACCCCCCTCTGACTCTCTCTTTGCCTGAATTGCTGCACTGACATCCATCTGGTTCTGATACAGAAACAATCTACATGCAGGAAGATCCTGCTACTATATTGATAAGATCTATTGTTCGAAACAACTTTACTTTCACACCAGACAAAGCAGCCACGACACAAATACAGCAGAAAGACAAATCAACAGCAACTTGCACTTATATAGCACCCTCCATGCAGGATACCATCTCAGAGCGCTTAATGGTAGCAGAGCCTGACTCCGAGCTGGGGGTGGGAGAGGTGACCATAAGCACGCTCAAAAAGGAAGGTTTTCAGGCGGGACTTGGAAAAAAGGAAAGGGGGTCAAGGCAGATGGATTGAGGGAATGTTGCAGAGTTTCGGGGCGAAGTGGCTGAAAACGCGACCTCCAACAGTGGGAGCGGAGGGTGTCTGGGACGAGCAGGAAGTTGGTGCCAGTCGAGCGGAGGTGCAGGGTGGTGGATTGGGGAGTGAGGAGGTCAGAGAGGTAGGGAGGTGCTAGGGAGTGAATGGATTTGACTTCAGTCTTGAAGATTTCAATTGATCCAGCTTCCATAGTCTTTTGGGGGAGAGAGAGTTCCAGATTTCCACTACACTTTGTGTGAAAACGTGCTTCCTGGCTTCAATCCTAAATGTCCAAGTTCTAATTCTAAGATTATGCCTACTTGCTCTGGATTCTCCCAACAGAGGAAATAGTTTCTCTGTATATATCCTATCAAATCCCTTTATCATTTTAAACACCTCATTTAGATAATCCCTCAATTTCCTAAATTCAAGGGAATACTAGCCCAAGTTTATGTAACCTGTCCTCTTTATTTAACCCTTTAAGCCCTGATATTATTCTGGTGAATCTGCACTGAGGAACCCACATCGTCTCGGATGATACTCCAATGCAGTGCTGGGCAAGTGCTGCATTGTTGGAGATCCCGTCCTTCAGATGAGATGTTAAACCTGGGTCGCTAGGTCTGCCGCTTCAGGCAGATCCCATGGCTGCTACCCAAAAAGAGGAGGGAGTTTCGCCCAGTGTTCTCACCAACAATTCCCCAAATAAAATTGGTCCTTGATTTTTTTCGCTGTGTGTGGGCACATTGCAGCGTGCAAATTGGCTGCCGCATTCACCTATAAATTACACATTCACTACACTTCCCAGTAAAAATCCTGCAAAGTGCTTTCAGACATCCTCCTGATGTGAAAGGCGCTATATCAAATGCAAGGATGATTATTATTGTGAGAGTAAGCGAGCATCTCTGTCAGCACTCCCGAGTGCCCATTCTTCATGTACCAGTTTGGATACTGGAATGTCAGCACTGACATTTAGCAACTGTACCGCATGGAATTGAGACCAGTAACTCAACAGAGAACAGGGAATGGAATCCCCATTTTACTTATTTTAAAAACAAGAATGGCATCTTAAGATTTTTTTTAAAAGGCTGGCAAATCTTCAGTTAAGCCAAACGTTTGAAAGTTTTTGAAAGACGTGCTGTGAAACAAGGCTGCCATTTTGAAGTATTTAATCACATTTTTTAATCAAATCTAAGTTGAAATATTCAAGAAAATCAACAGTATACAACAGCTGTTTCCTTCGGCACACTTCCAAGTCAGATAGATATAAATTGTGGCTTTTAGGATAAATGTTCCTGAAGTCTGCCAGGGATAACATTAGTGAAGTGACATCATGTGGAGCCCAAATGAAAAACACTCATATTTGATAACTAAAGTGTCCGCTTGGCTCAGTTGGTAGCATGCATTAAGCCAAGGTTTTGTTTACCTACATTGGTGGATGTTAAAATACCCAAGAGAAGGGAGTGTCCGAGCCAACAGACTTCCAGGAAAAACTGGTCATTCACTTCATGGCTGTTTGTGGGACATTGCTATATGCAAATTGGCTGCTGTGTTTGTCACCAAATACACAGCCAGTACAATTTACAGAAAACATCTTTGTGAAATGCTTTGAGATGTTACAGGTGTTATATCAAATGAAATGATTATTTTGATTAATTAATCATACACTGCCCTAAAAGATTAACAAATTGTTTACCGAACCGTCTAAAGAAAAGTGACATTTTCATGATGTGATCACATCAAACATTATGAAACATTATATTCCAATCCCATGCTACAAAAATAGTGTTTTATGCAGTTTTTGTGTTTAGGGTGTGTGCCGTGTGGGGTAGTGCACTGGGTTCTCTGTTGCATATAGTCATATAGTTCCTGTGCCCAGCAGGGTTGAACAAGTGGGCAGCTTCCCAGGCATCTATTTCCCAAACCATTGCTCTTGGCTAGTTGCCTGGTTGTGTGTGACAGATCACTGATGACATTCGTCATTAATATTCACTTTCTTTCATTTGTAAGATATCATGTCCCTTTTCTCACAGACATGGTTGAAATCTGTAATTAACAAGCTGGAGGAATCAAACCTACATCACAGTGTCGCATGCATGTTGGTCCCTATCTACTGCCATTATTACCATATTAATAAAGCAACCACAGACAATACCATTAAGTTGAAAATCAAATTATGCCAGAGTTCCACATCAAATCTTTCAAAGCATGAATGAATGCAAATCATAACAAGCAGTGCCATTCAAGTCAGGTAGGAAATGTATAGTACAAAGTACCTGCTCAATCACAGTTCTTTAATTACTCAATATTTTGCATTTATACTGGTCTGCACACCTTCTACATAAGAGCATAAGAAGCACTGGGGTGAGGAAAGGTTATTTAGCCCACCACAACTCATGCCACTGTTACATTAACTTTCCCGTCATTGGATCTAACCCTGCTTTGAATAACCCCTATCAAAGAGACTTGTCAAACATGACCTTCTCCTCGAAATCTATGCTGGCTGTTTCTTGTTAAATTATTGCTGTAAGGTACTCCGCCAACCTACTCCATAACATGGATTTCATTACTTTGCATGTTTGCATGAATTAATGGACCTTGTGAACAATTGAGCTGGATGCAATACACAACAGCAATACCTTTCATTTATATACTGCCCTTCATACAGGATAGTATCTCAGAGGACAGGACACAATCACCAGAGTTGTCCGAAATGAAATTCCCAACATTGATTTTGAGTCACCAAAAATACTATCAAAGCAATCTATCACCATACTGCGTCAACTTCCTCTACTCATCACACGCAAACACACCTCTATATTTCTGAGGCACTCTCGTAGGCATATAATTGGACTGCTTTTAAAATATAGTCTTTATATTGGCCTGCTTGAAACTCAGCTGTGTTCAGCAATGTTTTATAAAGATTCTTACAGCACACAATTCCAGGCATGCTGTACATAATAATAATAATTCTTGCATTTGATATAGCGCATTACCACAGCGCTGAAATACCTCTAAGCGCTTCACAAATATATTGCAAAGTGGAGTGTGTATTTTGTGGGTGAAACAGTGTTCCACAAACAGTCAGGGATTGAGTGACTGATTTTTTTTTGAGAGATTATTACCCCGGAAGGTGTTCCGCCAATTGACTAATGACTGGGTTCCTGTTAGGTAAACAGAAATGTGCGGAGTAAAGGAAACTTGGTCAAGGTTTTGCCCTGCATGCTGTTGACAGCCCAGCCCAGCTAGATGTATCCATGAAGAGATCCAGCTCAGCAATTTGTTTGAGGCTATGCGGCGACACCAGATTCAACAAGGACATGTCATTCAAATCACTGACACAAGAACTTTTTCCAAACTCAGTATTCAAGTGCTTTCCTGCCAGTTAGAGTGTACAAAACAGCTCCTTCCAGCAACAGGAAATGCTGACTAGGTTCCTGGGCATGAGATATCACTACTTAGACACAAAAACAAAACATTTTCTGCCACAATCGCTTTTCAAATGGCCAGGTTTCATGTGGTATTTAAAATCATATAAGGTTTAAAGCAATCTAGGAAAGTTATGAAACGTAAGCCTTGTCATGTTCTAAAATGGGCTGTACTCTGGTAATACCTTTACAGTTTAATAAGTTTTCAGGAAACATTCCTATATTAAGGAATGCAGGAAATTCATGTAAGCCATCTCTTATCAAGTAGAACTGCACCTTGTTTGGATAATGTGCATGTCTTTTGCAGGACTTTTTTAACAACATGATTTTTTCAACTTTAGGTTATGGCTTTTTTTTAAAAAAATTTACATTTTCTAAACAATTTTCAAACCTATGAATTGGAGGCCAATGGCTAGATGACTCTCTCTTTCCTTTCCCAAATAAGGAAACAAATGTATTTTAATATTCTGTGGCTATCTTTGCCAAAACAAATCCTGAAACTGAAGAAAAGTGCTACTGATTGATTTCTGCTCATTTACAAAATGAAATCTACCATTCTAACCCAGTTTGATCTACACATGACTCCAGTCCCACACTAAGTGACTGCCTCTTGATACCCTGTGTAATGGTTTAGCAAGTCACTCAGTCTGAGCAACCAGGGGCAGGCAACAAATGCTGACCATATTCTGAGCTGAGTGAGTTCCAAAAAGTACAGTAAACTCTGAATCATGTTGGGATGCTACATTGTGATAAGGAATTGTATTAAATGTAATTATTGTTATTACTACTACAATATGTTGTGCAGTAAATCTAATAAATAGTCCCAGTGAGTTCTATCTATGACAAGAATATAAAATAATGGTTTTAGACTTACTCCCATGATTTTGGATATAAGTGTTTATTTCTGTCAATAATCAACTTTGTCTTTGTTTTCAGGTTGCTTTGGTTAGTTAAATTGAACATGGTCAGAGGGTAAGAGCAACAAGATCAACATTCAACTCTGGGTGCCGAGAGAGGTAGGAACCAACTGTTTTTTTCCATGTCATTTCTGTAAGCATTGCAAACTTTAGCAGAAAATGTTGAGAGTTTTCTCTTCTGTTTAGTTTCTCCTGTAGAGGCCACCACTCATCAACATGAGAAGTTGGCAGTGTCCTCCCAGACCTCTGCACATTGCATGTTTAAGCCGGTACTACAAAGTGTAAGAAGTAGCAGAATTAACTTCTCCCACCCTTCTGTTGGTGATGCATCATTCTACAGGCACTGATATTGAATTTGGTGTAGTGTTTGATTAATTTGGTTTATTCATTCACAGGAGAGTGTCATCTATTACCTTCCATAAAGTTACTCAGCTACTGTCTTATAGTCTTACAGCAAGTGAGCGAGTTTTAAGACTGGATCATGCACCTTCACACAAATGTTATAAAATATTCATTTAAAGAGTTATCAGTGCATATGAACATAGGAACAGGAGTAGTCCATTTAGTCTGTCAAACTTATTCCACCATTTTATTAGCTCATGGCTGATCTGCAATTAAATACCATTTCTCTGCCCTTTCACCACATCCTTTGATATCCCTGCCACCAAACATTAATCTACCTCTTAAATATTTCAAAAATCGAGTTTATAATGGAAGAACACTGCAATAGAAATCTATTCCATTTGTGAAGACGGCCTTAGTCATTTGTGAGTAATGAGGTATTTTACATCTATAGAAAATGTGTAAATTTTCCAAAATATATGTGCATTGTCCATATAAATTCATAGAGAATACCAATGTGGAAGGCCAGTTCACCAGGAGAAATTCCCTTCTCTTTCAAATAAACAGAAAATGAGCAGATGATAAAATAGAGGTAAGGATTACATAATCATTTGTTAGGATATTAATTTTATTGTTATATGCAGAGGATAATACATTATGTGTGAAGAATGACAATTTGGCCTAAAAATCACATTAATGCAAGAGAGGTGTTGATCTTGTAAGCTATTTGAACTCATTGTTTCCATTTTAGTATCAAGTTTTCTCATTTTGTATCCTAGCCAAATAAATCCAATTCCTGGTCATTGTATTTATAACCTCACTTGGATGTCACTGAATTTGATAATAATTGTTGCAATATTCCATTTCAATTTAAATGCAGTCTTTCCAGGTTAAAAAAATTGGTACAGGCTAAAAAAAGGACCTAAAATCAGGAATTTCAAGCATTTTAGACCTTGTTGCTTAGATTTTATTATAATATTAATAATCCTTGCATTTGATGTAACAAGTTATCACATTGTTGTAACATCACAAAGCACTTCATGGGTTTTTACTGTATTTGTTTTTACTGTGTATTTGTAGTGAAATACAAATATTGTCCCACAAGCTATCACTTTATCCTAAGACGTTTCTTATAATTCGATTGTAGAGTTTGTGGGTAAAAAAATTATGCGATGAGTGTTGGTCAATAAAGCTATCGCTGTGGAGCTTGTTGGCACTTTCTGACATGATACAAATTAATCTCATTCTCTCATCTATTTTTTTTCTTTCCTATCTTGCTTATTTTTTTCCCCTTTGATCTGTGTCCTTTAACTGTTTTTTTCTCTTTTTTTTACACATTTCTACTTCTTCCCTCAATTAATCTCTTTCAGTTTGCTTTTTTGAAAACAAAAAAAAACATTCCCAGACTTTGCCTTTAGATCACCTTCCTCTGCAATTGAAAAAGCAGCTCTGGAAACTGTGGTATCCTGGGGTGATGGGCACAGCTCCCTCTCTCCAGCTAAAGGAAAGAGGATTCTTTTTGTTGACATAAAACAAACGCAGAACAAAAAATAATGTGCTTGACGACCTTGAATTTGTACCTTTTGTTTGAATTGGCAAATTCAATATCACAGAGTTCACCTCTCTGGAGTATAGTACATTTCACTAAACAAGGTCGGAATCAATTTGCACTGACAGCAGTATATTGCATGTAGCTTTAACTATACTTGTGACATTTAGATATAAAGATAAAATAACATCAAATGTTTTTAGATTCAGCTCAGATGGTGGTTGGGGTAGCACTCCTTCACAAGAGATAATAAAAGAAGTTTGGATGTAGAAAGTCCTTTGGTCCATTTGAGCT
This sequence comes from Callorhinchus milii, assembly GCF_018977255.1. Classification (NCBI taxonomy): domain Eukaryota; kingdom Metazoa; phylum Chordata; class Chondrichthyes; order Chimaeriformes; family Callorhinchidae; genus Callorhinchus; species Callorhinchus milii. The sequence continues at coordinate 422,970 of NW_024704785.1, read as the reverse complement.
CACCCTTTCCAAAATAATAATCCTTGCATTCAATACCCATTTTACCTTCCTCTGTTTCAAGCATCCAACTGTTTCTTAAATTACTGTCCTGTTCCAGTCATTGATTTCCCTCTGAGTGAAGAAACATCTTCTGGTATCTGTCCTGAAATTGTCCTTTGCAACTCTTAACCGTGTCCTCTTGTTCTGCCATCTTGTGTTTCTCAAATAATTGTTCTGGTTTTACTTTCTCAATCACATTTAAAATTTTGTATACCTGTGTAAAGTCACCTGTGAAACGTACTCTTTCAAAAGGACTAAAGAGCCATAGCTTGTCTATTTGTTGCTTATTACTCATTTTTCTAACACTGGAGACTGTCCTCTCCCCTGCATCTAGGGTCTGGGTTAGACAACCCATATGTCGTGACAACCAGAAATGTATGCAGTACTCCAGGTGCGACCTGGCCAGACTATTGTACAGTTTGAACATGAAGTCTCAAGATCTGAACTCCTCATAGCTTAATGGTTAGAGCTCTTGCCTCACAAGCAAGAGGACTTGGGTTTGATTCCCAGACAGGATGAAATATTTGGGCAATTTTCCTTACTCCACATGCCTCTGTTCACTTAGCTATAAGTAGGAACCTGGTTGTTAGTTGATTGGCAGATTGTTTTTCTGGGAATAATAATCTCTTCAAAAAAATAATAATATGAAACAAATAATAATAATAATTTGGTCACTCAATCCATGACTGCCTGTACACAGTTGGCTGCCACATTTTGCCCACAAAATATACAGTCATATACTAAACTTTGCTATATATTCTGTGAAGCACTTTGAGACATCTTGAAGACATGAAAACACGCTATATCAAATGCAAGGATTATTATTACATAGCCCAGCATCCTGTGTGCCCTACTTATTGTTTGGTTAGGGAGGGAGAAACTGACTAGAGTCCTTACTTTTGGTGGCAATTCAGTAATCCCTCTCGAAACACATATTTCGAGGACAGAAATTGGCTCTGCATTATTGCACGGGCTTTGTTTTCATTGATTGACTTTTCCACCACTGTCAACAACAACAACTTGCACTTATATAGCAGGGTAGCATCTCAGAGTGCTTAACAGTGGCTGAGCCTGACTCTGAGTCAGGGTGGGGAGGGGGCAGGTGGCAGTAAGCATGGTTAAAGAAGAAGGTTTTCAGGCAGGACTTAAAATGAGTGCCATGAGGTTTTCAGGTGAGTGCGATGTCCTTAGAAGGCACACTGCTCTCACAAAGACATGGTTGAGACAGACAATTCACCCAGTGAAAAATGGCAATCCACATGCTTATTTTACCCTAATAATAATAATTCTTGCATTTGATACAGCGTCTTATCACGTCTTCTAGACGTCTCAAAGGGCTTCAGGGAATATACTGTAAAGTGAATTGACTGTAAAGTATATTTTGTGGGCGAAACACGGCAGCCAATTGCTCCACAAACAGTGTCCCACAAACAGTCGTGGATTGAGTGACCAAATAATGATTATTATCATTGTATTTTGCAGGAATTATAGCTCCTACTAGCTTTCGTTCCTCTCTGTTGTACCCTCTCAGGCACAATTTCCTCATTCCCTCAGTTCCCTTGCTGATTTATTTTATCTTCTCTTTTTCTGACTGGATCAGCTAACTTTATTTTGCTGCTGATTTTGTCCTCCCACTGTTTCACATCTCTTTGCCATTCGGTTGTATTGTTCCCCTCTTTGTTTCACTGTAGCTACGACCCTTTTGTTCTTTCTCTTGATCTGTTGTTCTGCAGTCAGCACCACTTTAGTTTTGTTCTTGCAGTTGGTGTGGGGTGGGTGTGTGCCTCGGTTAGGCTTTCAACAACAACAACAACTTGGATTTATATAGCGCTCTCCACGCTGGGCGGTGTCTCAGAGCGCTTCACAGTAACGGATCCCGGGACCGAGCCAGGAAGAGGGGGAGGGGGAGGAAGGTGACCAAAGGCAGTTACTCACCTGAACACGAAAGCTATGCGGGACTGTCTGAAAGGATCGCAGGCAGAGAGGCAGCTGACGATGCTTTCAGCGCAAATGTAGGGAATAAGATTTTTGATCCCAGAGAGAGAGAGAGAGAGAGCAGTGTTCATTTATCTGGAAGAATAGGCTTGATCTTGAGTAAGGAATTCTCTCCCCACATTAAAGAGATTCCACAAAACCAAACCCCCCCACCCCCACCCCCCCAAAAAAAAACCACCTTTGCACCTTCTGCATCTAACACAAAATCCAGATGTTCAATCCTTTATTTCTGCCACAGAATGAAACAACTTTTGGAATCCAACTCTAAAGCGTTAAATGATTTAATCCACATTCCTCTCTTCAGGTTTATTTTGGAAGAGCCTTTAAACATGTAAATGGGGAAGGTGTGTCTGACCCACAGAGGTGCTCTGAGGAGGAAATGTACAGCTCCAAAAAGTGTGGAGGGGAAAAGCGTTCAGATGGAAGTTGTGTCCCCGACCACTCCCCCCATCACTCCCCCCCCCCCACTCCCCCCATCACTCCCCCCATCACTCCCCCCCCCCACTCCCCCCATCACTCCCCCCCCCACTCCCCCCATCACTCCCCCCCCCACTCCCCCCATCACTCCCCCCCCCACTCCCCCATCACTCCCCCCCCACTCCCCCATCACTCCCCCCCCCCACTCCCCCCATCACTCCCCCCCCATCACTCCCCCCCCCCACTCCCCCCATCACTCCCCCCCCACTCCCCCCATCACTCCCCCCCCCACTCCCCCCATCACTCCCCCCATACTCCCCCCCCCCCCACTCCCCCCACTCCCCCCCCCACTCCCCCATCACTCCCCCCCCCACTCCCCCCATCACTCCCCCCCCCACTCCCCCCATCCACTCCCCCCCCACTCCCCCCCACTCCCCCCCACTCCCTGCGGAGCTGAGGTTGTTGGTGATTGATTAACCCTCTGGTGTTGGACTCGGGGAGAGCAGCCACTGGCGATGCTCCAAACAGCAGATTGTGTGGGTTTTTCCCGTAAGGTTTTACGTGTTTTAAAACTTTGCGTGTGTTTGTGGGTGAAACAACCCCTCCACCCCCCCTCCCCCCCCCCTCCCCCCCCACACCCCTCACCCCCACACCCCTCCCACCCCTCCCCCCCCCCTCCCCCCCACACCCCCAGCAGCAGCAGCAGTCAGGTCAGGGCAGAGTGGGCTCAGTTGAGTTCGCTTTGGCAGCATTTGTCCAGGAACAAGTGACAGAGACGAGAAGTTGCGCAAACACTTGTGGGAGAGGGAGGAAACTGCTCAGCGCTGAGCTGCGAGGGCCAGACTGGGCTGTGCTGGGCTGAGCTGTGTTGGGCTGTGCTGGGCTGTGCTGTGCTGAGCTGTGCTGGGCTGAGCTGAGTTGGGCTGTGCTGTGCTGAGCTGTGCCTGTGTTGGACTGGGGCTGTGCTGGGCTGAGCTGTGCTGGGCTGAGCTGAGCTGTGCTGAGCTGAGCTGTGAGAGCCGGGGGGGGGGGGGGGATCGAGTCCCCGGGCAGATGATGGAGAGTGGGGGTCAGGGCGATGCTCCTGGTGTGGGAGAGTTCCCCTTGTACACCATCGAGGAGGAGAGATCCAGCCTGATCTCTGTCAGCAGCGCCCGGGATCGCTGCTTGGAAAGCGCCCAGGAACAGGAGGAGGAGGAGGAGGAGGAGGAGGATGGATCAGGTCACTCCTTGCAAAGCAATTCCTCTGGTGAGGAGAAACTCCAGGAAAATGCAACCACAGGAGACAGCAACACATTCGTGGTGGCAGATTGCAATGGTAACACTCATGTTTTTTAATCCCCCCCCACGCACACATACACACACAAACCCTTGGAGTATTTATTTATTTGATTTCCTCCCTGTTTTGAAAGGGTAAACATACCTTTTGTGCAGTGGGAGTATTTTAAGTTTAATGATTTGTGGGAGCAAACCTGTGTGTTTCCAACGATAACTTTGTTTTACCACTTTAAAATGTAATCTTCTTGTTGTTGTTGTTGTTAAAGGTTATTCTTTGAACTGTTAAAATAACATGTTTGGTGGTGGTATAGATTTCCACCTGGGCCAGTGACCAGGCTGACCACGACATCATCAACAGCAAATTACACGAGTATAGCGCCCTTCACGTCGGAAAGACGTCCCGGGGAGCTGGACAGTCGTGGGATTTTCGGACCCGAGCTGGGAGTTGGGGTCAGGGCAGGGGGCGTAACACAAAACAAGTGTCATAGATGCAAACCAATGCGGAGAATGACTGCAGCACTCTCTGGAGTCCCGAAGTCTTGGCTCTTGGCAACCTGCGCCTAATACTTTCCGGAATTAGGTAAACAGGATGTGTCCCTCCGGGGAGAGAAAGCACATCCCGTTGCAACAATCCATCCCTGGAATTTCCGTGCGTGGGTGGGAGGCATGGAGTTCTCTGGTTTGGATAATCATGAATGTGGTAATGGGTTTCCGCATGTGTCAGACACCCAGCTGACCAAATACAAGTATGTACTAATTACCATGTGTTGTATATTTCTCCCCCTCCGCCAACACATGCTCAGCAATAGAATTATGGTTGGTCGTCAAGACTGTAATACGATTGTAATAGAACTTTATAGGATGAGATTATATCCCAAAACGTTGTGATCACTCCAGTTTTGTGTATTTGTATTTATCCTGTAAACATTCCTGTATATATGAACACACATGCTAAGGGTAGGAACTGTTTGGATATAAACATATTTTTATTGGGTGTGTATCAGGCAGACAGACATCTAAAGTGAAAGATAAGGTAAAGATCCACCTGTTATCACATCAAATGGACTCTGCTCTGGATTTGGAGTTAGAAAAACATGGTTGTGGAGTCTTGTAGCTTGGTGGTTAAAACACTTGCCTCACAAGTGACAGGCCCTGAGTTCAATTTCTGGACAGAGTGAATCGTCGGACAAGTTTCCTTACTCCACACACCTTTGTTTACCCAGCAGTAAGTCGGAACCCAGTTTTTAGTTGATTCGTGAATCACTTTTCCGGGGGTAATAATCCATTCAAAGCAAAAATAAATTTTAAAAAATTTGATCACTCAGTCCATGACTATTTGTGGGATGCTGCTGTGCGCAATTAGCTGCCGCGTTTCGCCCACAAAGTATACAGTCAATTCACTTTACAGTGCATTCTGCGATGCACTTTCAGTTGTCTCGAAGATGTGATAAGGCACAATATCAAATGCAAGGATTATTATTATTAAATCAGTCAATCGTTAAGAAGACGAGATCTCAAAGATCTAGTTAAAGCACTTTTATTCAGGCATCATTTACTCTGCATCCAGTTAGTTATGCCATACCTGACAATGGAGGCCCAAACTAGACAGTGTTTTATCTTGGATCAGCACAACAATTCACACAGAAACATTAACTCAGAAGATTCATGTTGAGAAGAAGAGCAGCAGAAAGCTTGTACTGGATGGAAGTGATGAAAGTGGACACCATCATTGTTCCAGTGGAGCAGTGCCAGGATTTCCAAGTCAGCATGGTAAGCTTGTTGGTTTTACTTGTAAAATCAGTACAAACTTTACGAATATATTATTTATACATGGCTTGCACATGTTTAACATGAATGATGCTTCAATTTAAAAAAAACTTTTGATGAAAAATGTAAACCTAACAAACTTTATGTATCACATACTTCACGTCACCATCCTTTTCTTCTTGCTTCTCATCTGTTTCATCTTTCTCAGCAGACGATGAAGATGTTCCCAGGAAAATGATTTGTCCCTGGTCCAGGGAATGTCTCCCCATTCGAGTCAATGGAGTCGCTGCCATGAATCACCTTTATTTACTGAAAGAGGCTTCTGTCTTCACCACCTGTTATTGAAGGACTGCCAACTCTTGCATGGTTTTGCATGGATGGGGGTGGGGGCAGTAGTGGGGGGTGGGGGGCAGAAAGCAGGGTGGTAAAATACACAGTGTTTTGGAGAAACCAATGGTAAACACATTAAAAAACAGTGTGACAATGAGGGAGGGTTGGGTAGAAATAATAACTGAAACACTAATTAAAACTCCACAAGGTCCCCGAGGGATATGGAAAACTGATAGGATTAGAATATGGCAATCATCAGTTTCAGTCTTTGCAAAATTGCTTTATGGAAATACCTTCACTGTCATTGCCCTTTCTCGATTTTGTTCATGCTGGTGATTGAAAAGCTGCACTTCTGGGTTGTCTGGTCAGACAGGAACAAATCTCTCAGGGCTAGGCTGGAGGTAGGAGGAGTAAAAGTAGCTTGGTATTTCTGACGTACTCCTTTGTTGTTTCAGAAACAGCTATACATAGAGAACAATTTATTACTCACAATGCAGGGCTATGAAGTTAATATTGTCTTCATCTGGAGCAGTTTCAAAGTTAGTTCACTGAATTAACTGTTTGCTTCTGGTTGCATAAGTGGCACAAGAAGTGACAGTGAAGGAAAAACAATGCTGAGACCACCAACAACAACATTTTAACAACAAATTATATTTGTATCGCGCCTTTCACATCAGCAGGACTTCCCAAGACATTGAAATTTTACATTAGAATAGCACCTTGAGAGGATGCCTTAAAGTATACTGGTAACTTGTTGTACAATTCTTTACAATTGGGGAAAGATTTGCATTAGGACTAATTGTTTCATGAAAGGAATTTCCAGGATAAGAATCTAACATATGTGAAGAATGCATTGTGGAATTTAATTAAAAACGTCTGACAGTGAGTTACGATCAATACTAAGAGTGAAACAGACATTTTATCTCATTGCAGTATCTCACTTTGCTTTTTTATGTTTGATAAATAATTAAAATTAAATATGGTCAAACCTGTTAAAGCAACTACCTCTATTCAGCAACCACCTGTTATCAACAACCACTCTGGAACAGTCCCAACTAATTTTCCATAATAAACCACCGCTATTCAGCATCCACCTGTTTAACGCAACCAGTGGCCGCTCTTTTTTTTGGCTCTGTCAGTGTACAGAGATTCTTTTCAGTGGCCAGTTCTAAGTCAATTTAAGTGTAATTTAACAGCAACAACTTGCATTCAAAACCTTCTACAGAACAATGCAAATGTAGTCGTCATCCTCTCCTCCTTCCCCTCACCTCGCTCCCCAGAAAGGTGGCTGGCAATTGGTCGGTCAGCCACGTGCGAGTGAGCATGTGTCTAATTGATGGAGGAGGACATTTCTGTTTGCAGTGTGTTTGGAGGCAACATGGCTTGAGCTCCGGGAGATGAGTCTCCTCTTATATTTAGTCTTGTTATATGAATAGTTTGGTTAATTGAATAATTTTCACTGTAAAATTGAGTATTCAATTAACAGAATTCACTGTATTAATATCCTAGAAACGCACAATATATTGCTTAGTTTTCTGGAATGCAATTTAATTGAGTATGACCTCCTTCCTGCCCTCCCTTTATTAACCCTGCCTCTCTCTGTTTACTCATTTGCCTGCTTCTTTAGGAACTGTTCAGTAAAGGGAAATGTGTTTTCATTAACTTAAAGTTTTAAAAGCCTCTGAAGCACATTACAGTTGTTAAACAAAAGTTAAAAAGCTTAGAAAAAGTACAAAAGTCATCCTGCAAATTCCTGTTAGAAGTCGTTTTGTGTTAGTAATGATGTCAGTCCGGATATGCTCTTGTCTCTGATAAGGATGTATTGCACAAATCTCTGCAATCTGCTGTCCTGGCTTCAACACTCTGGCTGAGAGATAGCAGAGGAGACAAAGATAATATTGAAAAGTGTTTATCGAAAATTATTTGCTCAAAATATCAAGTTTGTTTATAAATGTTTGAATATTTGGTAGTTTTAATTTTTTTAGCCCTTGCATTCAGGAACTTTGCTTTTTTAACAGTCAGCATAGCTCAACTATGCCAACTCCGTGCTTGTCGGCCTTCCCAACTCTTCTCTCCACAAGCTGCAGATTATCCAGAGCTTTGCAGCTCTTGTTCTCTCCCACATCAGGCTCCATGACCCCATCACCCCCACCCTCTCTGCCCCCACCCTTTGGAACTCCATCCCATATTCCCTTCGTCTCGCTCCTTCCCTTGCCTCCTTCAAGGCATATCTCAAGACCCTCCTTATCAACCATGCCTATACAAATATAATGTTGTATTGTACTGTATTGGATGCCTTTTCTTATGATATCCCATTGGAATGCATTCAAAACTCTAGAAGTGACAGAGCCATTGCACTATCCGATTCCACAAGCATATTTTTATTTTTACTTCATTTCTCTCTTTTTCGCTGCCTACTGAAAGAACTCCAAGCATCAGTGTTCAAAAGGGTTTAAAAATGAAGAATGTATTGTCTTGCTTTGGGACAGATACACTACAAGAAGATGAATCGTGTATTCAAATAATGATTAGAAGGACCTTTGAAAATCGACGGAAGTTGATTCTTTGAGACTTATTTCATACATATTCTAGTTAAAAGTGGCAAGTTAATAGAACCAGCCCAGTATAGTGAATTCAGATCTCTCAGGCTCAATAAAATTCAATGAAGATGAAAGTTTAATTTAAAAAAAGTACATGCTACAGACTTTTTGTGGTGATTGAAGAGAAGGTTGTAATAATTATAATAAATTCTTGCATTTAATATAGCATCTTATCACATTGTTGTAACGTCTCAAAACATTTCTTAGGATTTTATTATAAGTAAAAAAGGCTGTGCAGGTGAACCAACAATGCACACAGCAATGTCCCAGAAACAGCTATGAGGTGAATTATTAATTTTACTTGGGGCAAAGTAACAATGTCCCACGAGGTACAGCCTCCACATTTACATCAAACGATCGGAGTATTCAAATCTGAATTATCTGATCAATGCTAAAAATAAGATTCTGTTTTTTTAAATAAGCTGGGGTTTTAATTTCTCTCAGAACCTGATGTGTACAACAGACCATTAATAACTTTTCAGAACATTGTGTTATAGAGTTACAATAAAAAGAGAGATGTAAGGTTTGATAAATGTAGTCATGACTGCCTTTAGTAAACAGGAAGTTTAGTATTGAGGCAAAGCAACAGAGTGCATGGATCACATTTCAAGTCAGTCAACAGTTTCTGTCAGAACCAAGATAAGGGGCTCAAGCACTTAGGATACACAGGATGAATGTGTATCCTCTTCCCTGCTTCCAGCTACAGCTGAATATATTGTGAGATGGATGAGTTAAATGCAGATTTAAGTTGGCATTCTAACAGAGTGATCGGCAGATAAAACTGAAGGAAATGTGAGATTTAGAATTGTTTCCATTTTTGAAATGCCTGGAAGTTATGTGACTGAGAAATCTGCAGTCAGGAGCCAATCATTAGGCTGCCTGGAGTCAGGCATATTGACTGGAGCATCCGGTTTGGGATACTGGCAGTGAGATTGTGGATGAATACAGATGCATTAGGGATTGAAACTGCCAAGTACATTACATGTGGGACCCTTAGAGTCAACGTAGAGATGAGAGAGTTATCGTGTTAATCAGCTTGGCTTTTCACTAGAGGCTTTCCACTTTTCACTGAGGAGCCCCAGCAGTAAGTTCTTTAATTTAGTTTGAGGAATGTGTCTGCTGCAGCCTCCCTGTCCACTATTTAATTGTGAGTTACTGATAACTCAATCATTACATGTAACCATTCTGATGTTGTTTGCCAATTATTTTCTGCAGGTAAGGCAGCCTTCTGTTCTTCTGCAAGCTCCCCCATGCATTGGTCCAATTTAACCCAAAACTCTGTGGAGTCAGATGAGAATTCAGAACCTGAAGAGCGAGCAGTTCCAGGTAAACACATAGTGAAAAGCATTCTTTCAAGTAAGAGGTAATGTCGATCTGTAAGCTGATTGAAAACTCAAACCGATTAAAGAGTAGGGTTGTTGTACCAGAGAGAGAATCTCGCCTGGCTTGTAACACAGTGAATTTATTGTTTCCATGTTGTGAGGTAATTTGAATGACTGTACATTCTTTCTGTTTCAATACTTTCTAGTGCGGAGTCCGTCAGAAGAAAATGAAGTGTCTCTTTCTCTCCCTAAACAAATCTTACATGATTCATCAGGCATGGAGAATAGGGAATCAGGTAAGGGATAGGGAATTTCAGCACATCCTGAAAAGTGCCAAAATCTTATCCTTTTGTAAAGTAGCACTCAGGTGTGACAATGTTAATGATGTGAGAAAAATTGCACAGCCAATTCACTGTGCAAAAGCATTGAGTAAAAATCAGCTGGTCAGTAAAGTTACTAACCTTGATGGTCTCTGCTTCTTTTAATGAGATTTTCCTGTGTTTTTCCCACCAAATTTTCTTCTCCATTTTTCTCCCTCTCGTCCCCCTCTCCTAAAAGCATCTGACTCATTTATTCCTTTAGGTTCAGCTAATACATATCCTCATCCGCACCAAACGCTTCACACCCATCTCCCCAATCCTCACCAGGCTGCACTAGTTTACTGTCTCCAAACGCATCGACTTCAAGGTCCTCACCCTGACATACAAATGCGTTCATGACCTAGCACCTCCCTGACCTACTTATAACTCACTCCTCTGCCTGGCCCCTTTGCTCAGCTAATGCAGGCCTGCCCACATCCCTAATCCCCTCCATGCTACCATCAATAGTGAACCTTCAGCTACCATGTCGCTAATCTCTGGTACTCTGTAGTTCAATCCCTGCATCTGTCCCTCTCTTTATTTCTAAATTCCTTCTGAAAACATACCTCTTCCACTGCACCTAATGTCGCCTCCCTACCCCTTTTCCCTTGCTCGGCTTTCAACCCCGCCACTGCACTGAGCTATGAGACGTAATCCTATGTGAAAGATGCTTTAGAATTACAGATTATTGTTATTGTGCTGTGTGTACATTTCCACTGGTGAATACATTTCCTTCTGCTGCCTCACCCAAGTTGTCTTTATTCATGAGTTACAGTGACTGTCAGATGGCAATTAACCACAGAAAGACTTAACAGCCAAGTTCATTCATGTTCTCACTTGACGTTGACCCCTTTGAACCTCTAGCAAAGATCAGTAGATAATGATGAGGAGTGGGACCCAGGCTGATTTTCAGCTCTCTATCCTAAAGACAATGAAGCCAAGTTGAGGGTCCAACCCAAGGAGTCCTGTAGCTCAGTGGTTAAAGAACTTGCCTTGCAAGCGAGACACTTGGGTTCAATTCCAGGCAGGGCGAAACCTTGGGCAAGTTTCCTTACTCCACACGCCTAATCATAATCCCTCAAAAAAATAATAAATTGGTTACTTCAATGAACGACAGTTTGTGAGACACTGCTGTGCGCAATTGGCTGCCGCGTTTCGCCCACAAATATATGGTCAATTTACTTTATAGTCTATTCTGTGAAGCACTTTGAGACGTCGAAAAGATGTGAAAAGCGCTATTTCAAATGCAAGGATTATTATTATATTATAAGGTCAGCATACACTGATTCAAACTGCCAACTTTCTGATCCTGCATAAAATAGTCCTCCACTGGACCCTGAATTTATTTATGAGCCCATTTGATTTCTCTGTTTGTAAACAAGCAATGCTGATGTCAGTAACATTACCAGCCAATTTCACATGCTCCCCCTGTAGGTAAATTGTGGAGAGAATTGCTGGTCATTGTGGAAGGTGACAGTGAAGAAGAGTGTGAGGATGGGGTTAGTGCATAGCAAATCAAAAGTTGTAAATGGAGAGCAGGTAAAGAATAACACTGTAAAATGGTGCAAAGTAACATTCTCAAAGGTAAATTAATGCTTGCAGAGCTAGATCGTCCTGAGAAAGACTCACTCAACAGTTGTTCCACATTATCGCTGGTTGAAAGTGGAGTTCCGACAGGTAGGATTCTCTTGTCTTGCCACTGTTTGTGTTTAAAAACAATATTAGCTTTAATAAGATTTCTAGGTTATATTATGTGTCATGGATATGTGTTTGGGTTCATTATTAAAGAATGATTTGTTTTTTTTAAAGAAAACAAGGTTTTGTGCTCTTTAAATTTAATTTGAACTCTGAGCCACATGTTGGTGAGACAGGGGCTTAGATACACAATTCCCAGCATGTAAAGCTCCCATTGGGCCAATGAGAGAATCAGCACTTCCCCACAGTTAGAACAGGAGGGGAATCTGAGGGTAGGCCAACCCAGTTTGTTCTCTTTTGTGAGCCATTCATCAACTTGGGCAAATTAATAATAATAATAATCCTTGCATTTCATATTGCACCTTATCATGTCTTTGAAAAGTCTCAAAGCCCTTCATAGGATACACTGTAAAGTGTAATGATTGTGCATTTCGTGGGGAAAACAGCAGTGAATTGTGCACAGCATTGTCCCACAAATAGCAGGGAGTAGAAGCCTCGGCATGTCACAAAGGAGACCTAAAGGAGAGAAAGCAAATAAAAATTGTCATGCATTTTCAGGGTAAAATGTGACTAGTACTATAAATATAGACACATTTTAAAGATGTAATGTGGTAACTTATCCATTGAGAAAACATTTAATGCCATTGATTCATTCATAGCTATTTCCCTGAAATTGATCATAAAGAAACAAATCACTCGACTTCCCGATACTCAACTGCAGGAGACGCTCAGAGCAAAACTACGCATTCTGGAGAATGAGAGTGGAGAGGTTGCAGCCCTTCTCAGTGTAAGTCTGCTTGGCTTTTGTTCAAGATGCAGCACTTCCGCAGAATGCTTAAATGTGAAGCATTTTGAGTTATGTCTTTGGAGATGATAAACTGCTACAATTAAAGTACTGTATGCATGTTTTATTCTTTCTATCAATGCTTTGCATCATTGTTACATCCAATATTCTGAAAGTAGAAGCCCAGTCAATTAACTCCAATTTCTGTGAATGTAACATTGTATTTAATGAGAAAGAAGGTGCAGTAATGGTCAGCTGATGAACTGACGATGGGGGAATTAAGTAGAAAGAGGAAACGAACAAACCAGTTTTGGGACAAGTTTCATGTCCTGACCTAGATAACTGTAGCATTCTTTGCAAATGTACTAGAAGACGTGGAGGGCGCTATATAAATCCAAGTTGTTGTTGTACTTTATTATTGAGTACATCTAATATTTTTTTCATTACAAGCTGTTCAATTTGGATGCTTTGACATTTGTAAATAGTTTTCATTGGAAATATCAACAATTGTTGTGCACGTGAGCAGGTAAATTGCTCCAGTACTGATCCACCCATATCCTCTACTTTATTCCCTTGCAGTCAGCTCATCAATGAAAGAATTACCCCATCCCATGGTGCAAAACACTAATAAATGAACACAAACACTCCCTAAATTGTACCACCGATCTTACGTAGCATAAGAAAGGTACTGTGCAGAAATTTGACTCTTGTATGTTGCATAGTGAGAGTTGCTTGGGAATTAGAAACCACACACCAGTGATCCATCCTCATTAATGATGCAATGCTCTGGATGACAATAGAAGTTTAACACCATGGTAATGACATCCTAAATTCACTATTTGATTACCTGATTTGATTACATTGATTATTTACTGACACAAATGGAATGTGTTGCCACTGGGCAGAAATGTGTAAACAAGGAAGACTTGAGGACAGTGAGGAAACTTCTGTGTGAAATTTGATGAGCCTAAGATTATCAGACTGTGTTCCCGGAACCATAAATTAGCCTGTTGTAGTGATCAAGTCAAAATGCTACCTTGTTTCAGGAGCTTTCGGCCAGGCTGCTGTCAATTCACAGTGATCAAGACTTGATTTTGGTCACTTTTAAAACATTTGAAGAAATCTGGAAGTTTTCAACATATTACTCGCTAGGTAAACCATTTCCTTTTTTTCCAAACGTTGTCTTTTGGCACCTTGTCACTGAATTTCAATGATCTATAATATCACGATTTTATAGACATTTTAAGTTGATGTTAGACGTATAGTTTTTTCTCTGTTGTGGCAATGATTTGGAGTTGCTACATTCAGCCATGGTGTAAAAAAAAATGTCACTTCATAGACAGATTGATGCTCATCATCTTACAATATATTGAACCTGTATATCCCTCCTTCTCTTCCTGTGGGCAGGCTTTGTTGGCCATTGCTTAGAGAACCTGTTGTTGGACCAATTGTTCTGGCTGAACAACCTGGATGATGAAGACGTCAGGATTGAGGTCCAGACAAATGGAGAATCCTTGGAAATAATGTGGAAAGGCCTCCTCCTACAGGACGGTGAGAATGTAAACATTCCAATGTCGCAAACAAAACAAGAACTGGAATTCCGAATTTAAATAAAAAGATTACTTAACATAAATAATTAAACATTGAAACATTCAAAGGAAGATGCTCTCAATAGAGTTTAGTAATTTATTAGAACTATATTGCTGTGCTAATATTTATTTTTAGCTATAGTTGAATGATACAAGATCCACCTGTATGGTGAGCAATATGTGTGCCATTTGCTTAGGTACCCCTAAATTGTCGGATTAGGGTGCGGGCTTTCATGTTGTAACAGACTTTGGAACCAGGAATGTAGAGGATCGCTAGTGTAGGGTAACCCACACAAACCATGAAATCACTCCATAGGGGCCTGTCATTACCCCTGAGAGGGGTCGGAGCCTGGACTGTACAAAAATTGTAAGCCGCGACCAGAACTCCAAGCCAGTCTCTTGAAGGAAAGCCTCTGGTTCTGCAAGGCCAGGAAGAACAAATGAAGCCTGCAGCTTAGTCACATTGCCAGGCTGAGATGGTGTAGAGATGGCATAAGACTGTTGAGTGGCATAAGACTTTAAGAAACTGATAGACTACAGAGATGGGAATACCTGAGCAGGGTGGAAAGTGAGTGAGGTGAAATATAGATGGCAATGCAAATGTGAATTTGAAACCTGGCATGATTTTAATTCATTGTGTGCAGACATGTTGAGTTTTATCGATTTTTAGCTAATTCATTACGGGGTGCACTCTTCACATGTGCAGTATTTCATAGGTGACAGATGTGTGCGTGTGTGTGTGGTGGGTGGATTGGGGGAGGAAGGAGGTTCATAGGAATAGATGAGTAGCTCCATTGTCTGATTTGTACAAATACATTACTGTAGGCTGTTTGTAGTGAGGCAGACTGTTTGTAGTGAAGTCTGTGATCTGGACCATCTTGCAGTGCTACTTGCGTAACAAGCTGCAGAACTGTTTTGGGGGAAATAAAAATAAATTGAGTAAATTGAATGATAGATTTCTATAATAATAGGGCATGAATGTATAAATGTTACACAGCTTGGAAAAAAGCTAACAAATAGTTCTACATTTCTTCAGATATTAACCCATAACTTTAATTTAATTTATATCTTGTAACTGTTTGTGTCTAACCATTGTCCAGATTTTATTTGTAAATCTCTTGATGCAACCCAAATATTGATTATGTTTCACTATGTTTTTCCTTAAGGTTTGTTCTTTGCAAGGTGTCCATTAAATCTTCAGAAATGTGAAGAAGTTGACCTGGAACTCAAACCAAATGATTTTGTTGTTGTTGCGGATGCTAAACCCAGTTCTAAATGGGCAGGACATTCTTTGTTCAGTGGCAAAAAGGGTTTGCTACCAAAATCTTGCTTCCAAAGTCTGGAGCTTCTCATTCCTTTCCACCAGTAGGTAGCAATATTTTTCACCCACCGTTTTAAATTGGAATGAATTTAAGTAACCAAAGTAATAGGGATGAGTGTGAGATATATAGTTTTAGAGATGGTGAGTGGTTTACAAAGTCCCTTAGCGTATTGGTTAGAGACTCGCCTCACAAGTGAGAGGACCCAGGTTCGATTCCCAGGTAAGGCGAAACCTTAGCAAGTTTCCTTACTCCATATGCCTGTTTACCAAGCAGTAAATAAGAACCTGTTTGTTAATCAATTGGTGTAAAAATCCCTTAAAACAAATAAATAGCTAGATAGCTGGATGGATGGAGAAATGGATAAAGAGAGATAGAGAGAGGGAGATAATATAGATATAGATAGATGGATGGGTGGGTACATGAGTGTATGGATAAATAATTTGGCCACTCAAATAATGACTGTTGTGAGAGATTGTAGTGGATAATTGGCTGCCACGTTTCATCTGCAAAATGAACAGTCGGTTCACTTTAAAATATATTCTGTGAAGCGCTTTGAGATGTCTCAACAACTTGATAAGGCGCTGTATCAAATGCAAGGATTGTTATTATGTTTTTGCTAAACAAATCTAAAAGCCAAAAGTTTTGATTCAGCTTCCTTGATCATCATGGGGTAATGTCTTCACCTAACCGATTGGACAGCCCAACATCAGACATGTATTCATCCTCACTTGGCCTGAGAGCTCAATCGCTCTTGAACCTTCCAAATTGTAAATTCCATCCCACTTATCGGATATCTTGTAGGACACATCAATATAATAGTCCCTGAATCACAAATATGATTATGCTAAAATATTTTGTAATATTCATCCATTCCCAATTCTTCTCTATTGAACTCTGCCTCCTTTCCTCCATTATCAACATTCCCTCCAATCCCAGTACTGTAATGTAACTGCACCCATCCCTGTATCCTAAATACTGTTACCAAGAAGATAGTCACGCAATTATTTTTAGAAGGACGTCGGATCCACAGGATCCACTTCTTTTTACAGTCATTCAGAATTTCTTTTGTTTGTAATGCAATATCGACCTTCGCATTTGAACCTGACCCTGGAATGCTTGTTGTTGACATTGAGCATCAACAGTGGAAATGTGGAAACTCCAGATAACTCAACCCTGTGGCTTAACTCATCAATAGCACTTAAGTCATCAATATCCTGCACGCTCTCCGTGCAAAATATTAATAAAGGATTTCTCTTTACTTGACACTCTGCTTAACACGTAACGCGTTGCATTCTAGAAATGATTGTAAATACTTACAATGCAAAATTGATCGGATAACTTGTCCTATAAGATGGTATCTTGCATTGAAGAGGCCACCAATCCTAACCTGTGAAGGGTTGGGCGCGCATGCTCAAATGCATTGCAGAGGCCACTGCTCTACTAGAGGGCCGGATCATCCTGCCCTGTATCCTACTCTATCCTGTGACAGCATATGGTGGGAGGCCACAGCTCAGCCCTCCATAGACCAGAGGCCTCCGAGATGCATCTGAGCACAGGTCACAGGCACTCGGTGGAGGTTGGGCGCATATGCTTAGATATGGTGTCAACGGATACTGGCTGAGCGAGCGAGAGAGAACGGCACTGTGGGGCCTGGGAGCATAGGTTTTATCAAATAAACTTATACTTAACTTCAACAAGTTTTAACAAATACACTGACAGTCCTGGGGGTGAGGCTGCTCCATCACACTGACAGCTGCTCGCTCTGTATGGGCGCAGTGCTTGTTGGCGTATACATGCTCACAGCGCCCCCTGTGGGGCAACTATGCCTAACTTGCCACATCTGATAACTCATCACTGAGCAATTTTGCCTTAGAGTGACGAGTTATCTGGTATTTACTGTATTTCCTTCTTTAGTGAACACAAACAATCTATAAATTAAGGCACGTACAACATGGGAATATTTTGCAAGTTGCCATTAACATTCGGAAATAATAATGATAATCCTTGCATTTAATATAACACCTTTCACTTCCTAAGGAGGTCTCAAACATGTTTCACAGAATTTATTGTAAAGGGCAGTGACTGTGAACAATTCCCTTTCAGAATTCATATGGTTATATCTCATTATATTTTATGAAGTAATGCATTTGACAAAATTATACTTGATGTTTTCTAGGTGGTTTTTCAAAATGTTTACTGAAGATCTTGGCATACACAATGATCTGTCTTCAGAATTTTCTTACCCACTTGGTAAGATCCTTACATTTTTACACATAAAAATGTTGTTTAGAACAAGCATTCATTTTAATGTGTTATTTTTTGTGCAAATTAAATTGAGTGAAATTCCACCTGGGTCGAGATTCACTCTATTTTAACATTTCAGAGAATCCAGAATTTGGCAAATTGAATTAAGTCTTAACCAAATGTCTCTTGTTCTTAATAGAACTCACAGCAAACCAGCATTAAAATTTAGACTTTATTTAAGAATAGTTTAATATGTGGATACTCCAAAATGCTAAAAATAAAATAGAGTAAATCTCGGCACAGGTAGAATTTGAACCCCGTTATTTGCTAAATCTAGCCTATGCATTCTTCCTCAATTACAATGGAATATCCCATTTAGACTCCAGTGTTGAAGTGCACCAGTTACTGTACATTTAATAATGTAACTATTATGCAACTGTATTGAAGATGCATCAGAGACGCTCACAGGGAACTACTGTGTAGAACTAACAAGAACAACAAGTTGCATTTATGTAGTGCCTTTCTTGCAGGGTAGCGTCTCAAAACACTTAGATGAAAGCCTTAAACAATCTATCTCCATCAAACGAATCATTTAGAAAGAGAAGAAATGGAAGAGGCTCTGCGGCAGTCTGATTTTAAGCGCTCCAAGATGCTACCCACATGAAAGGCGCTATGTAAATACAAGTTGTTGATCTCATTGATGTAATGGATTAGGCCCATTCTCACAGTACTCCTCAAATACGAAAATGATAGAAGCGTGCAAATATAAGGCTTACTTCAAAGTTCCCAGGCACTATTTGAAAGAGCTATACTGTACTTGGGGTTCTTAGATGTTTGCTGCATAAGAATATTATCAGTAACATTCCATTAACACAATAGCTGCTAACCTCTGGAAAAGCTACATGTAATTTGAAATATGTTTTAATTGTTTTCTATAGGTAAGGGCTCCTGCATCGCAATGGTTGATTATGAAGGTGCTGGGCTTGAGGAGTTGAGTTTCCAAATAGGACACAAGATTGAGATCATTGGGTTGCTTATCGCCTGCATGCAGTGGTTTCTGGGCAAAAATGAAACAAGTGGAAAAATTGGATTTGTGAAAACAAATCACGTGAGACCCAAAGACTTTACTCCACTGTAAGTATTTACAGATCTTAATTTTGGGAAGTTGCAGTGGCTCACAATATTTTATTTAAAATATTTGATGGATTTAAGATAAGAAATCAGAATTCACTAAGAAAATTGGAAGACAAGATCTAAAATAACTTAAAGCTTCAGAGATATTGTTGTTGGAGTTCTGCTCGCACCTGCTTCTGCTCGAGTTGGAGAAATCACAGAGCTGGAGATAGTGGGAGGGTGTGCTAGGGTATGAAAGAATTTAAAGGTGATCCTATCGAAGGTACCGATATCTGTGTATGTGGATATAGGAGTGAGTGAGTGCTAGTAAGATTGATATGATTTAATAAGATATGTGTCCCAATTTGAATAAATGTATGACAGTGCTGCCAGTTCTGCAGTTCATTAAGATTTAAACCAGCTTCAGACAGACAGTGTTACCAAAGATTTACCATCTTTTCGTAGGACAAATGATCTGTTGTTCATTGATGAAGCAGAAAGCTCCTTTTTCACCGAGCAAGAAAAGTTCAACGAAGAAGATTCCATGAAGTTGCTAAAGCAACTGACACGGACAGACATCAGTAATGTATATCAAATGGGTGAGTCAACCTGCAACAATGTGACTAGTCTTACATTACAGTACTGTATTTGGTTCTTGAAGGGTCAGAAAAATACCACTGAAGCTACTGATCGCTGCGGGCAGGTTGTTTGTTAAATAACAACATTTATATTGTGCCCTTCACGCAGGGTAAAGTAAAGATTGTCCGTAACCAATGTTTTACCCTTTGCTGTAAAATTACAGAAAAGTCACAAATTTGCTTTGAAAGTTATTTAAGTCTCTTCTACAAATTATTGTATGGAAAGTGGCTGCTGTGTTCACAGTCACAATAACTTTACAGTAAATCCTGTGAAACAATTTTGGCCATTTCAATGACTTGATGAGACGCTACATCAAATGCAAGGACTATTGTTATTAAATGAAGTAAATATATTTCACTGGCTATTCTAATTTTTGTTTCATTTCTGAATCCAGACAAATTAGGGCCATTGAACCCACAGTACGAGGATGGAAAAGGTAATAAAATAACAATCTGCATAATATAATTCAGCTCTTAACTTAAAATGTCTTTGTCAGCCTGGCTCAGTTGCTAGCACTCTTGCCTTTGGGTCAGAAGGTTTTGGGTTCAAGTCCCACGATCGGAGCTCATAATCTAGACTGACATTCTAATGAGTCCTGATGTTGCAGTGTTTCATTCTGCTGTGTGCAAATCGGCTGGCTGGCTGTAGAATAGTCAAAAAAACTACCAACAAAAACAATGAGAGTTATTTTGTTGATCTCCTCCTACCATAGAACTCACAGCAGCAGGTTTGCTCCTCAAAGGTGCGAATCCCATAGCTGGTCTTGGTCTCAGTGACACCGATTGGGTAGTTGGTATTCCACAAACCAGCACTGAGACACTATGCTCCACCATTCAAAATACCAGAGGCAATGTTGACATTCTCAGGCCCAAACCACAGTTATTGGGAGGGAAGGAGCCTCCGATTGTGGTGACTCAGGACCACTTCACAGAACACTGACGTAACTCAGCTTATAATAAAATTCCCATGTTAACTAGATCCCACTGTAAAAATAAATTGTCGACAAAGAATAACCACATGACTGAAGTACCAATGGGGTCCCAGTGCCTATTGAACCCTGCCCCAACAAGAAAGCAACAACAACAACTTGCATTTATATAGCGCCTTTCATGCCGGACGGCGTCTCGGAGTACTTAACACTGGCAGAGACCAATGCCGAGCCAGGGGGAGGGAAAAGGCACCACATCATCAGAGAAAGGGAGGAGGAAAAGGAAAGAAAATAAAGGAAAAAATTTTTTTATTAAATTTTCCACAGTTTGACACAAAGCATTACTGGGTATTCCATAGAATTTAATGGAATTAAAGATTTAGTGGCACCGCTTCTTAGATCTAATGATGCACATGTCCACTTGCTGTAAATAACTATTATTTTTGCACAACAGAGCAACACATTCCAAGTGTTAAAGAAATGGATTTGATGAAAGCTCAGCTCAAAGGACCTATAAACAGCTCAGAAGGTACACAGTGCAGCATATCAAACAATAGGAGCCAGGCTACTAGAAAGGGCTCTTTCGTTGCTGACAACGATTCAACACTGGTGTCTGAGGAAGCAGAAGAACAGTGTTTCTGTATCAACCACACAGAGGGCTTGGACAACCCTGAAACCTTTTACCCTTTGTTGCTTTTTTTGAACAGCAAGGGATACAGCAAACACTTTAAAAAACTTTACGACTCCTGCTTTTCTTTTCTGAAGTCCACTTTTCATGGCTACAGTGACGAGGAGGAAGTGGTACATTACCTTGAGGTAGCGAGAGAGGCAGCAAGAAAGCAACGAATGCAGTGGGCCCAAACACGTGTCTGTCTTCTGTTGGGCCGAATGTGCGCCAAGAAGCACAAATTCTCACAGGCCAGAGTGTATTTTGAAGAGGCAATAAGTTTGCTGAAAGGGGAATTTGCAGATCTGTTTCTATCAATTGCTGTGTACACGAACCTTGTCGCCACGTACCTCAAGCAGAATAACAAAGAAAAATGCACCTCTGTTTTTGAGAAGATAGCAGCCTTGCTACTGGGAATTCCAGATTATATCTGTAGCACAGATATGGAGTCTGAAATCCTTAAATATGTTTTAAGGCATGCCGTATTGAACAAAAATCAGATTGTTGAAGCCAGGGCATGTTTTCTTCTAACTAAGCTTTACATACATCTTAAACAGTATGAAGATGCATTGCCTTTCATTGAACGACTGCAGTTTTTGAAAAATAGTTTCATGGTAGGAAACACCACTTCTTTGGACTTTCACTTTTCCCTTGGATCATTGTACAGTCAAAAATGTTTGCCAAACCTTGCTCTGAGCTGTGCAAAGCTTTCATGCTCACAGCACGGTAGGACGTTAGTGGATTGTTTGAAAAGCACAAACTTTGTTATGATAGATGCCTCAAAGCTGTGTGGATCAGGGGGAGCCATTCATGTGATTCCAACACAGGTAGCAACTTACCTTAAACGGGCACTTACCTTAGCAAGCAGACCTGAACAGGACAATATTTGTCGAACTATTTACCTCAGTTTGTCAGAAATCTACAAACACCACAAAGTCTACAGCAAAGCAGTTCTTTACATGACAGAAGCCATTAACACAGAAGCCTCTGTTGGTACTGAGGAAGTGATTGACGCACAAATTTCCCTTGCATGTTTGCACATTCTGAATAGTCAGCCCTCTAAGGCTATTGTCCTTTTGAACATGTTGTTGGAGTACGTTCGGGATAGTCCTGTACAGCGGGGGGTTGTTTACAATATGCTCGCTATAGCTAAGAGAAGAGTGAACAACGTCAAGGAAGCTGCTGAGAACTACCGTCAAGCTTTGTCTATCTCTGTGGAGACAGGCCTGAAATTTAACCAAGCCATTGCCCAGGCCAATTTTGGATTCCTTTGTCTCTGGTCAAAGGCCTACAGTCTGTCTGAACAATTGATATTAAAGTCAATTCATCTTTTCTCTGAACTACCAAACGTTACCTCTGATGAGAATTTTATTCACGTTCTGATTGTGCTGGGACAATATTATATTGATCAGCAATTAAAAGACAAAGGGATATTTTATTATGAATGGGCACTTCTGATTGCATTGAAAGGGAATCTTATTGAAAGTAAGTACCATATTGACTTTTTTAAAGAAAAATTGATATCCACATATAGTGTATTTTGATTTATTCTAGAAGCCTCTGCAGGTCATTTGCTCACTTTGGCAATCAGTCAAGTTGGGAGAGGGCTTGGCAAAAGTTTACACACTACAGGGGTTTATTATGCCAACAGTAAATTCATTCTGTTGTGAAATCCTGAACAAATGCATCGTTATAGTAATGCAGGTTATTTGGAATTGAGCTATAATACCAAGGTCTTAAATAATCAGGTAACAGGAGAAAAAAAAGGAGTCTCATGAAAAAAAAAGATTCTTTTTACTGAAGGTTCAATCCTGTATCTTAAACATCCAGACACACAGCACAAAATACTGTAAATCTCCTGACTTGGAAACAAGTAAAAACATGTTTGTTGTTATAATATTAAGTTATACTGCTGTGATAATATAAAATACGGAGATATGGTATATTTAGTCAGTTAATGAAAGATTGTTTTTCTTTATAAGTTATCTGAATTCTTATCACAATGTAGCAATGAAAATTAAATGACCTGTCAGGGAGACTGATTACAAGCTCACATCAAGGTTTGAATGATCCATTGTAAATCATTAGGATTTGTATTGCGCTCGTAGTTGTACCAAGTCAGAGGAACATTATACTGTAATTAGAAAAAGAATAAAAAGCGCTTTTTGTCATTGACAATACAGTAAAACCAAAATGTCACTGCAGTAACTCAACAACAATAACAATTTACATTTATATACCGCATTTCACTTTGGAGGATGTCTCAAAACACTTCACACACAGACTCCCCAAGAAGTACATTGGATAAAATCTGTGATACTGATTAACTTGTGCATAAAGTAAGAGCTCTTTCCCTCCCTACCTGTCTGGCTCCTCCACCTATCAAAACAATGGAGCACATTCACTTAAAAGAAAGCCTAAGTCCAGGGAAATGATTAGAAATGGGGGAAAGCTCTAACCAAGCACTTTCTATACTTATTGCTTCAGTTTTTCTCCTTGAATCTAGGCCAAGTACAAGTCACACAGTTGCTCTGCCAGTTTTACAGTTCTGATTTCCCGAACGAGGCCCAATGCATCATTTACAATGAGTTTCTGCTTTCCCTTACTCGCAAGCTGGCAGACAAGGAACAGGAAGGCCATGTCCTGCAGAACATCAGCCAGCTCTACCTCTCTCTGGGAACGGAACGGTATGGGATAGATTGAACAACAACAACAGCAAAATTACATTTGTATAACGCCTTTCATATCGGGAGGACGTCCCAAGACACTGGACATTCAGAGTTTCAGACCTGAGCTGAGGGTTGGGCTGGGGGAGGAGGGAGGGCGGGGGGGAAGCAGGGAGATCGAAAGCATGATCGAAGAGGAGGGTCTTGAGGTGGGTCTTGAAGATGACAAGGGAGGGGGCGAGACAGAGGGATTGCGGAATGGAGTTCCAGGGGTGGGTGGAGAGTGGAACGCCCGTCCGCTGATAGTGTGGTAAGCAATGCGGGGACATGAAACAGGCCTGAGCCTGCTGAGCGGATGAAGTGAACAGGGTGGTAGGGGGTTAGGAGGTCGCAGAGGTAGGAGGGAGAAAGACGATAGAGGGCTTTGAAGGTGAGAACCAGGATCTTGAACTGTATCCTCTGTGTGATGGGAAGCCAGTGGAGTTGGGCAAGGATGGGGGTGATAGGGTCGCAGAGCCTGGTGTAGGACACGAGCTGCAGAGTTCTGGATGATCTGCAGCCTGTGGAGAGAGGAGTTGGGGAGGCCGACAAGCAGTGAGTTTGCGTAGTCGATCCTCGATGTAATGAAGACGTGTATGAGGGTTTCGGTGGCCTGTGGTGTGAGACAGTGTTGGAGCCGGGCAAAGTTGCGGAGGTGGGGGAAGGCAGAACGGGTCATGGCGCGAATGTGAGAGAGAAAGGATAGTTGAGGGTCGAACAAGACCCCAAGGTTCCGGACTTGCTCAGTGAGGTGGAGTGTGTAACCATGGATGGTGATACTGTCAGCGTCTGAGGTGTGGAGGCGCTGACGGGAGCCAATCAGGAGAGCCTCATCTTGTTGACGTTCAACTGAAGAAAGTTATTTCTCATCCAGGACTTGATGTCTGACAGACATTCTGTCAGGATAGCAGTGGTCCTGGAGTCAAGTGTGGAGGCAGAGAGGTAGAGTTGGGTGTCATCTGCATACGTGTGGAAGTTAACCCGATGTCTGTGGATGATGTCACCAAGGGGGAAATGGTATCTGAGGGAATATTTCTGTCTGGGTATAGGCTTACGACATCTTTTTCTCAGCATTTTAAAACATGCAATTCCTTTAACGATTCTTAAATTCATTCTTAATTTTGAAGCTTTTTTTGGTATTTTGGTAGTTTGTCAAAGAGGCAAGAAAATTGGCTTTAAATCAAAATTAAGAATTATCAAAAGTTTGTATGCTCAGAAACGCTAAGAGAAAAATGCTTGCCTGGACCTGGGTGGAATTTCTACCCACTAATGTCTTGAAGATTTCAGATAATAATAATAGTCCATGCATTTGATCTAGTTCTTTTCATATCAGGAGTGCAACTGAAAATGTTTCACAGGTTTTACTGTTTTGTCTGTTTTGTCGGCGAATAGCATAGTTCTGATTGGTTTTGTTATTTGTGTGCAAATGGTAGGAAGATTTCCTTTGTAGTTACTAGGGTCTAAATTGCAGCAGTTGCAAAAGGAATTTGGCCATTCTGTGGCCAAACATCTGAACTGCACACAGCTCTGAAGTCAGAGCTGAAATCAGAATCCAAGGGAGTTCCAGAGGGTCTGCCGTGATACATATAGAATTTGTTATTCCTCACTGTTCTGTAGTTTAGGGAGATTGACCCTGTGTATGCAGTGATATAATGCCATGACATTATCAATATAAGATTAAAATATATTTATAACATTGCTTTACAAAGGGACAAATCAATTACATTTACTGAACAGAGCAGAACAGTGCTCAGCAGATGGTCTCCTTGGAGTTGAATTGGCTTCGAGGTGACATGTTTAGCAACAGAATGTTGGAATTGAGCAGTCTCGGTTGTTCAGTTCATGGGCCAAGCCGGTCCACAGTACCCCAGGGTACTGCTGATGGCACAGCCAGGCTGGCTCATCGGCAGGATTTGGAAGGGAAGACTAGTCATTGGGGGCAGGGACTCTTCCCACTCAGCTCCCATTAACCCTGCAAGCCCAAGCTCTAACTGGTGGGATGGTCCCAGCTGGAGAAGCAATAGGAAAGCTTGCCAGGCAGTGCCCAAGCCTTGGCTCTTGGTCAGATAATCCACCCTGCCATCCAGTTCTAACTCTGTTTATCTTTGTGAACTCAGAGCATTTCGGTCAGCTCTGGAATATACCAAAAGGAGCCTTGGAATCTTCATTGATCTGAAGAAAAAAGAGCAGGAAGCTTATGCCTGGCTTCAAGCAGGGAAGATTTACTACATTCTGAGAGAGAATGAATTAGTGGACCTCTACATACAGGTAATGAGAAACTACAAAAGGCACATGGGTGAGTGCCAGTGACTTTCCATCCAGCTCAGTTTAAACAAGGCTTGGAAGGTCATTAACATCAATCGTTGTATATTATATCTATTTATCATGACAAGGCTGTCAAATCTATTAATGATTAAGGATTATTTTGTGTAGTATACTGCAGGTTCTATTAAACAGAGTCAGCTACAAGGATATGGAAAAAGGCAGGTAAGTGGGACTGAAAGGATTGCCCTTGATGACGTCAGTACAGACCCGATAGGCTGTGCCATAAATTTATAAAAATATATCC
The DNA here is from genome assembly GCF_018977255.1 of Callorhinchus milii. Taxonomy (NCBI): domain Eukaryota; kingdom Metazoa; phylum Chordata; class Chondrichthyes; order Chimaeriformes; family Callorhinchidae; genus Callorhinchus; species Callorhinchus milii. The sequence goes on along the minus strand of NW_024704785.1, from coordinate 396,608 downwards.
AATTTAATTCTTGTGGTTGTGCAGCGTTTAGTATTGTGGAGGTATAATCAGTATCTACTGCATATCAAACACTTATCAATACTATTTCCATAGAACCATAGACATTTAGGGCATATAAGAAGGCCACTTTGTCCATTTTGTCTATGTTGGCTGCCTTAAGAGCAATCCTTTCAGTCCCATTTACCTGCCCTTTCCCCATATCCCCATTGCTGACTCTTTTTAAAATATTTATCTAGTTCGCTCTTGAAGGCCAATATGGATTCTGCCTCAACCACCACTTCATATCTTGACTGCAAAATTGTTGATCATGGAACTATAGAAAGTGTTTAGCACACAAAGAGGCCACATGGCCTATTGTGTTTGTGCTGCTGCTCGCTCCCCTACTAGAATTAAATACTCTGATCCCTTTTAATTTAAGCAAAACAGCCTGGTGCTCTGATGAGAAAACAGTAGGGTCGTTGCTTTTTTTGGAAGAATGAGATCAGATGGGCTGACAAGCCTTCTTCATCCGAACTGATTTTGTGATCTATATTCCTGCTGTTTTGCAGACATGTTACTTTTGGAAGTCATGATGTGTGCTGTGTTCTATCTGTTGTTAAATGTAGCTTATATTTAGCAGTGCATTATATAACCTAGCCTTATATCAATAGTTTACAGATGCTCAATACCTAAAAAGCTCAGTAAGAGCCTCATTGTGATTTCTCCACAATAATGCTGCTCATTGTTTAATAACAATTTAAGGTTGCACATGATGCTGCTGTCAGTACGGAAAAATTAGACTTTGCACTGGAAGTTTTTGAAGCAGCAGGAGATGTATTTTTTAATGGATCCTGGGAAAGAGAGAAAGCCATATCCTTTTATAGGGTAAGTGCTGTCTATGTATATTCTGCTTTGGCTACCTGATGTTCTTTAAATCTAAACTGTTGTAGAATTGTGTTTAATTTATCAGTTGGAAGGTTGTGTTTGTAGGTCCGGTTAATCATGTGTAAATGTTTCGCCCACAAAATATACGGTAAATTCACTTTACAGCACATTCTGTGAAGTGTTTTGAGACGTCTCGAAGATGTGATAAGATGCTATATTAAATACAAGGATTATTATATTATATTAAAGCTACAAAACAATCTAAAGTGAAGTTCACTCAGGTATCACATCACACTCTGCAAATGGAATTCATTTTTGTTTGTATGTGAGAACTAAGATTTTGAACATTTTATCCATTTCCAGATCTTTTGCCTGCTTTGATTCCAAATATCTGTAGAAACATAGATATTAAAATACAGACAGATATTATCCTTTTCCGATGTTCCCCTCCCTCTCCACTCTGTAGCACAGTCAGGCCAATTCTAGATTCCAGCACACCTATTATTGCACTGGGTGGGCTCAGCTAACTCAGCCGAATCTAAACATTGAACCAGGGATTGTGTATGACTTAGCTTCACTGTGGCAATATCAGCCAAGCCATTAGGAAACAAGGATTGGGTTCATGTCTAAAATGATTGATTTGATCTTAAGAGAGAGAAAGATCCCTGTTAAAAAAATACTCTTTTTGGGGAAAAAAAGGTTGAGTCAGTCTTAAGACTATACATTGATATAGCAAATGTTATAGATTTCATGGGTCATGAGAGACGAGACATCTTACAGTGATGACTGCACTGAAGTCTGAATGGTTTCTGTCTGGTTTCTATGTTACACTGAAATCAGCTGTAACAAATTGCTTCAGAGATCTCCCTTGTGTGTTCCAGGATCGAGCGCTTCCACTTGCCATTAAGAGTGAAAACACAAATGTAGAGCTCCGACTCTGCAACAAGCTGACAGAACTACTGATGCATGGGAAGAGCTACGCAGAAGCCCTGGAATTTGCCCAAACTGCTCTGGCACTCAGCGTGTCCCTGGGTAACCGAGATCTTTCTCTTTCTTTCCAATTCAACAACAACAACAAACAACAAATTAAATTTGTATAGCAAATTGGGGAGGGGGTTCCAAATTTCCACTACCCTTTGCGTGAAAAATTAATTCTGGTGAATCTGCAGTGCACCCCCTCCAGAGTCAATATATCGTTCCTGAGGTGCAATGCCCACTCACAACGTAACTTGGGTTTTATGAATGGAAATCCCTTGAATCTCAGGTCTGAGGGGATATGGACTGAGCTGAGGTCTCACAGTTGACATGAGGTACAGCAGTTTCACTGTAGAAAACCTAAGCACATTGCGGATTCTTTTTCCAACGGTGCACAGTCAGGGATCTGCACTCTTTAATAATACTTTTAGTTCACCCTTTAATACATATGTTTATGTTTTCATAATAGAACCACAGAATGTAATGAATCCTAGTATGTTTACCGTTCAGAAGGAGGCCATTTGACCTGTTGTGTCTGTGATGGTGCAAGTACCCAACCAGAGCCATCTGCATATCGTACTAATTCCACTTCCATCCCTTCTCCTCAAGTTGTCAGGGCAAAGATCATCTCTACTTAAGATGCTCAAATATTTAAAACTCTCATGAGTCTCTGCAAAGTGCTTTGAGATGTTCTCCTGCGTGAAAGGTACCATATAAGTGCAATTTGTTGTTGTCTTTCCATATAATGGTGTTGGAAAAGCATTCTGTTGGTGTAACCGTTGGAAAGAGAATCCGCAATGTGCTTAAGTTTTCTACAGTGAAACTGCTGTACCTCATGTCAACTGCGAGACCTCAGCTCAGTCCATATCCCCTCAGACCTGAGATTCAAGGGATTTCCATTCAGAAAACCCAAGTTACGTTGTGAGTGGACATCGCACCTCAGGAAGCATACATTGACTCTGGAAGGGGTGCACTGCAGATTCACCAGAATTAATTTTTCACACAAACGTTAGTGGAAATTTGGAACCCTCTTCTCAAATGGCTGTGAAAAATTAAAATTTTCAAGACTGAGATGGACAGATATTTGTTAGGTGAGGGTATCAAGGCAAGGGTGGGTAATTGGAGTTGAGGTACAGATCAGCCATGATCTTATAGAATGGCGGAACAGGCTCAAGGGGCTGAATGGCCTTCTCATGTTGCTATGTACCTATGTTTTTTTCCAGTTCAATTGTTTTTTCAACCACCAAAACTTTCATGGCTAACTCATTCCAATTGTAACATGTTCGCAATGATTCGTTTGCTGTTAGGATTAGTTTTAGTGGGAGTTACTTAACTGACGTCAGCAAATCAAGAAGGAGCAACCTTTAGATAAATTGAGCAATTAATTCAACCTAAGGTTACTGCATTCTTGGCTCTCACTCAGATATTCTGTAATGGAAGAGAAGAAAGTTCTACATTCTTCACTTTTTAATGCTGACCAGAAAGCAGTTTCACAAATACGATTGTGGTCTTGAAACTAATTGATTCCTGCCTGTGATCTTGAGACTAACTGAGTGAAGATTGTTTAAAATTCACCATGTAAAACATTCATTTGATTGATTATCTGGTCTGTGTACATTATCAACCCTACAAGCTCATCCAGGGTTACAGGTTGATTCTTCTACGATTGGTAAATGTACCAGCCTTGTGGTATGAGCATTTAATAAGGTTTTTCCCATTTTAATTCCACACAGTGAAGGTCAATTTTTTTTAACTAATGGTCAAAGAAATGCCAAGATTTAAAATGAACTGCTCTCAATTAGCAAAATAATTTGTTCCCATTGACCTGTGAGACCCACTGCTTCATATGATTTCATTGATAGAGGTTTTAGCTCCACACTTAGCTAGTTCTATTTTAATTATAGCACTGGTGCTTCATTCAGCTGTAATGACAAGTGAATCGACTTTTATGCTTGAGAAGGAAATGGACAAATTGATCCAGACAAATTGTTCACTATTTGAAGGATTCAGACAAAAGTTTCAAAATGAGATGGTTAGGAATGAGAAAGGAAGTCAGGCAAATTGTTTTGCACGCAAGGTGATAAACTCATTGAATCAGTTACCAGGAAAAGCCATTGAAATGTACAGTGAAACTTAGGTCAACAACAGCACGCTGGACGAGATCTCAGAGAGCTTCACAATAACAGATCCCGGTGCCGAGCCAGGGGGAGGGGGAGGAAGGTGATCAAAGGTGCAGTCGAAAAGAAAGGTCTTCAGCCGAGACCTGAAAATAGGAAGAGAGGGGCAGAGGCGAAGGGAGTGAGGAAGGGATTTTAAGAGCCTCGGGGCATAGTGGCTGAAGATACGGCTGCCGAGGGTGGAGCGGAGGACTCGGGAGACAAGGAGGATGCCAGACCCATAGGAACGACGACAATGGGCACTGTTTTGAGGAGAGAGGAGGTCAGAGAGTGGAGGGATTGGAAGACAAGGGTGAGGATCTTGAAGTCGATCCTCTCTGGGATGGGGAGCCAGTGCAGTCTGGCAAGGACTGGGGTAATCGGGGAGCGGAGTTTGGTGTGGGTGAGAATGCGAGCGGCAGAGTTTTGTATAATCTGGATTTTATGGATGGTAGTGAAGGGAAGACGGGTGAGGAGGGCATTTGAATAGTCCAGCCGAGAGGTGACAAAGACATGGAGCAAGGTTTTAGCGGCTTTCAGAGAGAGGTATTAGCAGAGACAGGCGATGCGTTGGAGATGGAAGAAAGCGGTGCTGGTGAGGGACCGGATGTGGGGGAGGAAGGATAATTGGGGGTTGAACCTGACGCCTAGGTTGCGTACGGGTTTGGAGAATTTTTGGGGGAGGTCAGGTAGGTGGAGGAGGTGAAACCTATGAGATTTTAGACGTTGACAAGAGCCAAAAAGTATGGCTTCCATCTTGTCAACGTTCAGCTGAAGGAAATTTGCGTTCATCCAGCTCCTGAGGTCTGACAGGCAGGCTGACAGAACATCAGGGGACTGGGGATTGCAAAGAGAGGTGGAAAAATAGGGTTGGGTGTCATCCGCATACATGTGGAAGTGTGCCCCATGTCTGGAGATGACATCCCCAAGAGGGAACATGTAGATCAGAAAGAGGAGGGGCCAAGGATGGATCCTTGGGGTACCCCACAGGTAACCGGGTGAGAGCGGGAGGAGAAGCCGTTTGTGCAGATGTACTGCTGGTGGTTTGTGAGGTAGGATTCGAACCAGGCGAGTGCGGTCCTTCTGAGGTGGATGATGGAGGAAAGGCAGTCAAGGAGGATGGCGTGATCGACTGTGTCGAATGCGGCGGAGAGGTCCAGGAGGACAAGGAGGCAGAGGGAGCCCTGGTCACAGATAGAGAGGATGTCATTTGCGACTTTCACAAGCGCAGTCTCTGTACTGTGGGCAGGGCGGAAATTGGACTGGAGGGGTTCGAAGAGGGAGTGGAAGGACAGGTGTGCGCGAAGTTGGTTGGCAACAACGCGTTCTAGGACTTTTGCGAGGAAGGGCAGGTTAGAAATAGGGCAGTAGTAGCTAGGGTTGGAGGGATCTAGGGAAGGTTTTTTGAGGAGGAGGGTGATGACAGCAGTTTTGAGGGGGGCAGGCACTGATCCGGAGGAGAGGGACTGGTTGATAACGTTAGCCAGTAGTGGGCAGAGGAAGGGGAGCTGGGTGACCAGCAAGTTAGTGGGGAGGGGGTCGAGGCAGCAGGTGGTGGGTTTCATTGAGGTCAGAAGGAAACTAGAGCCAATTAAGGCAAGAAAGAGGAGATTGGGGCTGAGAAGGAAGGTAGCTGGGTTTAGACTGATCCAGGATGGATGTAGGGTGTAATATATAAAAAAATATGTGCCAGCTTGGCTCAGTCCTGGAACACTCACCGCTGAATCAGAATGTTGTGGGTTCAAGTCCATGTTGGGATTTGAACTCACATAGTCTAAACTGACACTCCAATGCAATGCTCGAGGGGGTATTGCATTGTCCATTGTATAAGTACTTCACAGTTCATGTTAAACCGAGGTCTTGTCTACCTGTTCAGGTGGACGTGAAAGATCCCGTGGCACTGTTCAAACGAGAAGGGAGTTTCTCCCGGTGTCCTGGCCAATAATCCCCCAAATAAAATTGGTGATTTGTTTCACAGCTGTTTGTGGGACATTGCTGTGTGCAATTGTACTGCTGCATTTGCCTACAAATACACAGTCACTAAATTTCACAGTAAAATCCTGTGAAGCACGTTGAGATGTCCTTCCGATGTGATTCGAGCTATATCAAATGCAAGGATTATTATATTATTATTATATATGGAATATTTCCCTTTTTGTAAAATTTGCTGTTTTCTTCTCTGGTAGGAAATATGTTGAATGAACGCATTGCTTACCATCGACTGGCTATAATACATCAGTCTCTTGGGCAATGCGAGCTGGCTGAACACTTTTATTTGAAGGCCCTCTCCCTCTGCTCGTTTCCACTGGTGTTTGATGAGGAGACCATGTACTATGTCAGAGTGTATATACAACTAGGAGACATGACCTTCTATAACCTCAAGGTAAGAATAAATATTTTATTATATTATTTTATAAATATTATATTATTATTATAAATACAAAATTACAACTACTAAACTCCAATAATATATAAAAGTACAAGCTGCTCTAAAATGAAATCCTTATCCATTGCTATCTTAGCTCTAGGATAGACCTTTCCAGTGCACTCTCCTCCCTATCGCCACCTTTTTTAATAATAATAATAATAATACTTGCGTTTGATATAGTGCCTTTTCAAGTCATTGAGACGTCTCAAAGCGCCTCACAGAATATATTATAAAATGGATTGACTGTATATTTTGTGGATGAAACCAATTTTTTTTTGTAAACCAAGTCATTTAGAACTCAGACAGATTGACACCTTATTAATGACTGGAATGGATAGCCAGGTAGGATGTTGGACTAGTTGAAGAATAAGCTTGGTCCTGTAATGGAAGGATGGCAGCTTTCTGGAAGGATAAGATCAAATTGACTGAAGAGCCTTCTTCATCTGAAGTGATCCTTTGAAGTTACTACATTCCCCTAAATTTTAAAAGGAGTTGCTTTAAATGCGTTCATGATTTTGACTGATTATTATTCGTTCTTACTCACAAGTTTGAATAACAATCTAACGTCAACCGTATCTGTGCGTTTCTGTTGTTTTTTGCAGGATCCACATGACGCAGCTGGTTACTATCATTTAGCCCTTGCAGCGGCCATGGACCTGGGCAATAAGAGTTCTCAGCTGAAAATCTGTACCAGACTCGCCACTATTTACCATAACTTCCTCATGGATCGCGAAATGTCACTTTACTTCTATCAGAAAGCCAGAGCATTTGCCGTTGAACTGAACATTCGAAGAATAAATTTGTCACCAGCCAAGTATTACAAAGCCAAAGCAGAGATGCCTTCAAAGTCCCATGTTTAAGTACGAGTGGCTCCTCTGTTGCTTTGAAGTGATCTGCTGAAAGGTCTTGCATATCGTGAGTGCAACAAAGTGCAGAGCTTCAGGACTTTGATTATTGTCTTTAGATGCGAAAGGTAAGCAGCTACATTGAAGCTTCCTTTTCAGCTCACCTGCACAAACCCTGCCCTCAGCTCACTCTGCCTATTTACTGAACCGATAGCCTGACATTTTGATCCCTACCTCCAGCTGAAATACCAGCCAGAACCACCACACTTCACATCTAATTAACAATAAAAGCTTTGCCGCAGCCTCTTTGTTCAATATTCATTCTTGTTAAAAAATATATTCTTGGAAAGTGTTTGTACATAACTTGGTAACTTTGCACCTTTGTGAGCTGGGCAGTTGTAACAAGCTTATTGTTAAAAAAAACTTTATACTTAATGTGCAGTGAGTGCAGTTGGATCTGCAGTTAAAGAAGAAAATCTTCAATATTCAGCAGGGTTGAGCCAAGACCATTCTTCACTTTATAAGTGAAATTGCTCAATTTGGCTTCATGTGTGATACTCAAGGCATGTAACAACTCCTGCTAATTGTGGAAAATGGGAAATGTAGAACTGTTTTGTGAGTGAATTTCAACTGCAGCATGCAGCCTGGGAAAGCAATACAATAGTTGAAGTTTGAGATTTTCCCCCATGGAAGGATGAGCTAGACCACAGCAGCATATGACACACTCTCGACTTGTTAAAGCTGGAGTGTTGAAGTCACTTATAATAAATATATATTTATATATATATCTTGCATTTGATATAGCGCTTTTCACGTCTTCTAGACTTAATCAACTTAATTAGACTTAATCACGTTAAGTTTACTTGATAATTAACCAGACATTATACATTGGATAGGTTGACCCTAACAATTTCTGAAGATAATTTTGCTGGTTATCTGTTTCTTAGAATTTCTTTTTTTTTAAAAACAAGGTCCCTTCAAGCAAGTTGTGTGTGAATGACACTGCTGGATTTTGCAGCAGGCACAGGGCTCAGATTACTTCTGGTCAGAAAATGGCTCTGTAAACAAGCATTTATCATTGCCTCCAGTGTTTGTTTGTGGGGTAGCCTAGAAGCCACTTCCAATTGGATTTCAAGTGCCCCACAAATAACAGAGCCCCCTGCTTTATAGTGCAAAACTGCTACCAAAGCCAAAGTGAGGAGTCTCCATCAGTGGCAGTGCTGCAGTTTGTGTTGTTTTAGCTGCACCACTGCTTGCGAGCTGACACCAACAATTTACACTTATATGCCATCTTTCATGTCAAGAGAGTGTCTCAAAGCATTTTGAAAGACAGTATGGGAGGCTGAGCTGGGAAGGAGATGGGGACAGTGGAGGGTGGGGGGTGAAGTTGCAGCTGGTCGAAGGTGCAGTTAAAGAGAAACTTCTTTAAAAGTCTTTTCAAAATAGAGATAGAGTGGGGATGAAGCAAAGGATTTTAGAAGAGTTTCAGAAGACTCGTCCAGAATGATTCAAGCAAACTGATCATAATAGCTGATCTGTAAAAGTATATTTCATCCCTTTATTTGTGCAAATCCTACTATGATCATCTTTTATAATATTCACACTCACTATAGATAGCACAAACCTACATTTAGTTACATTAGGCCTGACCGAAAACTTTACTTTTACCAATGAATGCTGATTACTGGAGTTTTGAAGTTTTGATGTAATTCTTTCCCTGTCAATACTATCCCAAGGAAACTTACAACCACAATCTATGTTTCCATTCTGAGCGATAATGTAAAGAATAATTGAATTGTGGTTCATTGAAATGTTCTTAGGCCTCATGTTTGGAAGACTTTGTATAATTAAACTAAACAAGAGAAATGATTTAGATTTTCTCAGTCTATTACATGATCTAAACATTTCAGTTTTGGCATTTTCTCTGGGTAACTCTGCTTTTTTTGTCTATTTACAAAATGTAGCTGCCAGTCATTTCTTTTAGGCAGCAAGTAGGTTGCTAAAGGAACCAAAAAGGCATCCCAATGCGTTATATCATTCAATAAAGCAGACTTTTGTTTTTATTGTTGAAAGCCGATGGCAGGCAAATATTGTAGAAGACCACCACTTGGTTACTCCCAGTTGTGTTTAACTCTTTCTAACACGCTGGTGAATGTTTGGACATTTCTGCAAATTTTGGTTTGGCTCCCAAGTTGCTTTTATGCCAGAAACATTATCATATGATACTTTTGAAATATTGGTGTATAGGTTTGTTGTTGAGTGAATTAATCAAAGCTAATCTGGCATTGAGGGTTTGCACATTTTCCATTGCTGCTGCTCGTGTTGCTGAAGACTGGAACACTGAATAGGAAGCCAGCACTAAGTACTTGGAATTCTTCTTAGATTTGGATTTGCTGCTTGGAGTTTGGGTTTGATCCAACAGACTTTCATTAAGGCAGGAACCAAAGATTTTCATTAAGAGAGGATAAGAAGGGCACATCATAGGTGATATTTGCAATGTTTCTTAATGTCTTCAATATGATAAATAATACATTGATCACATTGTGAAATGCAGCTGATTTCATCCGCACATTTCATAAATTGCTGGAAATCCTCAAGCTGCTGACTTTCAAGCTGATTTGTTAGAAAGTCAGGCTGAAAATGTTAATATTCAGCCTTACTCAACACTAAATAATGTGTGATATTAATAAAAGGATAATGCTCTTGTGGAATTAGTTACAATATCTGGGAAATCTTTGAACCAAATAGTATAAAGGTGTTCATGAGCTGACGAGGTGTGTTTTTGGAAAGAGAAGTGATTGAGGGGTGAGGGTAAGAAGAGGTGGTAGATGAGTTCTGAATTATCAAGAGAACAAGACCCTTTCCTGTCCCAAAAAATGTGTGTCCAGAAGTGCTCTGTCCTTGATGTCATTTTGTAGCTATGCCATTTAAAAGGAAAAAGATGGCTTGCACAGGCTTCCTGGTGTCTGCCATTCACCTTATGAGGGCTCAAACTTGTGCTTGTTGAAAGTCAAATGACTAAGTAGTCATTATCCTCCTGATGTATGTGTGTGTGTGTGGAGAGGGGGGTGTGGTGGTGGGTAGATAAGTGGGGTTTCCTTGGAGCTGGTGACATGTTTCGTATTGGCACGCCAGAATTGAGCCCAACCTCTGTGGCAGTCACGGTAGTCCAGTTTCTGAGCCAAGTGGGTCCTCAGTACTCTCAGCACTGCTGATGACAGCACAGCCAGACTGGCTCATCGTCAGGGCTTGGAAGGACAGACCAGTTACTAGGGACAGTGACTCTTCCCACTCAGCTCCCACTCAGCAAACCAAAGCCCTAATAGGTAGGATGGTCCTGGCTGGAGAAGCAGCAGGAAAGCTTGCAGGATAGTGCTCTCAATGGCAAGCTACGCATGCAGTTTTAGATGGTTAGATTCTAGCAGTACCCCACTGCACACTCTGGGGTCCCCAAGCCTTGGCTCTTGCCAATCTGCGATTAATACTTTCTGGAATTAGCTAAGCAGGATGTGTCCTCCAGGGAGAGACTGTTCATTGCATTCCAATAAGTATCTCTGGAATTTTATGTGTAGGTGCGATGCATGGAACTCTCAGTTTGATTTAGATATCTTAAGCATGGTAATGGGTAAGAGACCTATTCATTCAATTCCATTCTCCAGTCAGTTCCCTATATTCTTATATTTTTCCTTTTCAGATGTTTATGTAATTCTCTTCACAAGAGATAGCATGTTTCATTTCACATGAGATGCCATGAGAGATTCAGAAGAAACTTGCACTTTGTCCCCTTTGATATCACCCTTTCAGCATAGCCACCCTATCACCTTCCTATTACAGCAGCAACAGAATGTGCTCACAATCAAGGTTGGTAAATTTATCAACAAGCACAGAATAACTCTCAGATGGTTGAAAGAACAAGCATTTTAGAAGCTCAGTGATAACAAGGGAAATCAGTGATTGGGTCAATAAACCTTGGAGATACTGCAGGTGCTGTTCTTTGAAGGCTAGTTTTCCATGAAATGATTTGGACATTAATAGCAATGCACATTGCTGTCTTTGTAGAACAGTTAAAATGCCAAGTTTTTATTACACTGCCCATTCTTAAGCTTGGTGCCAGCACCTTTGAGTTGATTTAGAGCCATTCAATCAGATGTTATAAAAATATAAAATAACAATTTTCTTCTGATCAAAATGTCTAAATAGAATAAATTGTCCAATTTTTTTAAAAAGTATGTAATTTTGCAAATATATGGTGTTTCATGTACATTTTTTGCTTGCAGAATTTTTTTTTGTTCTGTGCATAATGCCAAAACTTAATTATCAATTACATATGCATAGCTTTGTATGATTTCTGGAGGTCTTTCTGTGAATTATCAAAGTTCAATTCATTTTGAAAAGTACAAAATGCCCCAGCTAATCAATAAGCACATTTTAGTTTCAGCATAAATGCTTGAATTAACTTGTTTTAAATAACTGAGATAATGATTTGTTTCCAGTGAGTGAATTCACTGATATATCAGCCAAAAATCCATTGAGATTTTGTGACACATATTCAATTTCAAGATGTTTGTTCCTGATGTACTGAAATCCAGAAAAAAGGTCTGATGATTGACATGATGATGTGTTGAATAATACAGAATTAAAAAATATCCATTTAATTTAAAGTTCAGTAAACTTTGTATTTTTGTATTCCAAAAGTAAAAAAGATAAGACCTTCTCATTTCAGGTGAATAGGAACAACAACAACTAACAAATTACATTTCTATAGCAGCTTTCACATTAGGAGGACATCCCAAGGTACTAAAACAAGAGGAGTTAATCCATTTAGCTTCTTAAGCCTGTTCCACCTGGCTTAGTTGGTAACACTCTCGACTCTGAATCAAAAGGTTGTCGTATTGTGTCCAGTAGAACTTGAACTCACATAGTCTAGCCTGACACTCCTAATCATTGCTGGGGTGGGGGGGGGTGGGGTTGCATTGTCGGAGGTGCCTTTACCTCTTATTATCTTTCCTTCACAAATGTCCGTCCATCCGTCCTTTAAAAAAACGTCTGTTCTTTAAGAAGCAGTTCAACATGCAAGCATTTGCCTTTTCACTTGTAAATTGCTATCAGGTTATTAAAGGAGCGTGGAGAGGAAGAACAATGTCATTTGCTTCATTTTTCTAAACTTTCCTTATCTTCCAAAGTTATGATACAACTTAGAGCCAAAATGTCACAGAAATGTACGACACAGAAGAGAAGAGGCCTTCCAGCCCATTGTGTCTATGCCAGCTCTCTTTAGAGCAATGCTTTCAGTCCCTACTTACCTGCCCTTTCACCATACTCCCGTAGCTGACTCTTTTTAACGATAGAACTTTAAAACGCAATGATTTTGACATGAAAACTACTCAGTATTCTATCAGGATATTCACAGCATAACTTACCTCAGAATGTACCTGATTAATATGGTGAATAGTGCAAAATAGTAGAAAACGTTAGATTTCAAACTGTGATAATTATCGCGTCACATTTTTCACCATGTTTCAAAATTGGAGCCAGTAATGTTATTTTCTTTCATTAAATAATGAACAGACTTCAGAAAATGCACAGGGATAGGGGATTTTTAGTGCCTCACAATACATACAGAGATTACTTACTTAATTTGCAATGATTTTTCAGTATGCTTTAGAACAGAAATGAGCAAAAGCATATTCTTGTATAAATCCTGATAGTAATTAACTATCCCTCAATTTCTTTGAAAAGATACGAAGATATTTTAAGAGAAGGCAGTCATTTAAACTTTAGTATAATGAGCAGTCAGGCACCTATTCCCTAAATGCATGGCTGTCAAAAGATTTTTCTGGCTCAGACTGATTGATTGCGGTCTTAAGAATTTTCTAATCCAGTACAATTCTTTTTTAAAAATATGCTAAACTTATACCTTAGAGCAAGCTTTTCATGACAGACAAGCTATTTTAAATATATCTAACATTTCAGTGTGAGACCTAATGGATCTGTAATGATCAATTGAGTAATAAGAAGTCAAATCACTGCTTGGAACTTCAAGTGTTTAATGCTGTGTTTATATTTCTTGGTGTGAATTTGCTTGTTCTTTGGCCATCCAATTCAATCCCTTGAGAACTTTCAAATGATCTTTCAACATTTATGAATGTTGCATTTACAACATTTACACTACACCCCAAAACACAAAAAAAGGTGATGTAAGGTGCAAGGCTCCAGCAGAATTCACATGCAGTGATTAATATTAAATCTATCAACAGTTTGTCACAGGGCCATACAGACCTTTCAAAGCATACATTGCAAACAAATCAGATAACATTTCAATGCACTAGGGACAGTACCCCATATATTACTAGGTCATTTTTTGTTAGTTTATTCAAAAATAAAATGCTCTTCCTGCATTCTGAACAAAAAGTGGGCTGTAGAAATATTTAACTTGTGACTTTGCCTTTTTGCTGAGCATTTGTTCTTCCATGTTGAATTTGAGGTTGCAGGAGGTCACTTTGGACAGTTTGAACTCTTTAGCTGTGTTGCGTAACACAGAGGTTTAGCTCGTAAAACAAAACATTTTTGTATTAACTGTTCTGTTTGCTAACTCTTTCGTTCATTGCTTATAATGGAATTTCCAAAGAGAAGAATGAAGATATTTAATGAACAGTACATGTTGTCATCCTATTCAGAATGTGCTCTAATAAGGGAAAGCCATTTTGAAAAATTTAGCAAAAGGTTTGCCAACTGAGCACACTTGTTTAAAAATCCCAAGGAGTTATTGAACAGCAGCCTTTTTTTTAAATAGGGTAGAAATATTTTTTAATTATATACAAAAAAAACTCTTAAGAAGTTCCTAAATAGCTTTAATTTTTAACAGTTGAGAGATATGTTTTCATTAAGATCAACAAAGTTGAGGTCTGTCTCTTTTACACTGGTTTTATAACAGGATCAGGCAGAATTCTACCCTATGGTGGGCAGTAGGCCAATAACCCGACAACAGACAGCTAATTGGAAAATTGTTTAAAAATGAAGGTAATTTACAACAACAACAAAATTACATTTATAGAGCGCCTTTAATTAAAAATGTGACTGGAGAAAGCCTGATACTGATTTGGTATTGAAGACAAAGAAAGCATACACTTGTAGCAGAACTGAACCATTCCATTTTACAATGAATGTCACTGTAACTTTGTTTTTGGCAGAAGAAATAAGCACTGGAACCCAAGTGTATCATTTAATAGATTTATTTATGTTGTACATTAATGTTTATATGTCAGTGTTATGTTAAACAATGTACATGTACCCTTTGGGGAAATAAATTGGCATTTTAATATTGTACTTCGTGAAGATAGATTAAAGGAATGTTCAATACCGTGTTTCATTTGTCATTGGGTGTTCATTTTAATATGTACAAAGTTCAAACTGATAGCAGATTCTCAGGATAAACTAGAACAACACTTTCGAATTACATTTGATCTTTCACATGTAAATAAGAAAGTTGCAAAATTTTACTTTAGGTTTCTATTAGTTTCTTTTAGTAAAGCAGGTTTTTACACACTGAATTCATTGCTGTTTGTAATGAGTGCCACAACAGTGAGCTAAATCACCTTAGCCACACATCTCTGTGCTATTTACTTTTATACGTTCATGCTTTGTAATGCTGTTAATAACTAATATTATAGCAATAAAGCTATTCAAATACTAGGCCAGGAGTAGCTGTATTACTGCAATGTATATATTTTAAATATGGTCACTCAATCCACGACTGTTTGTGGGACACTGATGTGCGCAATTGCTGCCGCATTTCGTCCACAAAATATGCAGTCCATTCACTTTACAGTATATTCTGTAAAGAGCTTTGAGACGTCTAAAGGACGTGATAAGGCGCCCTATCAAATAATCAAGGATTATTATTATTATAAACTACCTAAGCATTTAAAATAAAGCAATTAAAATAAGTACTTTGGAATATCCACCCAACCTGAAAGGCACTATATTGAATCCAAGGATTATCATTATTTCAAGTAAAAAATAAAAAAAACACATCTTAATTCATTTTGTCATATCCTTATCCCCATTCTACCTTCTATACTTAATTTTCTTTTTTTTTAGTTTTTCTAACACATTTTAGTTTCCTTTGTATTTTCCAGCCATTTTCTAAATGTAGTAATGTTTTATTTTCTTCTTCATAGAATCATAGAAATATACAACGCAGAAGGAGGCTGTTCATCCCATTGATTCTGCATCTGGTCTCAGAGCAAGCCATCCATCCAATCCCATTACCCTGCCCTATCTTGGTCAGAGAGGTCTGAACCACCAGGCATCACACAGGGCTCACACACTGGATACTTGATGAGAAAATGCAGCTATGATCCAGGCTTAACACTAATAACAATTTATATGCAATCCTTCCTGCAAAGTCCAATTGTTTTTGAAGCTCATACCACTGGAGATAAAAAAAATAATAAATATGTGTATCTTGTGCCGATCGCTAAAAATAGCAATCTTTTCATTAGGTCTTTACAATGGGAAATCTCTTAAAATGACATCATGAAAAAACTGTTGCTTTCAGTGTAAGAGATCCCAACTTGTTAAATCCCAAAGTCATACGTGGGATTTCTGTTGATCTGCCAATCAGTGAAATCTACACCAATCCTGATATAATTTTAATTTAAACATTTAATCTTCTTTGTTGCTGTTACTGATCTGTTAACAACTTGCTCTGTTCTATGTTACTCTCTGTGTTGTGTAACCTCATCAATAGGATGGAGGAAATCTGGTCCAGGTGCTTGAATTCCTCGCAACTTCCAGTGCTCGGAATGCCGCTGACTGCAGCTTCCTCAGATGGCCTGGAGCCAGAAGCTTCACTGCTTTGTTCCCTTGACATCAAATCTGTCAGATCCAGTGAATGGGTCATTTCAACTATGAGAGGTCTCACACCTACCCCCACCCCCTGAAGCAACTCCTAATGTAGTCACTCAAGGAAATGAGCACCAGATCCTCAAACTGTGGCAAAGAGAACCATGTGAAAGAAAAGGAAGAATTTGCATTTCATAGTACCTCAGATGTCAAAACAGTTCAACAGTATAAACTGTTTAGAAGGATTTTGAAAGCAGCGAGGGAGTGTGTGAGGTGAAGCAATTTAAGAAGAGAGATCCAGAGAGAAGTAAATGGCGGAAAGCTCACCCACTAATGGTTGGTCAGAGGAAGGGGATGTGAGTTAGCAGAGTGGAAGGGGTGGATAGGTGAGTAGAACTGCAGGAGTTCACTGAGGTAGGGTGGGACAAGGGATGTGTGTTTTTGAAAGTTAGACTGAGGATCTTGAAATCAATAGGAAATCGGTGGAGCCTGGTGAGGAAAGAGACAAAGGGCTTGCATGCTTAGTAATGGAAAAGGTACAGGCTGTGGAGTTCTGGATAAACTGGAGCTAGGAAGGCCAGCAAGAAAGGCTTTGGAGAAATCCAAATAAATGTGATCAACGCATGGAAGTTAGCTTTGACTCCATTGAGTTAAGAGGTGAGTTAAGGTTGAACGCAGATGATGTTGCAGAGGTGGACCAAAGTGAACTTAGTCAAAGGTTGTAAGGAGAGCTGAAGATCAAAGCAAACATCAAGATTGTACACAGGCTCTGTGAGCTGGGATGAACAGTCGGGAAGCTACAAGAGGAGGCCGAGCAGGAAGGCTTTGGTTTGTTGACATTCAGTTGAATGTCTTACCACTTACTTTCACAGATTTTTCGTACCAGATTCATTTCAGAATGTTTAACATCTTCATAGGACCACAAAGAAATCATGGACTTTGGGTTTCCTGCAATTCTAAGCAGTGAGGCTGATTGAGCATTCCCCACTCCTACTGCTATTATTATGATACCATTTTGTCTCAAGTGTTCAGCACCGGCCAAAGCGTTGTCTGTGCTCTGACCATTCGTGATTAATACAACAACCTTCTGAACTCCTGGCCTCACTCCCCTCTGGATGCTCAGAGTATCCTCCAAGATATATTGTAGAGCCTTCCCAGTGAGAGCATTCCCATGCAGGAATGGGGCTGAATTGATCGCTCTTTTCATTTTTCCTTCACTGTCAAAGGCATCCAAGTTAAAGAGGGTTCGGGGTTTGTCACTGTAGATCACCATCCCAACCTGCGTAAGTTCTCTGTCAATATCAAAATGGGATATCACATTCCTCACAAAGCCTTTTATGTAACGGAAATTCTGTCTTCCAACATTGTTCGAAGCATCCACAGCAAATACCAAATCCAAAGATTTGGAAAAGCATCCTGTTAAACAGTGACGAAACAGCATTAATTAACTAATTGGTGCTATACTGTCCACTGTACACAAATTATATAAAGTAGGTTTTGCATTTGCCCTCATTTGCATTATTATCACAAATGGTCATCAATGTGAGATGCAGACGATCTGTGTTAAAAATTGTCAAAGTGAGGAGAAAATCAAGTTGCAGGTGACACAGAAGAACAACTCTACACTATTGCTAGTTGCTCAGCTACACTCTATTCAACCATCAACATATTTAGTCACATTTTCAATGGCCAGATAGAAGTGGTTGTTGTTAAAGTTGTACTAACTGCAGTGTCCGTAGAATAAAATGGGCTTCATCACATTTGGGCTACAAATAGATGCAATTCTTCACTCCCCCTCCACCCCACCCCTTTTCACACCAGCACATTCTCCATTAACTGTGAATGAGGGGAATTCCAGAACTGTATGTTCTCGCTGGTGTGTTTTAATACATCACTGTAATACAGTTGTTTACAGAGGATATAACTGATAGAGGAATCACTGAGAGCCAATGTATTTAATACAAAGAAGGCATTTTAATTTTTTGCAAAGCACTGATGTAGAGTCATAGACTCTTACAGCACAGAAAGAGCCCATTCTTCTACCTATCGTGCCTGTGCTGGCTCTTTGAAAGAGCTATCAAATTAGTCCCACTCCAGCGCTCTTACTCCATAGACTTGCAAATATTTCCTTTTCAAGTAAATATGTATTATAAAGTCTCCATACAGCCTGCTAACAGACTAATCAGCCTTAACCAGCAAAGAATAAGCATCATCAGTCTCACATTAGGGATCTATGCTGAAGAGCAAGATACTCAAATTAAATTAAAAACTTACCAGGTGTGTTCAATCCACATATTTTGTTCCTCAGCTCTAAAACCTTATTGTGCAGCTCCTGGGCTCCGTTAAAGGTAAAGGCCATCCTTGTGTCTCCAGCTATCTGGATTAGTTCATTTATCATACTGCTTATCCCAACAGAGAGGATCAATATTTCCCTCTCTTTGGCATACTGTGCTGGGAAGATCAGAGAGTCACGTGATTTAGAATTGGACAGCACCATGAGAACATGGGGAATACTGTTTCTGAAGCCGTCGCTGGTCTTGAAGCCATATTCAGCGACATACTGCAAAGCTCTTCCTGTGAAGGTGTTGCCTCCTTTGAAGCGAATCCAATCGATTGCTTTCAGCAAGTCACTGAAGGTGCTGTACTGTCCCATTCCAATCTCCATACGAACACTGTCACTGTATTGGGCGAACCCCACTGAGACCATGGCTGATGAAGCCATGATAGACTGAAGAAGGAGTTTAACAAAACCTTTTGCCTGATGGAATCCTTCGAGGCCCATATTCCATGATCCGTCCACCAAAAAGAGCAGATCGACAGTACAGTCCGTAATGGCAGCGGGTTCTGCATTTAGCACATAAATACATAGGTTAATGAGATCAAGTCAATGCTACACTCTCTGCAATGGCACATTCCACTGAATCAATTGTTTTATTTAGGTACTTACTCAGGTATTTGTTTCCAGCTGTGTGATAAAACAAAGATATGTTATCAGCAAAGAAAAGTGTTTCATGAATCTTATACTACTGTTCTTTGTGTGGATTTCATATGAAGATAAACTCTCTCCACTAGTGGTGCGTAACAAATACACATCCACTTACATTTTTAACAGTTCACTGCACACCCAAAGCATGTCCCAGGCTCCACATCAAAACACATTTCTTACGCTTGGTTCACAATACACATATTCCAATGTGAATGTAAGCCAGTTAAAATATCCAAAGGTTCAGATCTTCATTATAGATATACAACAACAAATTACACTTGTATAGCACCCTTCACGGCGGGAAAACATCCCAGGGCACTGGACAATCAGGGATTTTGGACGCAAACTGAGAGTTGGGGTCAGTAGGGGTGGAGGGCAGGGGGAGTGGAAGAGTGACCAAAGGCATGGTCGAAGAGGAAGGTCTTTAGGTGGGACTTGAAGGAGGGAAGAATGGTTTTGAGGCAGAGGGATTGCAGGATAGAGTTCCAGAGTGTGGGGGCAGAGATGCTGAATGCCTGACCGCCATTGATATATATTATATCCTACATAGCTGTAATGTCACCACAGCATAACTGTGTGAAATAATAACAATAATATTCTTCCATTTTAAAGAGCATCTCTCAGGTCAGGAGGATGTCTGAAAGTGCGTCACAACATATTCTGTAAAGTGTAGAGACTGTATATTTAAGGATAGCAGCCAATTTGCACAGAGCAATGTTCCAGAAACAGCCATGAATAACTGATATTATCTGGGGGATTGCTGGCAGGAAGACTGGGAGAAACACCCTTCTCTTTTTGAATCATGACGTGGGATCTTTAACATCCACCTGGGCAGGCAGACAGGACCTCATTCAAAGGATGCCCGCACCAGCAGCACTGCATTCGAGTGTCAGCCTAGACTTTATGAGTTTAAAGTCCTGACGTAGGGCTTCAACCAATGCCCTTCTGATTCAGAGGCAAGAGGGCAAACAGGCTGACCACTAAATGGTATGATATAGTGATGCAAAAATAAGATTAACATCAAGCATCAATTAAATCACAAACCCTAACCCAAATTAATAGTTAAAAGTTGCTGAATTAAACTATTTGGGATTTACAACAACAACAACAAAATTACACTTGTATATCACTTTTCACGTTGGGAGGAAGTCCCAAGGTGCTGTTCTAAGTATTCTTCACAGCTACAGGTTGAGTTATGTCTGTCCTAATAATACATGTGGAGTCCTGTTGCAAGTGAGAAGACCTGAGTTTGAGTCCCAGGCAGGATGATACGTTGAGCAAGTTTCCTTACTCTATACGCCTTGTTTACATAACAGTAACTAGGAACCCGGTTGTTAGTCGATTGCCGGATTATTTTTCCGGTGGTAATAATCTCTCCAAAAAAATAATAATAATAAAATAATAATCATTTGGTCACTCAATCCACGACTGTTTGTGGGACACTGTTGTATGCAATTGGCTGCCGTGTTTCGCCCACAAAAATACAGTCAATTCACTTTAGAGTATATGCTGTGAAGCGCTTTGAGACTTTTCTAAGACATGATTATTATTTATTATTTAATCGTGGAGTCCTGTAGCTCAGTGGTTAGAGAACTCGCTTTGCAAGCGAGAGACCTGGGTTCGATTCCCGCCAGGGTGAAACCTTGGGCAAGTTTCCTTACTCCACACGCCTGATAATAATCCCTCAAGAAAAAAATAATAAATTGGTCACTTCAATCCACGAATGTTGTGCGCAATTGGCTGCCGCATTTTGCCCACAAATAAATTCACTTTACAGTCTATTCTGTGAAGTGCTTTGAGACGTTTAGAAGACGTGAAAAACACTATATCAAATGCAAGGATTATTATTATTATTATTTATTATTGCAGCAAATAGGCTCAGTAAAAAACGTCATTCCAAGTTTTCTGCCATTTGCATACCAGGTCAATATTTAAAAATATTTGGAGAAGCCTTGTGATGAAATGCAGATGTGAGGGAGAAGGGAGGGACTAGAGAGATACGGGAGAGGTGATTAAGAGGGGTGTATGCTCATTTGGAGTATAAACACAGATATGGACTAGTTAGATAAAATATTTCCATGCTGTAACATTTTATGTGTATCTATGTCAACCCACAACTGGGTAGTAATCAGGATTCTGACTTATTCTGAAGTTGCTGGGAACACTCTGCAGGTCAGGCAGCATCTATGGAGAGGAAAATGAGTTAACATTTCAGGTCAATGATTCATTTTCCTCTCTCCATAGATGCTGTCTGACCTGCTGAGAGTTCCCAGTGACTTTCTGTTTTTATTTCAGATTTCCAGCATCTGCAGTATTGTGCCTTTTTTCTGACTTCTGAGTTTAACTTTAGTTGAAATGAAACTAGTGGAAACCTGGTGTATTGTGTCACTCTGAGGAAGAGAAACATTGGGAAGTCATAGACCTTATTGGAAACAGACCCACCACAGTTTTTATCCCCCCCATACCCAAGGGGACACAAGCAGCTGTACTCATCTACAGTCTCCATGATGCAGGTACCACCATTCAGACATGGGCCTGAATCACAGGGATCTGCAATAGCAAACACAAGCAAAATCATGTTGTCATATCTGTGGAACTACTGTGACAGGAAAGACAACCAATTCAACAACAACAGCAGCAACAAAATGACATGTATTTAGCGCATTCCAAGTCAGCAGGACGTCCCAAGGTGCTGGATAGTCAGCGTTTCGGACCCGAGCTGGGGATTGGGGAGGGTGGAGGGCAGGGGGGGGAAGCAGGGTGACCAAAAGCATGGTTGAAGAGGAGGGTCTTGAGGTGGGTCTTGGGGAGGCAAGGGAGGGGGCAAGGCAGAGGGACTGCGGCATGGAGTTCCAAAGGGTAGGGGCAGAGTGGCAGAAGGTCTGCTCACCAATGGTGGGGCAGGCGAGGTGGCGGACATGAAGCAGGCCGGAGCCCGCTGAGCAGAGGGAGCGGGCAGAATGGTAGGGGGTTAGGAAGTCACAGAGATAGGGGGTAACAAGGCCATGGAGGGCTTTGAAGGTGAGGACCAGGATCTCGGACTGTATCCTCTGTGTGATGGGAAGCCAGTGGAGTCGGGCGAGGGTGGGGGTGATAGGGTCATGAAGCCTTGTGCGGGAGAGGACATGGGCTGCACAATTCTGGATGGAGGGAGGAGTTGGGGAGATCGACAAGCAAGGAGTTTGCATTGTCAAACCTCAATGTTATGAATGTGTGGTTTCGACAGCCTGCGGTATGAGACAGTGGCTAAGCCAGGCAATGTTGCGGAGGTGGGGGAAGGCAAAGCAGGTCATGGCACGGATGTGGAGCAGAAAGGATAATTTCATCTTAACTCTAACCCCAACTGTAAATTCAACCCATTCACCAGAAATAATATACCAAATATTTGGTGGCCTCAGATCATTATTAATTTGGGGTAGTAATGAAGTGTCCTTGTTAACTTGGTTTATATTATTTCTTCATCCAAGTTCACTCCAAATTTGAATTTCTTGGCCTTTTGTCCTACTGCTTGTGGTATGCTGTTCCATGGATTAGCTGTTTATCTACAATAGTAACTCACTTCTGCAAAGCAATTCAAGACATTTCTTTTACAGGAAAGCAGCTGTATAAATATAACTTGTTATTATTTCTTTCTTGCTTCTTTTGCTTTGTTCTTTCTGCTTGTTTCTCTTTGCTGTAGGGGACAGCTGTGTGTCTCTTGCCTCTGAAAGACCAAGTGCTGAGAGTTTCCATCTCTGACTGTGGGGGAAGCACCTTGCCTCCACTTTGGACCACTTCCATGATTTTCCAGCTGAGGTTAGTAACTCAAAGCTGAGGTCCAAATTGCACTATGGTGAATCAAACTTAATATCTGTTTGATACCTGCTCCTTGCTGTGAGGAAGAGCCTCACAATATGACAATGAAGTTGAAGAAGGTAGTAACAACAACAACAAATTACATTTGTGTAGCGCTTTTCATGCCGGGAGGACGGCCAAGCACTTTTATACTATGGTATATATTGCAAGATTCACAAATGGATTAGCAAATAGAGAATCCTGGATATCTCGCAGTAGACCCTCTGCAACCCTGGTTCATGCAATTCAGCATGATCAGCTGTTGAGCACAGTTCCAGATGGATAGCTGTAACCCAGAATTTGCTATTTATAAATCCTTTTTGCAAACTAACAATTTATAACCTTTTTCCTTCAATTTCATTGTCTCATAATGATGAGGATCTTCCTCACAGAAATGAGCATGTATTACCCTGGGCCACTGTGCTATATTACGGTAGCAAGTTACAGAGCAAGATAATCGGGGAGTGGCGTGTAGCAAGAATAGACCTAAAAGCAGGAAGGGGAGCTAGTGCAAAATAGCTTAGGAAAAACCTTGCCATAGGGAAAATATAGGTAAAAATTGATACGCAGAACATGCATTTACCTGGGCAGACAGTGCGGTGGCATCGGTTTTGAATCCTATGAAATACCCTTTTCCAACTAGAAAGATTGAAAAATTCCAATTATTAATATTAGGACCGCTCTCCTTGATCAGCTATTTAAAATAATCCTGACTATGCAATACAGTGACAAATGTGCAGATCACCAGGTATATTATTTCATATATATATATATTAATATAGAGATCTGTAATTGTTTTGTGAAAATACTGAATTGTCTACCCACAGGGTGTGAAATAGCCTTGCAGAAATGAAGCATTACATTTTCCACCCTATAATAATCCAACAACAACAACAACAACATTACATTTATAGAGCACCTTTCACGTCGGGAGGACGTCCCAAAGTGTTGAACAGTCAGGTGTCGGGGCCCGAGCATGGGCTGCAGAGTTTTGGATGATCTGCAGCTTGTGAAGGGAAGAGTTGGGAAGGCCGATGAGGAGAGAGTTCCCATAATGAAGCCTTGAGATGACGAATGCGTGGGTGAGGGTTTCGGGAGCCGGGTGGGGGGGGTTGAGGCAGTGGCGGAGGCTGGCAATATTGTGGAGGTGGTGGTAGGCAGTGCCGGTCATGGTGAGGATGTGGGAGAGAAAGGACAGTTCAGGGTCAAACAAGATACCCAGATTCCTGACTGGCTTAGTGAGGTTGAGTGTACAGCCGTGGAGGCTGATGCTGCCAGCGCCTGAGGTGCGGAGGCAATGGCCAAGCCAATCAGGAGGGCCTCGGTCTTGCTGACGTTGAGTTGGAGAAAGTTGGCCCTCGTCCAGGACTTGATGTTGGACAGGCAGTCGGTCAGGACGCCAGTAGTCCTGGAGTTGAGGGTGGGGGCAGAGAGATAGAGTTGGGTGTCATCTGCATACATGCGTAAATTTACCCCATGTCTGCGGAGGACATCACCAAGGGGGAGCATGTAGACGGTGAAGAGGAGAGGACCGAAGATAGAGCCCTGAGGTACACCACACGAGACAGTGAGGGGGCTGGAGGAGAAGCCGTTTGCTACAACAAAGTGGTAGGAGCTGAATCAGTCAAGGACAGAACCTTGAAGTTTGAGGTGGGAGGAGAGGCGGCGGAGGAGGATTGAGTGGTCCACGGTGTCAAAGGCGATGGAGAGGTCGAGGAGGACGAGGAGGCAGAGGGAGCCCTGGTCACACATGGTCAGGATGTCGTTTGTGATCTTGACCAGAGCAGTTTCCGTGCTGTGGGCAGCACCCTAACCTGATAGGAGGGGTTCATGTAGGAAGTGAGAGGAGCGGAAAGAGCGAAGCTGGGAGGCAACAGCTCTCTCAAGGACCTTGGATAGGAAGGAGAGCTTTGAGATGGGCCGGTAGCTGGATAGCTGTGATTGGTCGAGGGAAGGTTTCTTTAAGGTGGGGGTGATAGTGGCTGTTTTGAGGGGGAAGGAACAGTGCCAGATGACAGGGAGAGGTTAATGATGTCGGCGAGTAGTGGGGCAAGGAGGCGGAGCTGGGATTTAAGGAGAGGGGTGGGGATCAGGTTGAGGGAGCAGGTGGTGGACTTCATGGAGGTTACTGTGTTGAAGCAGAGGAGGGAGTGACAGGTTCAAAGGTGTGGAAGGAGGGATGGGTAATTGTCGGATGGGTAATTGTGTGGGGTGGGAGTAGGGAGGGGTTGGAAGTTGGGAGGGCAGTAGCAGCTGAGTGGATTCCCTTGATTTTCGACTCAAAGAAGTCCAGCATTTTCTCGCAGTGGGAGTCAGAGGAAAGTATCTGTGAGGCGTGTCGGGGAGGGCGGAGGAGCTGGTTAATCGAGAACAGGAGCCTGGGATTGCCTTTCACCTCTAGCATTAACCTGGAATAGAAGGATGATTTGGCTGAGGCGAGAGCGGAGCGATAGGTTTTGATGATGTCCAGCCAGATGTGGCGGTGGACTGTTAGGCCGGATTTGAGTCAAGTGCGTTCGGCAGCCCACACCTGTCCCTTAAGCGAGCGGAGGTGGCTGGTGAACTAGCGTGAGGATCGGGAATAGGAGGCAGTTGAGGGGGGCAAGGACGTCGAGTGCGGTGGAGAGGGTGCGGTGGAGAAGAGTGAGTGCAGCGAGCGGGTTGCTGTGAGAGGGGGAGGAGATCAGAGGACTCCAGGGCAGCGGAGAGGGATTGCGGGGAAATCTTCTTCCACGGGCGGTAGAAGATGGTAGTAGGTTTGGAGGCAGCGGGGAGAGGGATATGGGAGTTGAGGGAGATGAAATGGTGGTCAGAGATGGCCTTGTCAGTGATGGTGACATCCGAGACGCTGAGGCCCCAGGTGATCACCAGGTCATTAACAAGCAGAGAAGTAAGTAACAGAAACTCTGTTTATAAGAACATATGATGGCATGGAATAAAAAAGGCAATTCAGCCCATCAACCTCACTCATTCCACTGAGTATGAAAAACTTATCCTGTTATTTGTTCCACTTCATCCATTCCACTCACTGGGTGAAAGCTCAATACTCCTTGATCAGCAATGGGAATGAAGCAAAAACTCCAGAATACTTAAATTCTTAAATATCCCCAATTCCACTATTCAAATCTATCCAGGTATCCTGCATGCAACATTCCTCCGCTCCAGGCCAAAAAACTGACCCAGCAGGTCTGAGGACCTCTGAAGACCATTCATAAAATCACAAGCAAGATCTGATGATAAAGGCCCTTACTTGATCTGATTTATCCCAAATGTTTTTCCATCATCAAGCTGCTTTTTAAACAATTCCAATGTCCTAGGCTCGATTGCTCTTCCTGGTAACCCATTCCAGCTGTTTAGAGTCTTCTATGTAAAAAATGCTCTTTTGTTCTAAAATTACTCTTCAAAAACCTCAACCTGTGTCCTTTGTTCCTACTTCCTTGGCATATTTGCAAGTATTGCTCAGGGTTTACTTTCTCCATCACATTTAACACTGTATGCACCTCAGAAAGTACAAGTGAAATGTACAAGTTCAATGCCCTCCTAAAACTGGAGCTTTTCTTAAAATGTCTTTAAAAACTCATTTAAAATATTCAGGCTTTCTGTCTTTATGGATTTTTTTGTCCAAATGTGCTAGATATATTTGAAATTGCCTTCATTCTGCAGCGTCCCTATCAGGAATAAAATCAAATCAAAATAACTAATGCGCAAACTAGGTTTACACATTGTCATCAAGAGCTGTAGACACCAACTTGTAAAATGGACAGAATGTAGCCATGGGTTTTCCATGCTGCTTGCCACCATCCTTTTTGCTTTTCCAACAAACATGCTTCCCATGATATTCTTTTTCTGCGTCCACTGTTGTTCTCAGGCAAAACTGTGACACCACCCTGCAGGCTGTATAAACCAGAGAAAATTGTAACTGAACTATCCTTGTACTTGTTATGCACTTCAATGCAGAATAGAAGTAAATCGAAAAAAAATGACAGCAGTGCTGAAACAAGGATTCATGCATTTCAAGAGGCTTCTCATTCCGAGTGGGGTTAAGTGTAACCAAAAGTGATTGCGTCATGAAATTAAGGTTTTGTTGGATTGGATGGTATAGTGGACAAGCACATTTATATTTCATCTCCGGTATCTGTTTCTATTGTCTGATGGAATTAAGTTCTCCTTCAATTTGTTGTCTATAAGTATTTTTTAAATAAAATTGTTTGCAGCAGTCTCAACCTATTTTTTCATTGGTTTGAGCAAAAGCCTGTGCCTAGATTAGCAATCTGATTTATGAAGGTCACAGGACACAAAACTATAACAACCACTTGCACTTGTACAGTACTTTTCATGTAGGATGAATGTCTCAAACTACTTGCTAGATAAGTGATCCGACAGAGATTTATTGGCCACAGGCAAAGTTAAAGAGATATGTTTTTAAGATGATTTTAAAGGCAGTGGGTCAGGAAGCAAGTTTTTTGTTGTGAAAATGTAGGAGAAAGTTATTGGCCACAGGCAAGATTAAAGAGATATGTTTTAAGATGGGTTTAAAGGCAATGGGACAGGAAGCAAGGCTTTTTGATGTGAAAATGTAGGAGAAAAATTGGACGAGGAGACATAGTGGCTGAAAGCTTGGTGGCTGCTCGTGGAACAGAAGGACTGAGGAGTGATAATAAAGCACAATTTGAAAAGTGGTAAGACAGGCAGAATAATAGTGTGAAAGAAATGACATCAGAATGGAGGGATTTGAAAGTCTATAATCTTAAAATCAATCCAATTGGAAGTCAATGGAGCTTGGCAGTGATGGGAACTATCATACACCAAATGCTAAAAATAACCATTTTTTCATTTTATGTTTACAATATGACACTCAAAGTGAGAAAATGTCTTAATATCCCTCGATGAGCATCCAACCTTACTTAAAGGAAAACACTTCAACTTCTATATTGACCCCTATATATGGGCAAGCAAGTTCTTTCCAAAATACAATATATATATGTGTTTGCATGAGGAATGGACATATCATACATGGACATTACTGGAGTTTGCTGTCTTGAAGCTCTAGAGATCTATGTTGCCTACCTGGGTGGATGTCAGAACAGACTGTAGACTGAGTCAGTGTAGTGAACAGACCATTGATTGCATCGTCATAGTTTTCCGCATAGAACACATGTAATTCACTGGGATTGCTGGCTAAACTTTTCAGATCTTCCCACCTACAAACAGCGCAACAGTGAGTCAGAGAAAGACTCATCAGCTTTACCGAAGAATACAATCAGCATCACAGAGATCACTAAACACAGTAAAACACTTACGATGGATGCTTAATCCCAACAGCAAATACGGTCATTCCACTGTTCCTGGCCAACCTCAATGGAAGTGTTGCATTGTCTTGAGATTTACCGTCGGTGAGAATCACAATTATTTTCGGTGCACTTTCCCGTGCTCCGTGAAACCCTTTACGTAAGACGTACTTCATTGCTCTACCAATTTCAGTACTTCCACCCCTATGTGAAACATGGAGAGGGGGCAAGAGAGGAATGAGTTAATGCTTTTGAGTGAGATGATGCAATGAGATACAAAATGACAGTTGCACATTCCAGAAAAATATCTCTTGTGTATGTCAAGAGTTTCATCTAAATCGGTCAGACATGCCTGAAGATAATTCTTTTGATAGCTTCTTTTGCTTCCTCTTTTGTCGAGTAGATCTCCAACCCAAACTCTAGTTTAGGTTTTGTACTGAACTGGATCACTCCTATACGCACCTGTTCAAAAGACCATAAGATGTTTATAATGGCACAATATTGAGCAATAACAATTGGGAAATGGGCAGATGCTACAGCATCAGTTTAGAATAACAGATTACATCAACAATTAAATAGACTGACCGGCATCATTTGTATGCTAAATGTGCTCAAACTTGAGTGTTTTCCGACTTGTTAATAATAATCCTTTCATTTGATATAACGCCTTATCACGTCGTTGAGACATCTCAAAGCTCATCATTAATATACTGTGAAATGTAGTGACTGTGTATCTTGTGGGTAAAACACGGCAGCCAATGTACACAGCAGTGTCCCACAAATAGCTATGGATTGAGTGACCAAATTGTTGACAGTTCGTTACCTGAAACTAACCCCAAATCGTACAATTCATAAAATACGATCATTAGATCCACGTAAAGACAAACATAAACTTGCAAATTGATATTTTCCACAGACTATACTAATTAATGGTGAGTGTCAGATTTAAGATACAATATACATTACCATAATCTAACTAACTGAATGCATTGGAACATGGAATGTATAGGACTAGAAACGACTATTGTAGTTCATCCTGCTCATCCCAACATTTGAAAACCTGCTGACTTGATACTTCACAAGAGTAACATTTGCAAATTGTATTGATACCTCTGTTGAGGAGCTGCTCATACACCAAGGTCAAGCAAGGTGAAATCCAGTTAAACTTCGATTCTTGATTAAATGAGATTTGAGGATAAGAGGACATGAATTCAAGATTGTGGCGAAAGGAGTAGTAAAGGTTTGGAAGGTTGTCTTCCAGAGGATTACTTGGGCATGGAATGCTTAGCCAAGGGTAGTTGTTAGCGTTTGTTAGCACATTTAAAAAAGATTAGAGGATATGGATTTGAAAGTCCTGTCACAACAGGGAGCCTTCAAATGTGGCTCAAGTTGATAGGATGAAAGACTTCTTTCTTCTGACTGTAAAGTTTCTGTGTGAACTGCCTTTTGAGTTTGTGTTGCACATCAGTTCATGGAATAAAATTAATAAGGTGGCACTAAATTTATAATCTGGTTAGAAAAACCATTGGTATCGGTAATATGAAACAATATAACATTATTGCAGTAAGGCATTTTCTTGTAAGACTGGAATCACATTGTTCAGTGTAGTTTAGAAGCAGTTTGAATGTATGTAAACTACACAACACCTAACTACAACATGTTTGTCGATGACATCAATGGGAAAATTGGTCCATTTCTCAATATTGTCATTTCTTAGGATGATAAAAAAAAGCCCAATTTGAAATGATTGCTTTAAATTCAGTCATCCATGATAAATTTATAGCGTTTGCCATAATATCACAGATTGGGGGAGAGGGGATGGGGTGGGCGGTGAAAACAGCCTAACTCAGTCTTAGTCCACCTGAAATTAGCATATCAGAGTACTTCAACAATTTACGCATATAGGACGTAAGAATAGGAGGCACATGCGCTCTCTGGATGGGATAGAACTTGCCAGGGGTTGAAGCTGAAAGAGATCTAGGGGTGTTACTTGATTTGGGATTGTTCTTTTCCATTAAATGTGACTCACACAATTGAAGCTGTCCTGGAAAAATAATCAATACAAAGCACACAATAATCAGCAAATTGTAAAGTTTGAATTGACTTGTCATTTTAAAACTCACAAAAAGATCTCAATGTCTACATGCTACTATTTTTCCTGTATTCCATGCTAGACTCTTTGTTGTCAAAAAAGGGAGCTGACAAAGTCTGTGAGGCTACAAAAGAATTGTTCTCACATTCCAGATACACACCCAGTACTGGTGGGAGAGGGGTAAGTGAAGGAGAGATAAATCTGCCAGTGTCTTGGTTCTTGATACCTATGGGACGTATGTGATTGTGCAGGGGGTCACTGTCGCTTTTTAAGCATAAATAACTTGTTTACTTCCGGGTTTTACAATAAAATATAATGTAACAAAAGCTGAAGTTGCTGGAAATACTCCAGTTATAATGTAACTGGAGTTCTGTCAGAATAATTATGACTTGTTATTGGTTCTAAAGGTTAACTGAGTCTCTTGAGCT
This sequence comes from Callorhinchus milii, assembly GCF_018977255.1. Lineage (NCBI taxonomy): Eukaryota > Metazoa > Chordata > Chondrichthyes > Chimaeriformes > Callorhinchidae > Callorhinchus > Callorhinchus milii. The sequence goes on along the minus strand of NW_024704785.1, from coordinate 365,865 downwards.
TTCACTTTACAGATGCACTAAGATTGCACTACTAGGCTGCAAACAATAAGTGGCAGTTTAATTTACCACAAACATATTGACGGTCAGTGGACCTTATCAAATAAAGTAAATCATCAGCATAGATGCACTTTTATTTTCCCATATCTGATATGAGTCATTTCAATACAAATTTTAAAACTAACTTTATTGTATTAATTTTCTGCAGATAGACCTCTTACCCTGTCAGGATTAATGTCGAGAATATCACACAACTTGGTGGCAAAACGTTTTGATCTTTCGAAGCTTCCTTTGCCAATGCTATAGGATCCATCCATCAGCAATAAGACATCAATAGCTTCTGAGCATTGAATTACTAAAAGAAAATAGGAAAGATACAATTTAAATTTAGAAGAGTCAATTCGTCATGCAATTTTGATAGTTGTACATTAAAGACTGACATATCCATTTGAATTTATCCATAATTTCAAACCAAACTTGGCGGATTAATGCTGCTCTTACAAGCAAAATTTTAGGTACATAGGAATGGACAAGATCAGAAAATACTATTATGATCCATCTAACTAGTTCCAATAAAGAAATCAATCATACAATACTCTATCTCTCATCCCCTGCAATTGATTCTTCACCAAATACATATCTAATTTCCTTTTGAATTTGCTGACACAATATGTCTTTCTGAATAGTTCAATTTAAATATTCATCACTCTGTGGAAAGAGATTGCATTGAATTATCTGTTCACTTGCCTTCTTTGGGGACGTTGCTCTATCAGACACAGAAAAAACATCATTATTGTCACATTGCAAGGAATGAAATTATAGATTTTGTATGTACTGATGCAATTTACATCACCAGGATATGATGCTTGTCAATTAGTGAACAACAAGAGCAATCCATTTTTAGGGTTACACCCTTATCTTTACTATAAGTATAGAAGTACCTCATAGGTATTTTATATATTTTACATTGTTGGCTTTAAATGCAATCAAACAGATAATTGCCTATCCATCTTACTGTGTTTCAACTGTCACATGGCTGGGATTCATTAGATATTGAATGCTTCAATCTATTTGTAATAAAGTAGAAGCTAGTCTGCTTGACTGGACTTATTTATGTACCTCCCAGGTGAGATTCACACTTAGCTTTTGTATTACACTAATCTGAAGTTTCAGAACAGTATGAAAATTCAACTTACACTTTCCTGAAGATAAAATCTTTACTATTGTCTCCTTGTCAGCCATTAGCTTCTGCATGGCACTTCCTGGGGAAACTGGTCATAGGGGGAAAAAAAATTATAGAGAATAAAGTTGCAGTTGAGATTCTGAATTTCTTTTATATTGAAATTTCAGGTTGGATTCAAATTTATTTTTGTGGAGTCCTGTAGCTCAGTGGTTAGAGCACTCGCTTTGCAAGCGAGAGACCTGAGTTCAATTCCAGGCAGGGCGAAACCTTGGGCAAGTTTCCTTACTCCACACTCCTAATAATAATCCCTCCAAAACCCAAAACAATAATAAATTGGTCATTTTCAATCTACGATTGTTTGTGGGACATTGCTGTGCGCAAATTGGCTGCCGCGTTCGGCCACAAATATACAGTCAATTCACTTTACAGTGTGTTCTGTGAAACGCTTTGGGACGTCCTCCCGACGTGAAAAGCGCTATATCAAATGCAAGGATTATTATTATTATTATTATTATTTTTATGCAAACAATTCTTACGGTAATTAGATGCACTAGGAAGACTTGTAACTTTACTGGGACACTGATGGGTTTTAATCTACTTCTAAAAAGGAGAGATTAGAATTTTTTTTACTATAGAGAGTTGTTGGGAATGTGGGATGCCCTGCAATAAAAGGGTTGTGGAGGCAGAGTCCACCGTGGGTTTCAAAAGGAAAGTAGATAGATCCTGTATATGAAAGTTACAGGTGAAAGGGTATGGGCAGAAGGCAGGGTGCAATAGGATTGAATGAATAGCTCCAAAGACCAGTGCACACTTGATGGGCTGAATGGCTTCTTTTTGTGCTGTAAATTTCTATGATTCTATAAATCCTCTTTATCAATTGGCCACATCATTTCAGCAAAGTTAAGCATCTGACTCCAGTGCTCCAATTTAACATTGCTTGGAATGCAGCAATGCAAACAGCATATACACTACATGAAAACTTATGAACAATTCCATGGTTCTTAACAGATTCTATTGTAAAATCTCACATTTTCACCCCAATATTACAATAATAACTTGTAATTTATTAGCACCAGCATAAATGTTTCAAAGTGTTTTGTAAACTATTAATGAGGTTAACGATAGAAGTGAATATAATACAGGCAAAGTATAGGCAAAGTTGTTATAAAGGACAACACTTCGTTAAATAATCATTAGGGTCCAATGTCTCAGGTCCCACACTTGTGTGTCAGCATAGCTCAGTTGGTAGCATTCACACTTCTGAGTGCACTGTGGTGGTTTTGGTGGTAGCACATATATCACCCCAAGAAGATAAACAGCGGCATCTGGTAGTAATGCAGATGTTGATGGCTTTATGTAACTTGTGGCTAACAATGCCAAACTGTAGTCAGGCTTCTGGAGTGGAAATTGTTCTTATGAGCTCCAGCAACTTGTCAGGATATTATATGTGACTAGCATTGGATCTGTCATGGAGAGTTTTATACTATCACTCAATACAAATAGAACCATTTTTTCAGCAGCAATCCTTCAACATAGAGAGCACGAACACACATTCTGAAAAAGGTTTTAGATTAATGATGGTTTGTAATAAAATTTCAATGACTACATACGCAGCACATCATAAAACAAATAGTTATCTGACAGTTTATTTCGAGAAAATGAAGTTGAAAAAATAATCCTACCTAAAACCATGAGTAAAAGCCCAAGACAGAAACTTTGACTGAGATGCATCATCTTGAAATGTATCTAATGGATAGATACAAAAATAAAACACAATAGATATTAATCAATACATGATGTTAGCTCAGCTCATCATCTTCCGCAATGGTTCAGTAATTCAATTTCCAATATCAATGTGAAACTGAATGGAGTAGGGGAACTTGCTCAATGTTTCACCCTGCCAGGAAATCAAACCCAGGTCTTCTTTTGGATGCAGAAACTCAAAAAGGAAAAATAAGGTTATATTGCAGCAATTGAATGAAATGTTATTTACAGCAAATATTGGTCAGAAATATTTTCAACAGCTTGCTTCATCTAGAAACCAAATTTTACAAATAATTTATCATCTTTGCATCTGGTGTGTTTGGTACTTTTGTGGGAAACATTTTCAAAGCAAATTAGCAACATGAATCCTATGGGTTCTGACTTTGTCAGTTAATGTTTCAATACTTACAAAAGAGTTGGGAAATTTACACAGTCACTACACTTTCCAGTAAAATCCTATGAAGTGCTGTGAGACATTTTGATGAAATGAAAACTTGCTATTTGAAATCCAAAGATTATTGTCGTTATGATGATGATGATTGGGACCTCCAAAAGTTGCTAAAGTACAAAAGAGTGGCTGAGAATGAAAACTGCTGTATGCTTTCTTTTGCTGTCTTGTCTGGAGAGCTCCCAGACCCTACATAAATGCAAGCGAGGTTGCTTTTTGTTATGTTGTTTAAAAAGATATTTGAGAGCTCTGGTATTCACGGGTAGCCTTTCGGTGGAAGCAGAACACTTGGAGCAGCAGTAAAATCCCAGGACTGTTGAAAGGGATGGAAATGGCACATTTTTTGGCCCCTGGTTTTTGATGCACTTGAAATCCTGGATCACTCTGTGGATCAGTAGTCTCCCTACTCGAGGGTCGCCTTCGTCTCAGTTGCCTCTTCCTTTCTCCTTGGTCATAATCATAATCATAATCATAATCATAATCATAAGCTAGTTTGAGGAGCCAGTTCTCATGAGCAACCAGTCAGTCACACCAGTGGATTCCCCAGTGCACCATCACCAGAGAGAGACAGAGAGACACACACAGTGAGAGGGGCAGAAACTATTTAAACTATTTGTGACAAACGGCCTCATGTTTTTTTTTGTGTGTGTGTGTGTGTTGATGAATAAAATCACATTAAATCGTGAAGTGTGACAGTAAAATGACAGCATCATTTCGGTGCCAAACAAAACATTGACTGCGGGTTAGATTCAAAACACAGAGCTATGTCCCTCTCTGGGAATAAAGCGACTGGAGATGTCACTCAATAACATCGAAGGCTTCTGCAGCAAAGTGAAATGCAGGTTCCCCTGGTCTTTGGGGAGATATTAAATGATTTGAAATGACAACGATCAGTGAATGCAATTGTCACGACGACTGAAGACTATTTTGTGTCTGATGCATTGGGGCATTGGGTGGGAGAAGACATGAACAGTCATGGATTTCACCCCCGACGTTTGTGAGCATAAACAACTGAACCTCCTCCACAATCGCACCAAGTTTCTCAACACAGTCCACTCTCATTTTTTTTTGAAAAAAGTTGAATATTACTCATAAATTACGAGCCGCTGTGTTGTGGTTTTAATGCAACAGCAAAACGTGAGGTTAAACAATTTAAACAGGTCGGGATGACTGTGCAAAGTGTGTGTATATATATATATACCTGAAGAGTGAGAGACTCACCTGTGCAATGCCCTGACCATTGGGGTGGATGAGGACCTGCCACTTGCAGAGCTTTACCTTCTTGTCAGTTTCTGGCTCATGTTCCCACTTTGCAATGCAAGTCAGGCAGAGAGGGATAGAGAGAGAGAGAGAGGGGGAGAGAGAGAGAGAGAGAGCAGCCCTGAACCTGACCGATCTGCAATTCATCTGCAATTCACTCAAATTCCTACTGTCACTTTCTTCTGACACCTGTAACGCACTGCAAAGCCCTGCAGTCACCCCCAGAGGTTGAGCGCACACCCTCCTTTCGCTGATAAAGCGTCGACGAGAGAGGAAACATCTTTATTTATTTGCGTGGCTTTCATCCAAGAGGTTTAGGAACAAGGCTTATAGGTTTATATTTGGGTAACACAATGCATAAATCATCTTTGCATTTGATACGTGAAATGCTTCCACTGCTAAAGGTTATTTTGTTTTGTTCATTTATTTTTCTTCCACTGCCAGGATTTGATATTGTTGCATCTTTCTTTCTCTGCTAATGTTTGTGGTTGGACTCAAGTAAGCAAGACTAGGCTTTCACTGTGATATTTTTTGTAGCATTGCTGAAATATGCACCATGTGTACACTGTGTATAGAATAATAAATATGCTCAACGGTATCGATATTGTGGGAGACTGAGATACACTGAATAACCTACAGGAACAAAGTTCCAATATCAAAATCTTTTTAACTGTGAGCTCTATTATCTTGGCAAACACCTACCACAAAATACACAGTTAAGCCACTTTACTGTATATCTGGTGAAGCGCTTTTATATATATACACAAGTTGTTATTATTATTATTATTATTATTATTATTATTATCTGGAGCAGGCACAGGAACCTGAAGGAGTTGGGGACTTTGATTTGGGGGCAGATGCTGCCTATGCTTTAACTATATAAAAAAAATCATTAGTCTACCCATCATCAGCTATTAAGATATAATATTGCACACTTAATATTTCCTAGAGCTACAGTACAGTCAGCCACAGACTCTAGTCACTGCTTGCAGAGAATCCTAGCAAGACTAATGTCATGGTGAATAGCACATGTGCATTTGGGAATGATGAATATTCAAATCAACAATGACAATAAATTATTTTGATCAGACCTGGAATCATATTTCTCTGGAATTCATCTGTAATAGTGAGCTCTTACTAATTTAATCTATGTAGGAGGCCACAATTGTTGTTCTGAGTTACTTATGCATAGAGAGACAGACACAGATTAAATGTTACAATGAGTATGTCCCTTCATTCAAAACCAAATATTGGCAAAATACATTGGCACACTTCACACGTCACACACGATCAAATAGATGCATTAAATGATCGGTATGGAATTATCCTGTGTGTCAGCCTGGCTCAGTAGTAGCACACTTGCCTCTAAGTCAGAAGATTGTGGATTCACACTCCAAGGCAGTGCTGGAGGTATGTTTCTTTGTCGGAGGTGCTGTCCTTCAGAGGAGAGGTTAAACTGAGGTTGTATCTCCCTGTTTTGGTGGGTGTTAAAGATCCCATGCCACTATTCAAAAAGAGTGGGGAGTTTCTCCTGGTGTCCTGGCCAACAATTCTCCAAATACATTTGGTCGCTGTTTGTGAGACGTGGTTGTGCAAAAATTGACTGCCGCACTTTGCTTGCAAAATACACTGTCAATCCACTTTGCAGTATATCATATGAAGCAATTTGAGACATCACTACACTGTGAGACATCACTACACTTGAAATCTTGATTTCAAGATCCTCATCCTCACCTACAAGGCCATTCACGGCCTTGCTCCCTCCTACCTCTCCAACCTACTATCCCCCTACCTACCTGCCCGTACCCTCCGTTCCTCTGGCTCCGGTCTGCTCCACGTCCCCCGCCCCAATCGCACTACCATCGGTGTTCGGGCTTTCAGCCTCTCAGCCCCCAGGCTCTGGAACTCTATCCCCCAGTGCCTTCGCCTTGCTTCCTCCCTCTCCTCCTTCAAGGCCGGTCTCAAACCTTTCTCTTTGACCGAGCCTTCAGCTCCCCTCTCGACTCTCTTCCCCCTCCTCGCTCCCTCCCTTCCCTCCCCTCACCCTGACCATTTCCCCCTGCTCAGGTCATGACCCAACTGTGCAGCGCCTTGGGACGTCCTCCTGACGTGAAAGGCGCTTTATAAATGGAATCTTGTTGTGGCTGTTGTTGTTGTGATATGGCACTGTATCAAATGCAAGGATTATTATTATGTCACATTGGAGCCAGTTCAGCTCTTACGACATCCCGCTCTACTTACCTCCCTGCAAGAATAGACACTAATTGGTCATTTGTTATCCGACAAGCCCAAGTTTGAGTCCTCACTTGATGGATGGTAGGTACCAGAAACTTCCTGCGAGCTTCCTCTGAATCACACATGCTACCAGTACATCTTGTATCTGTCTTTATATACTGATAAAACGACAATGTCTGCGCTTCAAGAAGGATCTCAATAACCAATTGATGTAGAGACATGATTTATACCTCATTGGAAAGGTCTTGCAACTGGAAGTGTCGTGGGCATATTTGTTTTCAGGTACCTCCTATCGTTCATGAGTTATTTTCAGTTTTGTGTTATTTGCTGCAGTTACACCTGGTGGCCGCCGAGTCAAAGTGGCGCTGTGGCATCGTGCATCAGAGAGCATGTACTTATGTACACACAAACTGCAGTTACACCTGGTGGCCACGCCAGCTGACCGTGGCGCTGTGGCATCCTGGGTCACAGAGCACGCATTGTAGCCAAGCAGTGGGAACAAAGTAAAGAACACAGACAAAGCTAAGCCGCGGCAACAACAAAATAATTACATAAGAACATAAGAATTAGGAGCAGCAGTAGGCCATTCGGCCCCTCGAGCCTGTCCCGCCATTCGATAAGATCATGGCTGATCTTCAGACCTAACTCTAATTACCTGCCCTGTCCCCATATCCCCTAATCCCTCTATTTTTAAAGATGCTCAAGGAATGAGTATCTACAGCCTTCTGGGGTAGTGAATTCCATAAATTCACTACCCTCTGAGTGAAGACATGTTTCCTCAACTCTGTTCTCAAAGGCTGACCCTTAATTTTAAGACTGTGACCCCTGGTTATAGATTCTCCTACCAGGGGAAACAGACCCTCAGTGTCTACTTTATCAGCCCTTTAAGAATCTTATATGTTTCAATAAGATCTCCCTTAATTCTTCTGTACTCTAGAGAATACAGCCCTAGTTTATTCAGCCTATCCTCATAGGTCAGACCCCACATCCCAGGAACTAACCGAGTGAATCTAAGCTGCACCCCCTCCAGGGCAAGTATGTCCTTTTTTAAATAAGGAGACCAAAACAGCACACAATACTCTAGGTACAGTCTCACCAAGGCCCTATACAGTTGCAGCAAGACTTCCCTACTCTTATACACTAAACCTTTTGCAATGAACTCTAACAGGAGTCCTGTAGCTCAGTGGTTAGAGCACTCGCTTTGCAAACGAGAGACCTGAGTTCAATTCCAGGCAGAGGGCGAAACCTTGGGCAAGTTTCCTTACTCCACACACCTAATAATAATCCCTCCAAAAAACAAAACAATAATAAATTGGTCATTTTTAATCTATGACTGTTTGTGGGATATTGCTGTGTGCAATTGGCTGCCGTGTTCGCCCACAAATATACAGTCAATTCACTTTACAGTATATTCTGTGAAGCGCTTTGAGACATCTAGAAGACGTGAAAAGCGCTATATCAAATGCAAGGATTATTATTTATTATAACATGCCATTCGCCTTCTTAGTTGCTTGCTGCACCTGCAAACTAACTTTTTGAAACTGGTGTACAAATCCCAAATCCCTCTAAACACTAACTCTATCTAATCTCTTCCCCCTCTAGAAAATAATCTGTTTTTCTATTTTTTCTACCTAGGTGAATAACTTCACACTTCCCCACATTAAATTCCATCTACCACCTACTCGCCCACTCCCCTAGCCTATCTATATCTCGTTGTAATCTTTTTGCATCATCCTCAGAGCTTACTCTCCCACCTAGTTTAAGTGTCATCTGCGAATTTAGATATGTTACATTCAATGTCCTCGTCTAGATCATTGATGTAAATTGTAAATAGCTGAGGCCCAAGCACTGATCCTTGTGGCACTCCACTAGTCACATCCTACCAATTCGAGAAAGACCCATTTTTCCCTACTCTCTGTTTTCTACCCGTTAGCCACTCTTCAATCCATGCTAATATGTTCCCATTAATCCCGTGGGCCTTAACCTTGTGCAATAGCCTTTTGTGTGACACTTTGTCAAATGCCTTTTTAAAATCTAAATATACTATATCTACTGGTTCCCCCCTATCTAACCAGCTAGATACATCTTCAAAAAACTCTAAAAGATTAGTTAAGCATGACTTCCCTTTTGTAAAGCCATGTTGACTCTGCTTAATCTTGTTATAGTCTTCCAGGAATCCCATACCACCATATTTAATTAAGGACTCAAGAATTTTCCCTACCACTGATGTCAGACTAACTGGTCTATAGTTCTCCATCTTTTCTCTCCCACCCTTCTTAAATGGTGGTGTTACGTTTGCAATCTTACATTTTAAAATTAAATTTTGAAAGTGCCGAGTCCTCCGACTGAGTTGTCCCAAAAGGAGACCTCCCACAGGAGTTCTCCCAGATAAATATAGATAAAGACAAAATGTCTGTCTGTGTGTCAATCTACATTCCATATTGGATCCTTTGGTTGCAAGCGAAGCTGCAAAGGGTACAGGTGGTATGAAATATATTCCTTGTGAAAGTAGATTAAATTTATGTTTTAATTTCCACCCAATTTAAAGGTTTAAATTTGTACTATTGCATATTGCCTCATACTTGGAACCTTGGAAGCACCACTTAATCAAAAAAATTGATTAATTCAAATTAAACTATTAATGGGAACTTAATCCTATTTAATACGATATCACATAAAAACTGTCGACAAGCATCTTGGCTTCAAGGTTTACTGAGGCAACCTGACAAATTGCTGTTTTAACAATGTGTACATTCCTTGCTTTGAATATAGCATTGCATAAGACTCTTCTGTGTTAAGATGTGCATCAGTGAAAACACCAAATGTAATTCATGACAAAATCAATTACCTGAAGAAAATTGGACTGACCTAATAAAAAATGAGAAAACACCGAAGGCAACTAGGTTTATATAAAATATAAAGAAACTTTTCTTTCTATTCTTTTTGAGTCTTTCCAGTACATTTTTATGTATGTCATCTAAACCGTATAATAGAGTTCTCCTTACTTAAGCCTCTCTGTCATTTTGAGCAATGAGCAGCCAAGTAAAAACATCTTAAAGCATTCCACTCACAGGGTTTGCTGTGAGGGTCAAAGGTTCATTACTTTGAATATCTTGTCAGCTGCCCATAAACCACTCAGGTTAACATTCTCAGATTACAAAATTCTTTTCAGAAACAATTTACATTTTCTAATGAAGAATAAAAAAGCAACGTTTATTTGCAATATTATATGTAATGCTGATACAGTCTGGTATTTCCATTTATTCTACATATATGTGATACCTTTTGTTAGTTACCAAAATAAAATATTTGTAAACTGTATAAAACAGTTTGATTGAAGTAGGGTGTATGGGATTCAGACAATCTGGTTGCTGGTCAGAACTGGGAAGCTGATTCCCTCTTTAAGTATTCTAGAGTTGAGAATTTCAATAACTTATCAGTTCACAGCAGTGCAAGCAATGACCTGTTGAGGAATTTGCAGATTTCTTTGGCAAAAGGAGCATGAAGGATTTCATAAAAAACATATTTGTATTGGAAATATAGAAGTTAATAACTGAGAGTTCTAAGAGCAACATTGCAATTTGAAACAGTAATGTCCAACTTCTAGAGAAAATAGGCATTTTAATGGACACAAAATACAACTAGGGAGATCATTCCACAGGAAATACATTTTAAAAAAGAGAAAAATGTAAAACAGAAAAAAAAGTTGAATATGGATCATGGTAATGCAACCCTGGTGAGACATATGTCTTGAAGAGGCTGTACGCCCAATAGTTTCTGCTCCAACTAAATAGTTGGCTTAAGGTACAACTCGTGCAGTTTTCATGAAATAAAGCAGTGGTGGGCAACCTACAGTTCACAAGCTCACAAGGCCATCGAGAAGCCCACCCGAATAATCGCATGTCCAGTGGATATAAGCTAAGTAACTTGGGCTCCCAGTCACAATAAAATTACAATTGTTTTGTATGAAGATTCAGATGAACAGATCATACACAGAAAAAAATTGTTATTTGCAGCAGCTAACACATAAACCTACTGGGAAAGTGCACAGTTCAGTGAATTGGATCAATATATCACATGTACAGCTTGTAAGAATGAGAGGAGGTAGAACAGTGATTTAATGTTGTAGGCACTTTATTGATGAGTGATGTAAAAGAACACTATCAGGCTTTGGGAATTCAAATCATTTAAGTTCTTAAATTAATTGTTTTAAATTGTACTCTGTGTATGGTGTGTGTGTGTGCTTGGGAGTTGGGGTGGGTGGGGGGGTGGGTGTCAAGTTATTTCTAATACATATACAATGTCTTTTAATCTCATAAGATAAAATGTACTCTTAGATTTGTTTCTCTGTCTCATAAGTACATAGGGTGCATTTGTGAGACACTTTTAAGTAGAATTTGAATCATTTTGGAAAACATAAGCAGATTGCTAGAATCACATAAAATGTTACTATTGAGAAACATTACTGTGCGATAGCCTGAAAAAAATAGATACCTTATTCAGATTTTTTCTTGAAAACCATGGTTATCAAACTCTTTAAGCAAGAAATTTTAATTATTTTATCAAATATACAGATCAATTGAGTGAATGCTCGTTTATTTTTTGTTGTTGTTGAGAAATTATAACAATAGCAATGGAGAACATACAATGGAAACATACAAAAGCAGCTTCAACTCCAGCAGTAGAAAATGAAAGGTTAACAAAACATTCATATTTATACCACCTTATCATGTTGAAACATCTCAAAACATTTTGTGAGTAATCAGTATCACGTGTAGGGCCATAGGATCTTCAATGTTCAACTGGAAACAGGTAGATGGGATTTCAGTTTAAAGTCTCATCTGAAAGACAACATCTTCCCAAAGTGAAAGGTGCTATGCAAGTATAATTTGTTGTTGTTGTTAATGGTACTGAGGCTACAGAAGAATGCAAAGTAAAGCCAAAAGATTTCAGGCACGCCTCTTGATGTTCATTCCAATGATAGTTTTAGTTATAACCCTTCATACTTGCAGATATAGAAAAAGAGAAACTTACTATAATGCAAATATTGGTACAAGCACCTCCTCAGGGTATATTATGTCAGAGTGGATTAAACAAAACATAACCTTTCATCTCTCTTACCTAGCTTTGAATCCAGTACACAAGAATGAGATGATAGTCTCCTATCTGTGATGGTTGTCAGAGCCCCTGGTGAGATTGTCAATCTCAGTGTGGATTCCAGATCACTTTTTCTGTCCTCCCTCTAGCAGTTGACACAGTAAAGACTGATTGAAACTTACCCCATAGAAGAGTTCAGAGTCCAGCCTTGTAGATATCAAACGCCTTTAACATCACAATGTTTTATTCCAGGGCTTTGTATTACTTTATTATTTTGTTAGTTATCTGTCTGCTTAGAGCACAACCAAGTGATTTTGTTTACAGTTGTTTTTTTGTTTTTTGATGCGTTCTGAAGCAGGTATTTCCACTATGATATATATCCATTATTCAATAATGTTGTTGTAATTACCTATTTATAACCAAACATGTCTGGCTATTTAGAGGGCAATTTACTTTACTCTTTAACTAACTTAGATTTGTGGATGATTGACATCTCAGTTAAAAGGTTACTATTCCATATTTCAAATAAACTGAAATGCCTTTTTCAAGTAACAGATATTTGTTTAGTTGTTGATATTGTTAAAACATGTTTCACTTCAATTTACTAGCTTGTGTCTCTTCCTTTCCATTTCAATGTATTTCTTTCCAGATTCCCAAAGCTACTGACACCTTTATGCTCTTTGCTGCAGAGCTTCTTATAGTTTGATCCAAAAATTTACATCAAATCATAATTATATATTCCTGTATATTGTTTAACATTTCACCATTGCTGCCTATTGTTTTTTCTTTTTATTACTTTAATTTTAACTAGGTTTCTAATCTTTAGCTATCTCCATTCCTCTTCCCCCAATACATTGTGACAGCCTCAGATAAGATCACGCTCCCACTTACAAGAGTTATTCTCCTTAACAGTGACCATGCCTGACCTTGGATTTTAAGTTCTCTTCAATCCCCTTGGCAAATGCTCTCATAGTGTCTGAGGTCACGGGTGAGTGATTGCTTCAATAAGCTGTCACATTTCATTCTGGGATCAGTAGAACTAGTGTTACCTTATGCTTAAGTAGCCAAACCATTCTAACAAGTCAATTACACACACACTACATATTTTTTTCTTATAACATCTTTATTTGCTTACTTAATTCGGAAAAAGAAGTGTTTTTTTCTTTTTCATTTTGTGTGTTAGCAACAACATCACCAAGCTCATACATAACGGATAAGACCTGGATATATTGGTACAGCAATATTGGTAGATTATAGAATGAATATCTAGTCACTTATAATCTCCACATCGGTTAGTACCTCGAGGATCTCAGGTCTAATCACTCAGTGCCCTGGATTCCAGTATCTTAGCATTTTAGTCCTGACACTGATTTCCCTTGAATCTGCTGCGCGCAATTGGCTGCGGCGTTTCACCCACAAATATACAACAACAAGATTGCATTTATAGAGCGCCTTTCATGTCGGGAGGACGTCCCAAGGCGTTGAACAGTTGGGTCGGGACCCGAGCAAGGGGGAAATGGTCAGGGTGAGGGGAGGGAAGGGAGGGAGCGAGGAGGGGGTAGAGAGTCGAGAGGGGAGTTGAAGGCACGGTCAAAGAGAAAGGTCTTGAGACTGGCCTTGAAGGAGGAAAGGGAGGAGGCGGAGAAGGCACTGGGGGATAGAGTTCCAGAGCCGAGGGGCTGAGAGGCTGAAGGCCCGGCCACTGATGGTAGGGCGGTTGGGGCGGGGGATGTGGAGCAGACCGGAGCCGGAGGAACGGAGGGTACGGGCAGGTAAGTAGGGGGATAGTAGGTTGGAGAGGTAGGAGGGAATGGCCTTGTAGGTGAGGGTGATGATCTTGAATTCGATCCTCTGGGGGATGGGGAGCCAGTGGAGGCGAGCGAGAGTGGGAGTGATGTGGTCCCGAAGCCTGGTGCGGGACAGTACACGAGCTGCAGAGTTCTGAATGACCTGCAGCTTGTGGAGGGAGGTGGCGGGAAGGCCGGTGAGGAGAGAGTTCCCATAGTCCAGCCTTGAGGTGATAAAGGCGTGGACCAGTGATTCAGCAGCGTGAGGGGTGAGGTAGTGCCGTAGTCTGGCGATGTTCCGGAGGTGATGGAAGGCGGTGCCAGTTGTGGCGCGAATGTGAGGGAGAAAGGACAGCTCAGGGTCGAACAGAACCCCGAGGTTCCTGACTGGCTTTGAGAGGTGGAGAGTGCAGCCTTGGATGCTGATGCTGTCAGCGCCTGAGGTGCGGAGGCGCTGACGCGAGCCAATCAGGATATGCAATCAATTCACTTATATTCTGTACATTCAAGTATATTCTGTGAAGCGCTTTGAGACATCTCGGAGACGTGATAAGGCCCTATATCAAATGCAAGGATGATTTTTGTTATAGTGGTCTGTCCTTCCAAGTCCTGCCAATGAGCCAAGCTGGCTGTGCTGTCATCAGTATTGCTTTGGAGTAATTGTGGACGCTCCTGGCTCAGCAATCGAAGACTGTGGAGCCAGTCCCCACATTGGGACTTTGAACGTGTTGTCCAGGCTGACATTCCAATGAGATGCTTAGGGTCCCTCATTGGAGGGCATTGCCGTACCTCAGGTGAGACGTTAAACCAAAGTCTTACCTGTACCCCGCCTTGTCTAACCCCACCATTGGCGGCCTGGCCTTCAGCCACTCTACCCCCACCCTCCGGACCTCCAACCCCCAGTCCCTCCGCTCCGCTCCGCTCTCTCTTGCCTCCTTCAAGACCCTCCCACCACTTTGACCGCGCCTTCGGTCACCCTCCAACCCCCCCCCACCCTCCCTGCCCTCCACCACTCCCGATCCCAACCACCAGCTCCGGTGCGGGCGGATCCATGACTGCCCGGCGCCTTGGGACGCACTCCCCACGCGAAAGGCGCCACACAAATGTAAGTTGTTGTCGCTATTTATTATTGGTGACTCCCACGGTCGACCGCACAGGGCACCCCCCCCCCCCCGCCTCCCCGTGACGTGTCCGGGAGGCCAGTCTAGGCCCCTCCCCCCCCAACTCCGCTATGACATCACTGGGCGTTTCCTCTCCCTCCAACCGCCCGCTTCGATTGGTTCACCGCCACCGAGTGAGCGGAAGCGAATGGCGGATTTGCTGCCGGCTGATTGGCCTGTCCGTCCGTCAATCAGTCAGCGTGAGGCAGCTGGGGTGAAGGCGGGAAGTGGGTGGTGGGGAGGGAGGGAGGAGGCGGGGGTGGGGGGAAGGTCACCGACGCGACGATACATAGGAGACGGCGGCCGCGCAGAGAGAGAGAGAGAGAGACGGTGCAGACGCTGAGGGAGCAGAAAGGTCAGCTCGACGCGACTTCGCGGCAAATTCGATTTCTTTTGTTTATTTTTTTTTGGAGGGAAAAGGGTAGGGGGGGTGACGGGTTCTTCCTTTTCCTCCGCACGAGAGAGAGAGAGAGACCGTTTAAAAAAAAAAAAAAAAAAAAAATTCTCTTTATATTTTTGGAAAGAAGGATATGAGAGATGAATAAAATGGCCGCGCCGACAATTGGCGCGTGTGTGAAAGCCACCTGTTGTTTCCCTCGTGTTCTGTCGCCTTCCCGTGTGTTGCGGGGTCTTTCCCTTTTATATATATATATATATATATACGTATATATATATATCCCCTTTTATACATGAAACTCCTCGGTATAAAGCGAGAGGCGAGCGGTTTAAATTGGCCTCGTCGTCATTGTCCTGAACGTGCAGCAGCGTCGAGTGATGTCGCAGTTGAATTGATTTGGAGATCGTCTCCCTCCTGTTTCTAAGAGCTATCGGCTGTGAGCCAGAGAGCGGCGGACAGGAAACCACGGGAGGGTCTGTAGGAAAAGGCTGAGCAAAGCCCCTGCCCCCCCCCCCCACCACCCACCACCTCAGCCCGACCGAGCCTCGGGCCACGCGGCCGCACTTCTCGCGCCGCTCCCGCCCCGCGCCCAGAGCTCAACAGAGACAGAACACACAGCCGTTTAACTGGCGACCCCACACCCTGTACACACCCACCCCACTGTGTACACACCCTGTACACACCCACCCCACTGTGTACACACCCTGTACACACCCACCCCACTGTGTACACACCCTGTACACACCCACCCCACTGTGTACACACCCTGTACACACCCACCCCACTGTGTACACACCCTGTACACACCCACCCCACTGTGTACACACCCTGTACACACCCACCCCACTGTGTACACACCCTGTACACACCCACCCCCACTGTGTGCACACCCATCCCACTGTGTACACACCCCACACCCTGTACACACCCACCCCACTGTGTACACACCCTGTACACACCCACCCCACTGTGTGTACACACCCCACACCTTGTACACACCCACCCCACTGTGTGTACACACCCCACACCCTGTACACACCCACCCCACTGTGTGTACACACCCCACACCTTGTACACACCCACCCCACTATGTGTACACCCCACACCCTGTACACACCCCACTGTATACACACCACACCCTGTACACACCCACCCCACTGTGTATACACATCACACCCCGTACACCCCAGAGTCCTGTAGCTCAGTGGTTAGAGCACTCGCTTTGCAAGCGAGAGACCTGAGTTCAATTCCAGGCAGAGGGCGAAACCTTGGGCAAGTTTCCTTACTCCACACAGAGCCTAATAATAATCCCTCCAAAACAAAACAATAATAAATTGGTCATTTTCGATCTACAACTGTTTGTGGGACATTGCTGTGCGCAATTGGCTGCCGCGTTCGCCCACAAATATACAGTCAATTCACTTTACAGTGTGTTCTGTGAAGCGCTTTGGGACGTCCTCCCGACGTGAAAAGCGCTATATCAAATGCAAAGATTATTATTATTATTATTACACACCCACCCCACTGCATGCACACCACACCCTGTACACACCCACCCCACCGTGTATACACACCACACCCTGTACACGCCCACCCCACTGTGTATACACACCACACCCTGTACACACCCACCCCACTGTGTATACACACCACACCCTGTACACACCCACCCCACTGTATATACACACCACACCCTGTACACACCAACCCCACTGTGTATACACACCTCACTGTGTATACACACCACACCCTGTACACACCCAGCCCACTGTGTATACCCACCACACCCTGTACATGCCCATGCCACTGTGTATACACCCCGTACCCTGTACACACCCACCCCACTGTATATACGCACCACACCCTGTACACACCCACCCACTGTGTATACGCATGGCATCCTGTACACACCCACCGCACTGTATACGCACCGAACCCTGTACACACCCAACCCACTGTGTATACGCACCACACCCTGTACACACTCACCCCACTGTGTATACACACCACCCTGTACACACCCACCCCACTGTATACGCACCGCACCCTGTACACACCCACCCCACTGTGTATACGCACCGCACCCTGTACACACCCACCCCACTGTGTATACACACCACACCCTGTACACACTCACCCCACTGTGTATACGCACCGCACCCTGTACACACCCACCCACTGTGTATACGCACTGCACCGTGTACACACCCACCCCACTGTGTATACACACCACACCCGTGCAGCGTAGCTTTACTAGGTTAGTACCAGGGATGAAGGGGATGAGTTACGAGGATAGGCTGACCAATTTGAGCCTATATTCTCTAGAATATAGAAGAATTAGTGGGGATCTTATAGAAACCTATAAGATCATCAAAGGGCATGATAGAGTAGATAGTGGGAGATTGTTTCTCCTGATTGGAGAAACTAAAACCAGGGGTCACAATCTTAAAATCAGAGGCAGCCCTTTCGCACTGAGTTGAGGAAGAACTTCTTCACTCAAAGGGTAGTGAATGTAAGGAACTCACTACCCCAAAGGGCTGTTGACGCTCAGTCCTTGAACATATTCAAGACTAAGTTAGATAGATTTCTTATTGCAAAAGGGATTAAGGGATATGGGGATAAGGCAGGGTTATGGTATTAGCTGGAGTTAGATTAGAAGATCAGCCATGATTGAATGGCGGGGCAGGCTCGAAGGGCCGAATGGCCTACTCCTGCTCCTACATGTTATGTTACACCCTGTACACACACTCCACTGTATACACACCACACCCTATACCCATACACCACCGTATACACACCACACCCTGCACACACCCACCCCACTGTACACACATTGCACCCTGTACACACACCACTGTGTACACACACCACACCCTGTACACATTACACACAAACCCACTGTGCAAACACACACCAAAGTGTATACACCCCATATACTGTACATCTTGTACACACATATCATGTATATACATACCCAGTAAGCAGTGTACACTCCCCCACTGTATACCACCACAGTATGCACACACTGTGTACATATGTACAACCTGTACATAATGTATACACCACCACACTCTACACACAGTGTATTCACATCGTGTACACACCTCTACACTCTCACAGTGTACGCATCCTGAAAACACAGCCACTTTGTACACAAGTGTACACACACACCACAGTGTATACCCCCCACCTCACACACAGTATACGCACACACACCACAATGTACACACACAGTGTATATACTTTGTACATACTGTTTTTGTTCACGTGGAAGTTACCAGGCATGAGAACGTTACTCTTGAGAAATGGAGGAATGCTCTTTTCTCTCTGACTAAAGTATATTTTAAAGAAATCAGGCTGAGTAATTGCTTTTTCGGTACTTTTTTATTTTCCTTAAATATAAAAGACAAATAAAAATGGGTCAGGGCACGGGAAGGATGTTTTCAAACACTGCTGCTATTATGCTTGCCTACAAGAAATACACAATGACTTCTATATTTTACAGTATATCTTGCGAAGCGCTTTGAGACATGAAAGGTGCTTTATCAAATGCAAGGATTATTATTTTGTTTATGGATGTGAATGTGTAACTTGATTAGTTGTATGATTTTAAGAGTTAAAAGAGTAATGCTGATATAAAAGAGTAAAGTAATGTTCAGTCAACTGCAAACAGTTTACTACAATTCAGTTGATTGGTGCAGTATAGTACAGCAAAACACCAGATAACTTGTGACTTCAGGATAAAAGGGCTAAGTGACGAATTATCTGCAGTTAAGCATGTGCATAAATACGTAAATTAATGCAGCTGAGATATTGACAGCATGATGACTGAAATGGTAGTGACATGTTAAACCAAGCTGAACTTATCAAGAATTTACAGTAACTACTTTCTAATAGTCTGAAAATAGATGAGAAATATCTGTTATTTTCAATATACTTGATATCACGTCATGGCTATAATGAATAGTGGTGCAGAAATATATAGAAAACTATTCTGAAAACCCATTTTGTCTTGGGTTTTTAATATAGATTTGAGTACTCCCTGTGATCATGACAGCAGAAAACCTAGACGTGACAAATGGGTCCAATAAACTTGGATCAGCGAACCAGAATGAAGCAGCATTGCTTGCTCTGATGGACCAGACTGGCTACACCATGATACAAGAAAACGGACAAAGAAAGTTTGGTGGACCACCACCAGGTAAGAGCATCATATTAAAGAAATGCAAATGTTAGAAGGTAGACCATCCTCACAGCTCCTTTTTCTTCCTTTACTTCGTCACATACAAGGCATCCACAAGTTCTTGTAAAGATGCAATGTCCACAGCCTTCAGTACAGTCTAGGAAACTGGCATGCTAACTTGAAAGCCAGGAAAAATGTACATTTGTAAATATTTCAAAATAATCATTTTATACTCTATTTTATTTGATTCACGTATAATAACATTCCAAATCAAGATGAATAATTAAATATTTCTATTTTTTACAGGTTGTGAAAAATGGAAATACAATTGAATATCCAGCAATAGATTAATTCATTCAGTAATGTTTGGATCTTTATGTGGAGAAATGGTAGAAATTATAAGAATTCATTTGAAATTGTATTGTGTCATGAAGTGGGCTAGAGAATACTTTTACCCCCAAGACCTGGATTTGAATCAAGCCCATACTAGTTCTTTAATGAAATAACTAAGAAAATAGATAAATAAAGGTAAGGCTGTGGATGTGATATTCTTGTTTTTTCAGAAGGCTTTTGATAAAACGCTGCGTAGGAGGCTTGTTGAAAAAATGAAGGCAGATGGCATAAGTGGAAACAGCAGCGTGGGTAGAAAGTTGTTTAAAGGATTGGAAACAGATGACAGGAGTATATGGTTGTTCCTCAGAATGGAGAGATGTAATTTGTGGTGCTCCCTAGTGGTCTGGCATGTATTAGGATCAGACACTGTTATTTTCCATTTATAAATATTGTGGATTCTGCTGTAAGAGGCACAATTCCTAAGTTTGCAGATGACAAAAATAGGGAGTGTATCTAACAGTGAAGAATATTGTATGCAACATCAGGTGGACATAGAGAGGTTAGCTGATTGGACAGAGAAATAGCAAATGAAATTTAATGCAAATAACAACTTGCATCTATGTAGTGCCCTTCATGGAGTGCACAACAGCAGCGTGGCCTTGACCCAAAGCCGGTGTGGAGGGGGGGAGGTGGCCGATGACTGAAGGAATGGTCAGAGGAAAATTTTCAGGTGTGATCATGGGCAGAGAGCGATTGAGGCAAAGAGTTTCAGAGATTCTGGGTATAGTGTCTGAAAGCATGGCTCCAATTTGTGGGGACAAGATACGTGCAGCAGATCTGTGCCGATTGAAACAAAAGCAGTGGGGTGTGAGCAGATCAGAGAAGTAGGGAAGTGCCACTCCGTGAAGTGATTTGAATACAAGAGTGAGGATCTTGAAATTGAGCCATTTTGAAACAGCGAGGCAGTGGACCCTGGCAAGTACTGGTGTGTGCAGAGCCAAATATGGTTGAGGACACAGACAGCAGAGTTTTGAATCATTTGAACCTTGTTAATAGTAGGACTAGGGGGATTGGTGAGGAGTGCATTAGAAAAATAGAGGAAGGCAGGTAATGTGGAGGTCGAGGAAGGCAGTCCTGGTCAGGGCTCAGATGTGGGTTAGGAAGGATAAGTGCGGATTGAACCTTGCGTGTTTGTTTTGGATTTCTGTTGTACCAAATATTATATTTGGTAATATTTGAATGCGTTTGTTCCCTCGTGCATGCGTTTATCACCTCCCGCTTGGATTATTCAAACAGATTTCTCACTGGTCTCCCGAACTCACCATTCACAAGATCCAGCTCATTCAAAACTCTGCTGCCCGCATACTGACCTGGACCAAACTTCATATCTACATCTCACCAGTTCTGTCCAGGCTCCACTGGATCCCCATCACCGAACGGATAGACTTCAAGATCCTCACACTCGTGTTCAAATCTATTCATTTCCTGGCACTTTCCTACCTCTCCAACCTCCTCACTCCCCAATCCACAAATCGGTACTTCCGTTCAACTGGCACCGGCCTCCTACTCGTCCCTCACACCCTCTACTCCACCATCGCAGGTCACGCTTTCAGCCACTCCGCCTCGAAACTCTGGTACACTCCCTCAATCCCTCCGCCTTGCCCCTCTCTTCCCCTTTTTCAAGTCCCATTTGAAAACCTTCCTCTTTGGCCATACTTACGGCCACCTCTCCCCCCCCCCACCCCCAGCTCGGAGTCAGGCTCCGCCACTGTTAAGTGCTCTGAGGCGCTACCCTGCATGGAGGGCGCTACATAAGTGTAAGTTGTTGTTTATAATTTTTTTTAAAAAAGGGATTGAACCTTGCGTCAGGTTTGCTACAGGCTCAGTGAGTCGGAGGGATAGGTATGGAGGATTAAGAAGTTCTTAACTTCACAAATGAAAACTGAAAAGATAATCAGCTTTTTATATCAGAAATGGAAAGGTTTTAAAGTTTAAAAAGCATGCTACAATTCTATTCCAGTTATTCAGTGCTAGTAATGCTTAAAATAATAATAATAATCCTTGCATTTGATACAGCGCTTTATCAGTTCTTCTAGATGGCGTCTCGGAGCACTTTATCTGGAGGATTGTTGGCCAGGACACTCGGAGAACCCTTCAATTTTGAGTAGTGCCACGGGATCTTTAACATCCAACTGAACAGAACAAAGGGACTTTGTTTTAACATCTCATTGGAAAGACGGCACCTCAGACAAAGGAGCACTTCTCTTAGTAGCCTAGACGGTGGTTACTTAATCCATGGCTGTTTGTGGGACACTGCTGTATGCAATTGGCTGCTGCGTTTCGCCCACAAAATATACAATCAATTCACTTTACAGTATATTCTATGCAGTGCTTTGAGACGGCTGAAAGACGTGATAAAGACCTTTGAATTGCTCAGCCTGAACTATAACATTGCTGCTTCTCCTCATGATGATCCTCGTCAGTGGACTAACCATGCCTCGCTGCTCCCCCCCCCCCACTGTTCAATTCCTATCCTTGCTTGACCATTCCACAGCCTCCCTCTACTCCAGCCTGCGAATCCTCCATCAGGGCCACCGTGGCAGATGCCGCAGCTGTCCAACAGCAGCCACTCTGACTGCTCTATCCCCCATTCTCGTCGCAAGGCTGATCGGTTCCTGACCACGGGTAGCTAACCTCTCCCTGATCCACATCCCCACCCTCCCTGTCAGTCCTCACCCTCGCTCCTCACATTCCACCGCCAACTGTCCCCTCACCATTGGTTTACAAAATGTCTGCTCTCTCCAACAAAACACTGACCATCCAAGACCTCATTGCCGACGAAAACATTCTCACCCTCACTGAAACCTGGATTACTCCAGGCGACATCTTTCCCCTGATAGAGGCCACCTGGTTTACTGTAGTGGCGGTATGGCTCTCATCTCACGGTCCCCACTCAGTCTATCCCTTTACTCCTCTGGAACCGTCCCCTCTGAGCACCTTATCCTTTACCACCCCTCCAAACTTTCTCTCAAAATTCTCCTTATCTATTGCCCCCCCCCCAGCCTTCCCCCACCTTCATCCCCAACATCTCCACCCTCCTATCTTCCCTAACCCTCTGCTCCAAACGCCTCCTCCTAGGCGATTTCAACCTTCACTTTACCCCCTCCTGCTCTACCTCTGCTGACTTTTTCTCCCTTATCACCTCCCTCAACCTCTTCTTCCACATCCACTCCACCACCCACGTTCGCGGTCAACCCCTTGACCTGGTGATGTCTCGGGGCCTCACTGTCTTGGACCTCATCATCATTGACAAAGCGATCTCGGACTATCACTTCATCTCCCTAAACTCCTCAATCCCTCTCCCCACTGCCATCCAACACCTCCACCTCCTCCGGCCCCTGGAAAAAAATCTCCCCCCCTCCCTCTCGGCTGCCTTGGAGTCATCTGAGCTCGTTCCCCTCTGAGCTTCCTCCCTCAATGACCTCCTCTTCTGTCACTCTTTCCATGCCTCCCTCTCCTCCACTCTTGATTCCCTTGCTCCCCTCCCTTCCCGAACCGTCTCCTATTCACGTATGTCACCATGGTACACCAGCCATCTCCGCTCCGTTAAAGCACAGGTGCGTGACATTGAATGCACCTGGCTTAAATGAAACTTAATGGTCCATCGGCAAATCTGGCTGGACCTTATCAAATCTTACCGCTCCGCCCTCGCCTCCGCTAAATCGTCGTTCTACTCCAAGACTATCTTAGAGGCTAAGGACAACCCCAGGCTCCTCTTCTCCATCACAAACCGGCTCCTCCACCCACCGTCTCACTCCTCACCCATCCTCACCTCAAATGCCAACTGCGAGGGGATCCTGGACTTTCTCGAATCCAAAGGCGAGGGGATCCGCTCAGCTGCCTCTGCCATTCCGTTTACTACATGCTCCCCATCTCCCCCTCCCAACCGGCCCGTATACATCCCTCATGATCCTCTCTGTCCATTGATTCTGTCCATTGACACTCCAACCTCTCTTTCCTCTCCAAGGTCCTGGAATGAGTTGCTGTTTCCCAGCTTGGCTCCTTCCTCTCCCGCCACTCCCTTCACGAACCCCTCCAATCGGGTTTCCATGCTGCCCACAGCACAGGAACAGCGCTGGGCAAAAAAGACAAATGACATTCTGTCCATCTGCAACCAGGGCTCCCTCTGCCTCCTCGTCCTCTTTGACCTCTGCTGCCTTCGACACCGTCGACCACTCTATCCTCATCCACTGCTTCTCTCACCTCAACCTTCAGAGCTCTGTCTTTGACTGGTTCAGATCATACCTCTCACACCGCCTCCACTTATTTCGACAAACTGTTTCTCCTCTAGCCCCTGCACCGTCTCGTGTGGTGTTCCTCAGGGCTCTGTCCTTGGTCCCCTCTTCAATATCTATATGCTCCCTCTTGGTGACATCATCCACAGACATGGGGTCAATTTCCACATGTATGCGGATGACACACAACTGTACCTCTGCCTCCACACTTGACTCCAGGACCACTGCTGTCCTGACAGAATGTCTGTCAGACATCAAGTCCTGGATGAGAGCTAACTTTCTTCAGTTGAACGTCAACAAGACCGAGGCTCTCCTGATTGGCTCCCGTCAGCGCCTCCACACCTCAGGCACTGACAGCATCACCGTCCATGGTTACACACTACACCTTACTAAGCCAGTCCGGAACCTTGGGGTCTTGTTTGACCCTCAACTATCCTTTCTACCCCACATCTGTGCCATGACTCGCTCTGCCTTCCCCCACCTCCACAATATTGCCCGGCTCTGCCACTGTCTCACACCGCAGGCTGCTGAAACCCTCATACATGCTTTCATTACATCGAGGCCTGACTGCAAACCACTTGCTTGTCGGCCTCCCAAACTCTTCCCTCCATCGGCTGCAGATCATCCAGAACACTGCAACCTTGTCCTCTCCTGCACCAGGCTCTTTGACCCTATCACCCCCATCCTCGCCCAACTCCACACTGGTTTCCCATCACACATAGGATACAGTTCAAGATTCTGGTCCTCACCTTCAAAGCCCTCCATGGTCTTGCTCCCCTCTACCTCTGTGACTTCCTAACTATCAACCATCCTGCTCGCTCCCCCTGCTCGACGGGCTCCGGCCTGCTTCACGTGCACCGCCTTGCTCGCCCCACTAGCAGGGGAGCCTTCTATCACTCTGCCCCCACCCTCTGTAACTCCATCCCACAGTCCCCCTTCCCTTGCTTCTTTCAAGACCCATCTCGAGACCCTACTCTTCGACTGTGCTTTCGATCATCCTGCTCCCCCTCTGCTCTCCACTCTCCCAGATCCTGACCCCCAGCTCCGGTCCAAAACTCTTGTCTGTCCCGCCCAGCTTGATTGCTGAAAAGTATTAGGAAAAAAAAGGGGAACTTCACCATAGAGTATTACGAAAATCAGGGAAAAGTGATCCCTTGATTCCTATTGCACATTCCTTAATACCTAGTTAAGAGTGATAGTACGAAGTCTTAGAATTGTCATCTGCCCATCTTGCTCTCTAAATTAAATTTGATGCATGAGCGAGGGACACTGGAGAAAAGGCAACCAGTTGAAAAATAGGTTTCATGGAATCCCAAAAGGAAGCAAATCTCTTCATTTAGCTAACATGTCTAATTCATTGTAAAAGTGAGTACTGATGCATTTGTTTGTAATGTTGGAACACAAAATATGGTACTTATTACTTTATCTTATTACAGGTTGGGAAAGTCCACCTCCACCTCGTGGATGTGAAGTATTTGTAGGAAAGATTCCACGTGACATGTATGAAGATGAATTAGTACCTGTTTTCCAGAGAGCAGGAAAAATTTATGAATTCAGGCTGATGATGGAATTCAGTGGTGAGAATCGAGGCTATGCTTTTGTAATGTATACTACAAGAGAAGAAGCTCAGAATGCTATCAAAATGCTGAACAATTATGAAATTCGACCTGGAAAATTTATTGGTGTCTGTGTTAGCTTGGATAACTGCCGACTCTTCATTGGTGCAATTCCAAAAGAAAAGAAAAAAGAAGAAATCCTTGAAGAAATGAGGAATGTAACGGAAGGGGTTGTAGATGTCATTGTTTACCCAAGTGCTACTGACAAAACAAAGAATCGTGGATTTGCCTTTGTAGAATATGAATCTCACAGAGCTGCTGCCATGGCTAGAAGAAAGCTTATCCCAGGTACTTACTATTTATTGTATTTTAAAAATAACCTGATAGATGAGCAAAACTTAAAAAATCACCAAACGTAAAAATCATTTTGGAAAAAAAAGCTTTTTTTTTCTTTCAACAAAATAATTGTTTTATAAGACAACCTGACAAGTTCAATTTGTTGGTTTCCTGACAATACTGTTTATCTAGTTCCTATTTTCAGACAAATTGAGATTCTGTGGAAAATTTACTGAATTTGGTCCCAATGTTTTATGCTTTTTTATGAGTATTATCTTAAAAGTATTGTCATACAATACTGGGCTGCTTCTATAGGAAACCTGCTTGTCAGCCATCTTCACCACAACCATTTGCTATAAAATATACAGTAACTACACTTCACAGTAAAAATCCTATGAAGAGCTTTGAGATGTTCTGACGACATGATAGGACGTTATATCAAATGCAAAGATTATTTTTTTTAACCGTATGGAATTTGCTAACTGATGATTTTAGAGTTGATATTGAGATCTATGGATCTTTGTCAGTAACTGTATAGCTTTTTACCCTGGATCTACCCTACTCTGTACTGTTAGTTAATCTCAGATTAAGGCAATTAAACCAATACTATTTGAGGTATTCTTAGTTATGGAGGGTAGAATCAACCAGACTCTAGTGCTCTCTCTCTCGATGGCTGGATGTGGAGTCCTGTAGCTCAGTGGTTAGAGCACTGCCTCTCAAACGAGAGACCTGGGTTCGATTCCCGGCAGGCGAAACCTTGGGCAAGTTTCCTTACTCCACACACCTAATAATAATCCCTCAAGAAAAAAACTCAATAATGAATTTGTCACTTCAATCCACGACTGTTTGTGGGACAATGCTCTGCGCAATTGGCTGCCACATTTCGCTTACAAATGTACAGTCAATTCACTTTACAGTGTATTCTGTGAAGCGTTTTGAGACGTCTAGAAGACTTGAAAAGTGCTATATCAAAGGCAAGGATTATTATTATTATAACCTGCTATCATTCACTGTCGAGGCTCATAAATAAAGAACTGGCACTTGGCAGAGAGTGGCTGGCACCTATGAAACCGGTTCATGCCTCAGGAAGGGAGGAAGAGAGAATTAAAAAAAAATGTCTATATTGTTAAAATATAGGCTCATTTTACCACTCAGTGTGATGGTACTTATTTTTGGATTATTTGTGGTAACAGAAAAATCAAAAGTAGTAACACTTAGCAATTTTTTTTGGTAAAACTGCACTACATATTTGCTGGAATCCTATCCTACAATTATGTGTGTAGGTGTGTTAAAAATTTTAATTAATTTTTATTGTAAGAATAATAGCAGTTTCTCATTCACTCAGCTGAATCCAAACCTGTCTTCAATCTATAATAACAATAATCCTTGCATTTGATATAGGTCTTATTACGTCATTGAAACATCTCAAACCTCTCACATGATATACTATAAAGTGTTGGCAAAATGTGGCAACCAATTGCGCACAGCAATGTCCCACAAACAGCCATGGTATGAGTGACCAATTTTATTTGAAGGATTTGTTAGCCAAGACACCAGGATACACTCCCTTCTCTTTTCGAATAGTGCCCTGGGATCTTTAACATCCAACTGAACAGGCAGATAGGACCTCGATTTAAGGTCTCATCCGAAGGACGTTACCTCCGACAATGCAACACCCCCCCAGCACTGCACTGAAGTGTCAGGTTAGACTATATGAATCCAAGTCGCCCAACATGAGTCTTGTACCCACAACCTACTGACTCAGGTGGGAATGTTACCACTGTACCAGGTGGCTTCATTCAGTTCCCAATAGGGGTCAATTGTGAACTCAAGAACTGAAATCCTGACTCATACTTTCCTCACTAACCTAAAGAGTACTGAGACTAATTTTAGAACCTCGATTGCTGTACCATTTTATCTCATCCTTCCAGAATATCACTCTGCTGTCTTATCACAGCATCAAGCTGTGTTTTTTTAAATGAGCCCAGGATTCTAGCCTCAATCACCCTCCCAGGTAAACTATTTCCGTGATTAAATACCTTCTGGATAAAGAAATGCGTCCTAGTGTCTGTCCATTCGATAGGGGCGGAATCTTGCTGCTCACCATGTTCAGCATTGAGATGAGTGAGGCAATGGAAAGCAGAAAACACAGAATATGGTGATCTTAAAGATGCGAGTGTAGGTCATGTTGAGTAATAGTCAGATAAATTTGCTTTTCTTCAACATAAGTTTGCTCATTTAACTTACTAAAGATCAATATTTACACTTGCAGTATGAGATGCTGCATTGCATGAAGAAAGTAGTGGAAAGGTGGAACTGTTTGATTTTCTTTACCAAATGTAGCTGTCTTCCTGATAAAGAGGTATATTAAAAAAGAAGTAAAGATGCATATTGTACTGACTGGGAAGTATTTTTGACAGCTATGAATCCACAAGATAAGGCTAGATGTAATGTGGGATGTAAAAAGTTTGTTCATGTCCGTAATAGTATGGCTTGTGTTGATGAGAGCTGGATCCAGAATGAAGAAGTAATAAAAAAAAGCTGTTTGCACTAAGTTATGCTCTATAAATGTAATTTTGTTGTTGTTGTTTGTTGTTATACAAATAAGTTTTTAATGAGCAGGGCATGTGTGGCTTGTGGCTGAAGATCAGTACTCACAAGGCAATTGTATAATAATATTCATAATCCTTAAACTGGGTATAGCACTTCATCGTGTCATCGAGACTTCTCAAAGCACTTTAAAGGGTATATTGTAAAGTGGATTGACTGTATTTTGTGGACGTATATTCTGTGTATGTATTTTAGTGGGGTAAACACTATGTGGAGAATCAAAGCTGAGATTGTTGGACTCTTTATAAGATCTGAATAGAAGAGTGATGGTCGACAGGTGTGGCAATGTAGCATCTTGGCCAGTCTGGTTATCTTGGCCAAATTGATTATTTATAGTTATGGTATAAATCTCTTATATAAGGGGCATCATATGTAAGGTAAGACAGGATTAGTTGGTAGCATGTTCACCTTTGAGTCAGAAGGTTACGGATTCAAGCCCGATGTCAGGATTTGGAACCCATATAATCTACGTTGATGGTGCAATGCCTGGGGTGTGCTGTATTTTCAGAGAAGCCTGCTTCGGATGAAAGGTTAAACTGAGGTCTTGTCTGGCTGTCTAGGTGGTCGTTAAAGATTCCAGGCATTTGTGAAAAGAGAAGTTTCTCCCAGTGTCCTTGCCAACATTCCTCCAAATAAAATTGGTTGCTTTTGGGACATTGCTGTTTGCAAAATTGGCTGCTGCGTTCACCCACAAAATTCACACAATAATAGAGTTTATTGTGATGCGCTTTGAGACGTCTCAATGATTACTCTCAATGATTATTCTCATACTTAGAACACTCTTGTCCACACGATCGCCTTATGTGTGAAATGAATTTATTATGTGAATATTTTCTCTTTCATGCATGTTACAACTCAATAATGTTTCTAAATTATTTGGTCATGAAATGATAGATATTACAGAATAGAAGACGGTCATCAGCTCATGGTGTGCTAGCTTCTCTCCTTGTGCTAACTATTTTAAAACCAATTTCCTGTCTTCACTGATGGAATAAAAGTCCCTTCTGTTGACTATAAGGGACAAGTGGATATTGCCCTTGTGTGTGAGTTCCAAGCCACCAAAACTGTCTTTTACTTTGTAGAAAATGCCAGGCTGCATATGTGAATTCTGCACACATTGGCAATGCTCAAGGGAAGATTTATCCTTAATACAAATATGTGATGGCAGTACTCCCAAGGGTTAAGTGTAATAATGTAATCTCTGGGTTAAAATAATGATTATAAACAGAATATGTTATCTAAATGCTTTAGTTAGATTACTACTTTGCAGTAATTTCCTAAATATTCATTATTTGAATAACAATAGCAAATTTACAATTATATAGCGCCTTTCACGTCAGGAGGATGTCCCACTAATATCAACCTCTATAAGTACTAATCAACAGTGTCTTGGAACAACGTAATTAATAATAATAATCCTTGCATTTGATATAGTGCTTTTCATGTCTTCTAGACGTCTCAAAGCGCTTCACAGAATAGACTGCAAGTATATTTGTGGGCGAAATGCGGCAGCCAATTGCGCACAGCAGTGTCCCACAAACAGTCGTGGATTGAAATGACCAATTTATTATTGCTTTTTTTTGAGGGATTATCAACCCTCAAAAATTCTAAACTAAAAAGTATTTTTTAGAAGTTAATAACTTTTTTCAAAATAAAAAATACGATACGTTGTGGACTCTTTTCAGGAACGTTTCAGTTGTGGGGCCATACTATTCAGGTGGATTGGGCAGATCCAGAGAAAGAAGTCGATGAAGAAACTATGCAAAAGGTTAAGGTATTGTACGTGCGAAACCTGATGATACTGACAACAGAGGAGACTATCAAGATGGAGTTTAACAAAATCAAACCTGGAGCAGTTGAACGTGTAAAAAAACTCAGAGACTATGCATTTGTACACTTCTTTGACAGGGATGATGCAGTTACTGCTATGAATATGATGAATGATAAGTGTATAGATGGTGCTAGCATTGAGGTCACCCTTGCAAAGCCAGTTAATAAAGATGGCTCTTGGAAATACACTCAAGGTAGTCAATTTAATCTTAATTGTGAAAGTCAACGACTGACGTTTACAAACAAAGAGGATGGAGGACAAAAAACCCCAGGAAGATCGCCAAGTTTACCAGCACGTCTGAATGGTCATCACAGCCCATGCTCACCTGAACTGGAGAGGTGCACTTATCCTCTTTTCCCAGGAATAAAGCTTACACCTTTAAGTATATATGCATTAAAGCCTTGTCATTTTCAGTCCTCTGTCACACATTTGGATTATTACTGCAACAAAAATAATTGGGCACCGCCTGAATACTACCTCTACTCCACTACTAGTCAAGATGGGAAGCAGCTGCTTGTTTACAAAGTGGTTATTCCATCCCTTGCAAACAGTTCGCAAGGTACACTAAGCCGTTTCATGCCTGACAAGCTCTGCACGATGCTGGAGGATGCTAAGGAATTGGCAGCACAGTATGCATTAACACATTTAGGTAGGTTGTTATTTGCTATTCATAATGAATTTGAATGTACTAAAATATGATCCATTCAAACATAACTGAATATAGTGTTTTGTTTAGATATTTGACCACAATACTGTACTCCCCATCTGTGAGCAGGGCTCCTTTAGGCTCCCTATCCTCTTCAGCCTCTAACACAGTTGATACGGTCAGCTCTGCCAACCAATATATCCTTCTCCACGGTGTGTCCTACCTGCTCAGCCCTGGCTGCGTTCTCTCTTGGTTTCACACTTACCTATCCCAACGTCTTCATTTCATTTTCTCCGATGGCTTCTCCTTCCCTTCCCCTTAGTGATATCATCCACACCCACCTTTCTTTTTGCTTCTCCCCTCCATTTCAGGACCACTGCTTTAATGACCAAATGTTTTTGCCCCGGCCAATTGCTTCTCAGCTCAACCACTGACAGGGGATGCTCCCTTTACCTCATGGAGCTGAGATGGAACCTTGGTGTTTCTGTCCCTCCTCAAATATCCTTTAAACTTTACAGCTGAGCTCTCGTTAGCTCTGCTTTCCTCTGCTTCTGCAATATTAGCAGCTCCCTCCGCCACTGTATCTCTCTCCCCCACCCCCCCAAAGTTGCCAAGAACCTCATCCATGGCTTCATCACTTCCAGTCTCGAAAACTCTGCTTGCTGAATTCCCCAGTTCCTCCCTACACAAACTACAAAAATCTGCCGGCTGTTCTCCTGCACCACAGGTCATGGGCCCATCACCCATGCCCTTGTTTTATGCTATTGGCTCCTCAACCCCCAGCAGATAGAACTCAAGATGATTATTCCTCACTTACAAATGCCTCAATGGCCTTACTCCACCCTGCCTTTGCGAATTCAGTGCTCTTGCTGCTCCATCCACACAGCAAATGCGTCCTCTGCCTGATCCACCCGACCATCGTAGAATTATTATAATTATTAATTCAGCCATTCTGCCCCTGTTTTCTAGAACTCCTTTGCCGAGTCCCTCTCTCCCTGCTTTCAAAACTTGCCTTAAGACTGTGCTTCTGGACACCTTTCCCTTCAGTTCTCCCCCCACCCCTAACCCCTGCTTGGACTCCCAGCCAGTTGCACAAAGTGCTTCAAGACTTCCTATCTTCAACAAATAATCGTTAACTATTATATAATAATCTTGCGGTTTTATTGCAGATATTAACACCTCTGAATATATGAATGTTTTGCTGAGATTAAAAGGAAGTTTAGTTCATTCACGTGTTTTACATATAGGTAAAATATAGATATATGGTCAGACACAAGTTACAGATCTATAAGCCCTACATTTTGATTACATGCTGTTTATAGCAAAGTATATTGGTCTCATTGGGTTTGTTGAAGTGATTATTCATATGTTGAGAGAAATGCTAATTTGAGTCGAAACAATGTGCTTTCTTTGGCGTATGATTGAGCGAGGGAAAGAGGTTTCCCTATCTTGACTAATATCCCCAATAGTTAGGATCGTTATCTTCCACTGGCTTAGTCAGGTTACAGTAGTTCATTTATTTCTACTCCTGCAGTGGTTTGAGTAGTTTGGAGAGGTAATGGCGACTAGGTCTTCAGGAAAGGGATCCAGAGTCTCTGCTGTTTCCCCTATTCCAAATGGAGGACACACAATTCATACTGATTGGGACTAGCAATGAAAGTTACGTTAACTTGCATGCTGCAGATAGTCGGTGATCCTTCCTTGTCTTATGGGCAGTCCCTATTGGCAGAGCCTGGTCCTGAGGGTCCATTTTCTGTGTGAGTGTAAAACCATATTGCTGGTTGTCTCCTGGAATGGTTGATCATAAATTTAAGAGAGTAAAATCTTCAACTGACCTGGTATATTTTGTTGCATGTGGTGATGGTGTGTGTTTTTTCACACTTATGATTTGCCCTATTATCTAGTGACCCAGGTCTTTTACTTCAAACTTTCTGTTATTTTCTGGAAGTGAAAATCTTTATTCTTTGTCTTCATACATTGCTTCAGGTGGGATTTCCTTTTATAAAGGTGTGTATAACAAAGTTTGCTATTTTTAGTGAACATCGTTTGATTCAACTGAAAGTTGTAGCATGTTAATTTGTGAATGTTAGAGTACTTTGCATATTTTTATGTGTTAAAATACCACAGTTAATAAGTACTTATGAAATATGTGAGGTCGATCTGGCTGCAACATCTGTCACCCCATTGATCGCTAGGGTTGATTCGGCTGATCTGGCTGGCTAGGCGGGTGTCCCCCTTCCCTCACAGCTCCATGTGCGTCCCTCCCGAAGCTCAGCGCTCGGTCGCAGAGGACGACCCCCTAGAAGAAGGGCCGCTCCCGCCGGTCTAGGGTATATGACGTAGCTACTCCCCTGCTATAGACCAAACCTCCAAGACCATTTGTAGGATCACGTAGGGAAGTCAAACTCCTCCAAGGCTTCAAGATTACAAGAGTCAGGAGGTTATGATTAACCTATATAAAACACTGGTTAGGCCTCAGTTAGAATACTGCGCCCAGTTCTGGGCACCACATTATAGGAAGGATAGTAAGGCATTGGAAAGGGTGCAGAGGAGATTTACGAGGATGGTACCAGGAATGAGGGACCATGATTATCAGGAAAGACTAGAGAGGCTTGGATTATTCTCATTGGAGCAGAGAAGGTTACGAGGAGATCTAATAGAGGTCTTCAAAATCATAAGGGGATTTGATAGGTTAGAAAGGGAAAAACTTTTTTCACTGGTGGGTGTGTCGGTGACTCGAGGTCACAGATTCAAAATAGTCTCTAAATGAAGCAGGGGAGGTGAGAAGAATTTTTTTCACGCAGCGAGTTGTTCGAATCTGAAATGCATTGCCTGAAAGGGTGGTCGAGGCCGATTTAATAACTACTTTTAAAAACGCGGTGGACGGGTATTTGAGGAGGACGGGTTTGCAGGGTTACGGGGAAAGGGCTGGGAAGTGGGATTGACATTAATTGCTCTATTCAAAGAGCTGGCACAGACTCGATGGGCCAAATGGCCTCTTTTTGTGCTGTACAATTCTATAATTCTATAATTCTATTTATTCATGTATTTTCAGACTACAGTTTGCGTCGGACCAATTCTGTGAATAGCCTTTCTCAAGTTGGTACAGCTCTTCCTGTTTCCGCATCCAGCCTGCTTCAGTATACATCCAGGCCTTACTCGTATCCTAGTTATCCATTGTCACCCACACTACCTCTTGGTAACAGCAATCATATTGGACAGCGGTTGTATGTCTCCAGCCACGGATCTTTCTTCTAAAAAAGTATTGTAGGTTGAATAACAAAATATTGTAAATGTTTTTTTTTCTTGGAGCACAGATTGACAGGTTGACTTTCTCAAAAAAATTTTGTTCGATTGTTACACTGTATGGAATTTATTGAAGCACAAATGTGTAACCTCTTTCTGTGTATTAAAGTTTTATCAAATTGTTTTTACATTCTTGTTAAAAATTTGAGAATGCTGTTCTGAATTTGTCGTTTTTTCATCGCAGTGACAAATTAATTGCCTTTGTTGTCCTTTAGCTATCTTAGTGCTTAACACCTATGGCATGATTAATGTAATAAGGTGAAGATTTCTACTAGGACTTAACTATAGCTGGAGTTCACTGTCACTGTTTCACGCTGTTAAGCTTCACTTTTCTCTTGTTTTTGCCATATTTGGATGTTCTGCTTGTTGAGAAGCAAGTATTTATATTGCATTTGTTAAATTGTTGCAATCATGTGTTCAATTAAATACTACTAAAACATTTTCTAGTTTGCTTTTTTTAAAAAAACTAAAGTACTTAAAACAGATTAGTTTCTTCAGGATGGAAGGTTGTAACACCAGATGGAGCACTGACAAAGTGTATGTTAAAAAACTATTGATGCTAGAACTAAAGTCACAAAGTTCAATCATCGCACATATTTATTTTAAACTAAGAAAAGTTATTAGTTTTAGTTTGTTTGATATCATTTTTTGTGTGTGAATAGTCAAACCATCAAGTATTGTTTGTACTTGAAGTTATCTGCGACCTCCTAACCCCCTACTATCCTGCTCGCTCTCTCTGCTCTGTGGGCTCTGGCCTGCTTCACGTCCCTTGCCTCGCTCGCCCCACTATTGGTGGGCAGGCCTTCTGCGACTCTGCCCCCACCCTCTGGAACGGCATCCCGCAGTCCCTCTGCCTTGCCCCCTCCCTTGCCTCCTTCAAGACCCATCTCAAGACTCTTCAACCTTGCTTTCGATTTCCCTGCATCCCCCTCTGCCCTACATCCTCCCTGACCCCAACCCCCAGCTCGGGTCCGAAACTCTTGTCTGTCCAGCACCTTGGGATGTTCTCCCAACGTGAAAGGTGCTATACAAATGTAATTTTGCTGTTGTTGTTGCCATCCATGTATTACAGTAATTCCCAACTGTATGTATTACAATGTATTATTGTATGTATTTCAGTAATCCCCAGCTGATATTGTACTCAGTGTTTCTAGTTTGATTAGGTATTGGCCTTGGTCAGTGAAAACAATGCATACCAATTATATTGGATATAGCTATCCAGGGATGCTCTGCATCCTTGTTGTCAGTCATGTCACAGAGTAATGTTGTTGAGGAAGAGCTGACTCTCAACAATCTTCAGGAAATTAAGATTTTCATTACAGGAAAGTATTTAATTTTACACTACAGCTTTGAATAGAGTGCACCCCAAAGCTTTATTTTTCCAATTAAGTTGAAAATATCTCACCCAATCTCATAAACCATAGTCGTAAACAATATCTTCATAAACTTAGAACATTGCAGTGTCAAATTGGGAAGTGATGTGCTACCAATCTTATTAATCATGCAAATACAGTACTTCTATATCGAGCAAGCAGCTCAATTTTTCCCATCCCTTCCTCTGGCAGGACAGCAGTTGTGAAGCATGACATCCTGAATTAGCCTAATTTGATACGTTTATCAATAATTTGACCTCCTATTCCGTTTTTCAGATGTAGAACTTAATAATAATAATAATAATCCTTGCATTTGATATAG
The DNA here is from genome assembly GCF_018977255.1 of Callorhinchus milii. Lineage (NCBI taxonomy): Eukaryota > Metazoa > Chordata > Chondrichthyes > Chimaeriformes > Callorhinchidae > Callorhinchus > Callorhinchus milii. Next base: position 329,746 of record NW_024704785.1, on the reverse strand, counting down.
CGCTTTTCACGTCGGGAGGACGTCCCATAGCGCTTCACAGAACACACTGTAAAGTGAATTGACTGTATATTTGTTTAAACTTAAACTTTAAACTCAAACTGATGTCAGAATTCTAATGCTGCATTTGCTTGTGATCTTAACTTTAATTATATTTTATATCAGAATGCATTGGAATGATGAGTTTCAACTTTGGCACTGAACTCGCCTGTATCTCATTTGGTACATGTCTGAAACAGTTCTCAGCTTACTGTGAGTTCAAGCTCCATGTTAGAACTTTGAGCTCAGAGTCTTGAGTAATTCTCCAATGCACTGCTAGAAAGGTACATAGTTCAAGGTGTCTTTTTGATGAGACGTTAAAGCAAGGTCCCATCTGCCTGTTTAGGTAAATGTTAAAGATCCTGTGACACTACAGGAAAAACAAAGGGAATTCACATTAGCCGAGGCAGTATAATGAAAGCCAAAGCAACTGAAGGCAATTAGTGAGAATGCAGTGAAGTAGGATTTGTGTGTTTATTAATGAAATACTTATTGGGAAGGACAGAAAGGACTCATGGGCTTCATTTGATCCAGCCAACGAACATTCTCATACATACCATTCATATCTGTGGTTACTGAAAGGTATGGCAAACAGACTCATAAAGTTGATCGTAGTGCAGTAAAGATGTGTTTACATACAGGAGAAACTCCCCAGAGCAATGGATCTGACAGAATATCTGAAAAGAGGACCAACCAATAACCAGAATGGTTGTGGGTATGACCCCACATCCCAAATCCATCTCATTAGTTTAGCTCTGAACTCAACAGGATGGCAAGTTATCTTTTTGGGGGGGAGTTTTACCAGTATTTTGCTAACCAGTATTCCAATGTTGCAAACTATGGGCCAGAGATTTAACTTCCTGTTCAGTACACCCAATTGTTGTGGCGAAGTACTTTGAAATGTTCATTCTACATGAAAGCACTTATGCAAGCAGTTATTTTTAGTTTAGATGGGAACAGAAGTTCTAATGGATAGTGATGGTTTTCTAACTCAACAAAAAACAAATTCAAATTAAAGGATCCTGAATATATTTTAAGAAAATAAAATTAAGTAACATGTTGTCAGATGTATTTCTGCAAGACTTAATTGTACTTGATCGAGGAATTACCTCATATGATTTGTGGGAAACACTTCTTGACCGTTCATGTTAACCATCATTCACTTGATTTCACAATTTCCTATTTTAAATGTCAATAGTTTAATTTGAATACATTAGCTTATGAACTATCTACACTTAGCAGAAGTAACAGTAAAAATAACAGTAAAACATTCAGTGGGCACATCATTTAGTGTGATATTTATGGCATAGTTTCTGTCCAACCAGCTTTGTAATAATACTAATTCTTGCATTTGATATAGCGCTTTTCACGTCTTCTAGACGTCTCAAAGCACTTCACAGAATGTACTGTAAAGTGAATTGACTATATTTGTGGGTGACACGTGTCCCACAAACAGTCGTGGATTGAAGTGACCAATTTATTATTGTTTTTTTTCTTGAGGGATTATTAACAGGCGTGTGGAGTAAGGAAACTTGTCCAAGGTTTCACCCTGCCGGGAATCAAACCCACGCTTGAGATGCGAGTGTTCTAACCACTGAGCTACAGGACTCCACATATTCAGTCTTGGTAAATTTTCTTTAAATGAGAATCAACCATTGTAAAAGAACTTGGAATGGTAAGCCACTCTGCCAGGAAAAGAAATGTTCTGGATATTCCACAAATCTTATATTGTACATAGATAATTCAGTGTTCTATGCACTTCAGACAAGTGCTCAATAATGTTTTTTAGTTTGAATTTATCTGTTGGTCAAACTAATTACAAATGGACAGTGTTACCTAATTATTCTCAGTTAATTAAATTTGAGTTCAATAAAAGCACATGTTTACGGAATGTAATTTACATACTGGAATATATCATTGTAAGGGTGTATTTAAACATAAAAAATAATTGAGGAAAATGACTGACAATGATTGTGACTTGTTAGTTTGTCACCCGCTTGGCTCGTGCCTTTGGTTTGATCACTAATGTGCCTGTAGCTCAGGTTTCTCCTGCTGAGCCTTTCATTTGCATTCAATTCCCCTGCCCTCATTCCATGCATCTGATGTTCCTCATTTTTTTTATTTCTTCCCCCTCCCCCAAGCTGCTAAATCAATATTCTTGCAAACCTATTTTTCCACTGAATTTTGCTAACGGCGCAATTTAGGAACAGCTTTTCAACTTTCTGGGCCTATTCCTGTAGTTATTAGATCATGCAGATCTCGAATACTATTTCCCTTCTTACTCCTGAATGCCTTTAGTTTAATAACCTTAGTGTCAACCAAGCTGATTGTAGCATTCTAGGGTCTGAGTCAGATGGTTGTGGGTTCAAGCTGCACGAAGGCGTTTGAGCTCACAGTGTAGGGTGATGCTCCAGTGCAATACTGGGGGCGTGCAGTATTGTTAGAGGTGCCGCCATTTGGTTGAGATGTTAAACTGAGGTTCTGTTTGCTTGTTCAGGTGGGTATTGCAGGATCCCATGGCATTGTGTGAACAGAAGAATTTCCCCTGGTGTCTGGGTAACAGATAACATTTTCCTTCATGACAGTTTGGGTACACTGCGTATAATTGCCTGCTGCTTTCGCTTAGGAATATACCGTCACTCCACTTTACAGTGAATCCTTTGAGATGTCTTGGTCACGTGATAAAATGGTATTTGATATAAGTCCCCAATTATTTTTAATCTCCCTTTTAAACATCTCAATTCTGCCTTTGGCCTGTAAGGTTCAATTAAGTTCTGTGACCATGTGGTGCAGTATGAACTGATACAAATTTACCTTTAAGCAGTAAAGTTTAATAAAATGTTAGTAGCGTTATACATATAATCAAAGTTATGCTTACGACTGTGTGGTACAATTCACAGCAACAAGTTGATTAATTCTTGTGCTATGGAAGAGATCAGAGGAACTGACTTTGTTGAGTGCGTTGATCATAGTTGTCGATAATTCAATCTTCTGTTGTCTTACTTCAGGTTTGGTTGCAGTTAGCCTCTCTATTCCCAAACTCTGCTCTTGTGCCTTCGTTGAGAATTATTCTTACATTTATACCTTTTTAAGTCATGTACACATCGACCTTGTAAAGACATCTGGATTTAGCTGTACTAAAAACATCTTTTGATCAAACCGTCTTAAACAGTCTTATCCCTGACTGATATCCGTAGTTGTCAACATCTTTCTTTATTAAAACTCATACAGCTTGTTTCAAGCAAGTCTTAAGTCCCAAGGTAATGAGCACAGATTTAACAGTTAATTTTTAACGTCCATTGTGCAGTCAAATGTAGTTGTTCCTTAAGTTGGTTCACTCAGACCCTTGTTTTCATCAACATCCTTTCACTCATTTCTCCTTGGCGGCAACCATTTGTATCTGTGTCATAAATATCCTTGAAGGTTTTCATAGTCATCCTTTATCAAGCAAACAAGTCCATGATACTTTACATTTTTCTTTGGTCAATTTATAATATATGTGAATTCTGGGATTGCTTACAGGCATTCTGGGGGATTGAATTCCATATTTTTCATAACTGCTGCTTTTAAACCATGCTTTTACTATTTCAACAGTAGATTCAAGAGATTTTAACAACAACAAAATTACATTTCTATAGCGCCTTTCACGTCGGGAGAACATTCCAAGGCGCTGGACAGACAGAGTTCCATAACCAGAGCTGGGGGTTGGGGTCGGGGAGGGTGGAGGGCAGGGGGGGAAGCAGGGTGATTGAAAGCACGATCGAAGAGGAGGGTCTTGAGATGGGTTTTGAAGGTGGCAAGGGAGAGCGCGAGGCGGTGGGATTTTGGGGTGGTGTTCCAGAGGGTGGGGCAGAGTGGCAGAAGGCCCGCTTGTCAATAGTGGTGCGAGCGAGGCGGGGGTCGTGAAGCAGGCTGGAGCCCGCCGAGCGGAGGGAGCAAGCAGAATGTCGCAGAGGTAGGGGGAGCAAGACCATGGAGGGCTTTGAAGGTGAGGACCAGGATCTTAAACTGTATCCTCTGTGTGATGGGAAGCCAGTGGAGTTGGGCGAGGATGGGGGTGATAGGGTCGCGGAGCCTAGTGCGGGAGAGGACACGGGCCGCAGAGTTCTGGATGATCTGCATTTCCCTATGGAGAGAGAAATTGGGGAGGCCGATAAGCAATGAGTTTGCATAGTTGAGCCTTGATGTGATGAAAGCATGTATGAGGCTTTCAGCGGCCTGCGGTATGAGACAGTGTCGGAATCATACAACGTTGCGGAGGTGGGGGAAGCCAGAGTGGGTCATGGCGCAGATGTGGGGTAGAAAGGATAGTTGAGGGTCAAACAAGACCCCAAGTTTCCGGACTGGCTTAGCAAGGTGGAATGTGCAACCATGGATGGTGATACTGTCAGCGCCTGAGGTGAGGAGGCACTGATGGGAGCCAATCAGGAGAGCGCTGGTCTTGTCGATGTTCAATTGAAGAAAGTGAGCTCTCATTCAGAGGTTGATGTCCACAGACATTTTATCAGGTTAGCAGTGGTCCTGGAGTTAAGGGTGGAGGCAGAGAGGTACAGTTGTGTGTCATCTGTATACATGTGGAAGTTGACCCCATGTCTGCGGATGATGTCACCAAGAGGGAGTATATAGATATTTAAGATGAGAAGATTGTTATAATATTATTGATAATCATTTTTTTATTTTTTATCACTCCATTACTGCTTTTGTCAAAAGAGTTGAAGATAGAATCCAGAATAAGCCGTAAATGGTGAAAGCGGAGGAACTCGTGGAAGTCAGAAGGTTACTGTGAGCAAAATCTTGAAAATAAGGTTGCCTCTCATTTGGGCAGTAGCATTTGTGAAAAATCATTTATATTTGAAGGATGAGGAAAACTGGTGTAGATTTGTAGTCTTAAAAAATTATATGCCTTGGATGCCAGACGATGGCACTGCAGTTTTAAACCTATTAATAGTATAGTATGTGCGTGGAAGAATTTGCACAAAATGTACTGAGCTAGTCCTTTTCTGGAATAAATTTGCTGATCTGTTAGACGTTTAAAGGTGCATTGAGAAGAATTTGATTCTAAAAAGGTGAATAATTGTAGAGTTGTGCTATCCATTTATTAATGTATTCATACATTCATGCAAATGATCAGTGCATCACTAATGAGAAGGAAAATTAAATTAGCAACAATTCAATCCCATTGTAAGAAAAGAATAGTGGTCATCTGATTAATGTGCAAGTAAAATGTGAATGTAAATATGGCAAACCACCAATGCTAGGAAATTGTCATTTTTTCGGGGTCATCCAGGTGTCTGACACATGTGGAAACGTCACTATTCTTAAGAGTATGCAAACCAACTGAGAGTTCCATTCATCCCACCTACACGTGGAGGTGTTTTTTGGGGGAATGGAATGAACATTCTCTTCCTGGTGGAACACATCCTGCTTATCTAATTCCAGAGAGTATTAGGTGCAGGTTGTCAAGAGCCAAGGCTTGGGATCTCAGAGTATGTGTTGGGCTACTGTTAGAGTCTAACCAGCTAAAACCGCATAGCTTGCCATTGAGAGTACTGTCTGACAAGCGTTCCCCCTACCTGTCAAGGCTTTGGCTTACAGGGTTAACAGGAACTGAGTGGGGAAAGTTGCTGCCCTCAATCTACCCTTCGAATTCCTGCCAATGAGCCAGGCTGGCTTTGCTGTCATTAGCAGTGCCCTGGAGTTGTGAGGAACTGGAACTAGACTATCGAGACCACCGCAGAAGGTTGTCTCAATTCTCACATTCTGTTCCAAGGAGACTCCACTTTATCTCCCCCCCCACCCCAACCCCACCCTTCAAGAGCTGAGTCACTTGTTGGTCATGTATTTTATGTTTGAAATAATATGAACAATTCATTTGTATTTTAAATTAGATGCCCAGAAATATGAATGTTAAAAGCTAAGATACTGACAATAAGCCTAGTTAAAATAAAATGTGTTACACATCTTTACTTTGTATCTGAAAAAATACAGGTAAGCTGCACCGAAGACCCCACAGTACAGTTTGTCAATATTTGGAGAAAGGTTACCCAGCTGTGTGCCAGAAAGTAGGTACCTAAAAGCTGAGTGGAATATTGCTGAGTAAAAATGTATAATTTGAAGATAACTGACTGAAATTAAAATTAAAAAGCTCAAATGCAAAGTTGACATCAACAGCCTAACAGGGAGATATTTTACATTGGTCTTTAAAGTAGTGGTTTGCTACTGTATATTAGTTTTTTTCCCCCATTTTCTATGGATATATTGCCTCCTCATCCAGCAAGGGGGCACTTCACATATTCAGACAATTTTGTAGACTTACTATGATTTGGTTTCTCTTACTTGCCGCAGGATTAGATGGCTTAATGGATGCCATTGTAAGCTCATCACATCCAACATGTTGAATATGCGATGCTAGGAGAAATATCAAGGTATTGTAAAGTAGCTTGTGTTTTTATGGAGCCTTGTTGAATCCAAAAGTCTCAAAACACTTATTGGGTAATTATGCGTTTAAGCCTCCAAATCAGAACTCAAGCTCATGTCCTAAAACCATGTGTAGTTTTTCTTCCTAACCTCTCTCCTTACACTTTTGATAATTACTTTAAATCTGTACCCTGAAGCTACTGACTCACGAAGTGGTGAAAATAATTACTCCCTGTTTATATTTTTAAATCCATTATAATTTAAAAATCAGATCTCCTCTCGACCTCTCTTTTCTAGGGAAAACATTCCCCTTTACCACAGGCTTTCCTCATAAGTAAAATCTCTCATTCCTGTCACCATCTTACTAAATCTCTCAATGGCCGTGGCATCCTTCCTATAGTCAATGATATGCACAAAATGGGAATGCAATATCCTAATGCAACCTAACTAAGAATTGACTTCATGGCTGTTTGTGGTACATAGATGTATGCACATTGACTGCGTTGTTCCTCTTAAAAATAGTCACTATAAATTCTGTGAAGTATTTTGAGATGTTGATGACATCACATGCCACTATATCAAATGCAAAGAATATTGTTATTCCATATCCCTATTTATACAACCTAGGATTCCATTTTTTTAAAACAGTTTTATGAATTTGTACTCCCAATTTTATAGTTGTGTATATTAACCTCTAGGCCACTAGGCTCCTTAAGTCCTTTAAAATTGTAAACCTTTGTTAAAAGAAACAGAGGGAAGCTGAGGAGAAATGTTTTCACACAGCAATTTGTTTGGATCTGGAATGCATTGCCTGAAAGGGTGGTGGAAGCCGATTCGATAACAACGTTTAGTAGAGAAGTTGATAATTATTTGGGGAGGACAAGTTTTCAGGGCTATGGGGAGAGAGCAGGATGTGGGATCGATTTTGATAGCTCTTTTAAAAGAGCCGGCACAGACATGATGGGCTGACTGGCCTCCTTCTGTGCTGTATAACTCTATGATTCTATGATTTAATGTATATCTCATCTCCTTATTCTACTTTCCAAATTTATCACATCGGACTATTCAGCACTGAATTCATGTATCAGGGCAATCTACTGGTTCATGTCGTCTTGAAGTAACTTACGGTCCTCTTCACAATTTGCCATACTATTTGTATTGTATGTTTTTAGATTGTGACTCCAAAACGTGAGTTCAGATTATTTATACAAATAAAGTAAGTGGGACATCACCATTTACATCTCCCAATCCAAAAAAAACATTCATTTGCTCCTACTCTCTATTTTTCTGTCCTTTTAGCCAACTCTATCCATGCTGAACAATTCTGTTTCTACAAATCACCTTGTTTTCTTTGAATAACAACAAAAACTTGCATTTTTATAGCACCCTTCGGTAGCATCTTGGAGCTTAATAAACCTCTTAAGCAGTACCTTGTCAATTGGCTTTTGAAAACCCATATATCAATATTTTATTACTTGCTGAAAGAATTCTATTAAATTTGTTGAGCAAGACTTGCCTTATATAAATCTATGCTGGCTATCATTAATTTACCCTTTGTATGTCTAAGTGATTATTAATATTAGCCCATATTACTGCCTCTGAAAGTTTACTCCTTTCGCCCACAAAATATACAGTCAATTCACTTTACTGTAAATTCTGTGAAGCGCTTTAAGACATCTTGAAGACATGATAAGGCGCTATTCAAGTGCAAGGATTATATCACTATGTATATGAGGTTAACTGGTCTGATAGTTATTCAATGTATCTCTCCTTTCTTGAACAGAGGTGCCATCTCCATCCAGTCTTTGGCAAAATATTCAGATACAAGGATATTTGACATTTTCTACCAAATAGGGGTACAGAAAGCTAGAGCAGAAATTGCTATTTGACTGGAGTGAGAATAGAAACTAAGATGTTACAATGTTCATGCATACCATTGTTAGTTTCTTTCAGACAACTTTAAAGACAAAACACCAACTTCTCTGTTCATTCAACAATCAGAAGTTGCTATAATTGTGTTTTTTCATATGTCTGTTGTCAGTTTTACTATTTCAAAATTGTTTTCCTGTGAAAAACGATTGAGGAAGGCTCTGAGGAATTTGACTTAGTGCTTGGGAGCAAGGAAAGAAACTGGACAAATCATAGATTTCTTACAAACCTAATGTACACTCCATCAACTCTAAATTTGTCAACTGATGTGAAGTTTTACATGTAACAGATTCCAGGTGATGATACTGTCTGAAAGTATTTCACAAGTGAGAGAAGCTGTGATTGAAGCATACCACTGATTTTTTTGCAAACAGTTTTGTATTTGTAAGAAATTGAGGTAGACTAGTCAACTCCTGCCTGAAATTATATAACTATGCACATAGTTTATAGCTGCAACAGCTATTGGGTTCCAGGCATAAATATGCAGGTTTGGCTTAACTGACTAAAATCTCTTGGATGCACTTTGAGGGAATTCAGCTAAGTTTAATAAGGTATTCTAATAATAATAATAATAATAATAATAATCCTTGCATTTGGTTATTTTCACATAATTGCCTCCAGACTGCACAAATTATTTTTGCTGGAAAACAGGTATTGTTATAGATATCGGAAAACAGATTTATGTATTGGTACATTCAAGTATATATTGCTGAACTGAAAGTGATAGACTTGGATAAATCAATATTAATTCATAGAATGTTGCCTGTTACAGTAGTGCATTGAAGGATTTTGTGTGAGAAATCACTTCATCAGAAAGAGAGTATTTATGTTCAATGTTTTCATCTGTCGTGCGAAATAAGAAACTGAATTCTGAAACAGCTGGGGATTATTTGCTTGAAACGATTTGTCAGCTAGCCATAATGAATACCATGATGATGTAAATGCTCTTTTTAAAAAAAATTTCTTACCATTATGAACCAAACTATTTTACATCACTGCTAGGATTAGGCAGTAAAATTTAGACCATTAATCTGTTTAAGATGAATTTTTGATTATTACAGGTTTTATTTTAATTTCCACTGGTGCACAAATATAATTTGTATGCTTTTACTGTGCTGCGATCTGTGACTTAAGTATTTTATAATGTATCATACTGACGTACTGAATGCACCATTTCTCATATCTGTGTGATTGTAAACTTTACAATGCATCTAATTGTGCAATATTGCGAGGACAGCATTTGATCATGATGCAGAGGAATCAAGATTGAAACAGGTTTCATTCAGTTTCTCTGATATTGCAGAACACATTAAATGCAAAAAACTATCAAGTAAAAAATCACCGCATAGTGGGAACAATATATCACTCATCTCATGCTAGTGTTTTCATTTAATTTCATCCGAGCGCCTTGGGACCACCTCCCGATGTGAAAGGCGCTATACAAATGTAATTTTGTTGTTGTGTTTGAACTTCCTAGGAAAAAAATAATTATGAAAGCCAAAGACATCTGGCGATAACAAAAAAAATGCCCCAAATCAGTAAAACAGGTTACTAAGATTCTTCAGTTGAATGCCAACAAAACTGAGGATCTCATACTTGGCTCTCTTTTCCCTCAGGCGCTGACCACATCAACCTCCATGGGTGCTTGCTCCACAACATGAAGCTGGTGCGGAATCTGCATGTCTTTTTTGACCTTTGGCTCTTTTTCATGCTTTATATCTGAGCTCTCACTTGCTCAGTGTTCCCTCACTGCCACATTACCTGCTTTCACTTTTCCCTCACTGTCTCTTCCCCCACGCTGCTAAGATCCTCATTCACATCTTCACCACCTCCAGTCTGGATTATTCCCATGCCCTGTTTCCTCGATGACCCAGCTCATCACCACAAACTGCAGACAATCCAGAATTCCAGTATTTTGAGTGAAGTGGTTTTATTATGTCAGCCTGGCTGCTAGTATAATTCTTACCTCTGAGACAGAAGGTTGTGGATTCTTGTTCCATGTAAAATGCTAAAAATCTAGGCTGACCCTCCAAATCAGTGCTGAGGAAATGCTGCATTGTTGGAGGTTCCGTCCTTTAGATAACGTTAAACTGAAGACCCGGCTGCCTTTTTGGGTGGCCTTTAAAAATCTCACAGAACCATTCAATAATAATAATAATACTCCTTGCATTTGATATAGCGCCTTATCACATCTTCAAGACGTCTCAAAGTGCTTCACAGAATATACTGTAAATTGAATTGACTGGATATTTTGTGAGTGAAACATGGCAACCAAACACGCACAGCAGTGTCCCACAAACAGTCGTGGATTGAACTGACCAATTTATTATTGTTATTTTTTTGAAGGAATTATTATCCCCGGAAAAGTGATCCGCCAATCGACTAACAATCGGGTTTCTGCCTACTACTAGGTCAACAAAGATGTGTGGAGTAAGGAAACTTGCCCAACATTTCGCCCTGTCGGGAATCGAACCTAGGTCTCTCGCTTGTGAGACGAGTGCTCTAATCACTAATTACAGGATTCCAAGAAGCGAAGGGAGTTTCTTCAGGTGTCTTGACCCCAAATAAATAAATACATTTGGTCATTCACTTCATTACTGTTGGTGGGACATTGTGAACAAATCGGCTTCCATGTTTGCCTGCAATACACTATCAATGCATTTACAGGAATATTCTGTGGAGCAATCAATGATGTGATAATATTCTATGTCAAATACAAGGTTTATTTTATTTGTTACCTCTTGTGTTTACATGAATTTCAATAATTTCAGGCACTATACCAAATGCAAGGATTATTATATTCAATAATTTCACAAAAACTTAGTGTATAAAAATGAGCAATACAAATACATAGCCGTAACACCCTACATGTGTGTGTGTGTCTGGTAGGGGTGGTGGTGAGGGGATTGTTAAAAGTCATCTTTTTTAGAAAAGTGTTAGTACAACAGATAGAATATTAAAAGTTTGACACTGATTATCCATATCATAACTAGTTAAAAAAAAACTGCAGTAGTTTTTAATGCTAAGAACGGGTGGTTTGAAAAGGATTGGTGAGTAGACTGACGGTTGGTAAATTTACTGAGTTTGGTATTGTGAGCTTATAAATGGACAGTGATCATTGAACAAAATCAATTTTCCAATTAGTAAATTTACTGAGCAGTGGAGAGTGAGATCCATTTGCCTTTCAAAGTCATTAAATATACTGAGAAACACATTCCTGTAGCCTGGAATGATTTCTAAATCATTCACATTTTAAAGCAGGTATTCAATGTAGTTCAAGAATAATTGTATTTATTAATTGCAATAATTGTGTGGAGTCCTGTAGCTCAGTGGTTAAGCACTCGGCTCACAAGCGAGAGGACCAGGGTTTGATTCCCTGACAGGGCGAAACACTGGGCAAGTTTCCTTACTCCACACACCTCTGTTTACCTAGCAGTAAGTAGGAACCCAGTTGTCAGTTGATTGGCAGATTGCTTTCCCTTCAAAAAATAAAAATAAATAAATAATAATAATTTGGTCGCTGAATCCACGGCTGTTTGTGGGACATTGGTGAGCAGTTGGCTGCCGCGTTTTGCCCACAAAATATGCAATCAATTCATTTTACAGTATATTCTGTGAAGCGCTTTTGAGATGTCTCGAAGATGTGATAAGATGCTATATAAAATGAAAGGATTATTATTATTTTCAGCAAATCAGCAACTTCCATTTATATAGTGCCATTCACATTAGAAGGAATCTCAAAGTACTTCACACAGCTGATGAAGTCCGAGTTGGGGGTGGTGGGGAGAGAAAGGTAGCCAAAAGCACAGTTGAAAAGATAGGTCTTACTCTTAATGCAGGATTTAAACGTTGGGAGGGCGTATCTATTACAAAGTATCTACTGCAGTTCTGTTTTTTTGGCTACATCAGTCTTCCTGTTAAGCAATCTGATTATTTCATTCCTAATGTACAAAATGTGTCTAATGATGAGATCCATCCGGGAAATAACATCTCTTAAAACTGATTAATAGTGATGCAGTATTCGATTGATTCTAATTCCCTGATACTGACGCGTTGTGTTCAAGCACTGAATACTAGAACTAAGTATGGTTGCAAAATGTTCCAAATACATGATAATTCTGTTGATATTTAGAACTTTGTTCAGTGTGCTCATTTAATATCACCCTCTTCCCAAACTTCCCCATTCATTCCCAATTTAAATGAACAGTACGCTTGCTGTACTGCCACTGTACCTTTCAATTTAGTCATGATGGAATTAGCCTTCCAATGTTATCTGAATGCCTGAAGTATCTGTTTGCTGTACCACATACTTGAGGAAAGTCCTTTCATTCTGGACTATGATGGAAATGCTATTTTGTTTACAGTACATATGCAAGAATTGGATGACATTGCAATGATGATCATTCAAGTGTTATCAGTTATTTATGGCTGTACATCATGGACAGTATAGTGGCAAATTGATTTGCAACTGTTTATCTTTTAACTTCTCAGCCTTTAATCTTTTTCCTGCAATGCCGGTCCACTTTCTTAAGTAAAACACTAGTTGTATCTTCTTATCTTCTTTTGTGTTTTTGATCATGTTTATGATCAAGCGCTGTGCATAAGTTGCAGCTTGTGAATTTGTATTCATTATGTTTCTATTGAAATGTCACATTGCAAAGAAGACTTCTACTGTATCTAAAATGTCCCCATTATTTGTAATTCAAGTTGTGGGAGGGAGAGTATATGCCATTAATGAACACGTTTAAAAATCTTGAAATGTATTCCAAGGGACTAGAATAAAACCGAGTGCATTGAACAATTAACAGTATCAACGACACACTGAATAGGGTTTTGACACATTCATTTACAACTTGTCAAAGTCAATACAGCATGTAACCAGATATTTCTAACAAGGTGCCAATTCGTGCTCTCCCATCAATCTAGGCAGAAATCTTGCTCGGAAACACGTCAATCTAACATATGCAGTAAAATCTTTCATGGAAAAAGTCCGCTGGATCCTGTGTTATTCAATGTTTGATCATACTCACTGCTTTTCAGCGGCAGTTAATTGAATTTTGAATGTTTTTAATTGACCATATTAAAAAGCATATGTGGAAAACTCGACCCAAGCGAATGCAATTTTGGAGAAGAAAATGTAATTCCTTGTTTCCACTTTAGTGCTGGAATTAATTTCAAATCATGTCACTTCCCTTGCAGTATAAATGAGAGCAACATATTCATGTGTTTCTTTTCACAATTGCTTTCAAAGTAAAACTCAGCTTTGATCTCTTCCGTATGATTTCTCATTTGTCTCAGATATGGTTTCCCTTTTGTACGTATAATTTTAGAATTCTTAATACTGATTCTTGTACTTTAATATAGTTTACATAACAGTTTTCTTGGTTTTTGGTGTAATATGTCTAAAGAAGTGTCTGCATGCACGGTGTTTCTCAAATACCAGCTGAGAGTTATTAGCTAAAGTCTCTGAAAAACACAACCCAGCATTTCAGGTTAGGGAGTTCATTTAGTGTTTAATGTTGCCAAGATTGTTGAGCTGTAAATCCACAGAGGGGACAAGGTGGAGGAATTGCATGGAGTTCCATAGTTTCTGTGTTTGTGAGGTGGTGGTGTGTGGTGGGTGAGAGTGTATCATAGGAGATCACAGAACTATGATGGTGTAATTTTATGGAGGCATTTAAAGGTAAGGATGAGGATCTTAATCACCCAAAACTCTGTAATATTTTAAACGAACTGAAATAATTCATAAAACTCAGAATGAACGCGACAAAATTATGATTAAAGAGGAAAATGCAGTCATTAAAATAAAAAGGTCAAGATGAAATCAAAATATTGAAAGAGGAAAAAATCACATAAAGCAAGAAAAGAGAAAGAGTGCAGCAAAGCAGGAGTGTGAAACTAAAAGACGTCATTTTCATTGTACAGCAGCTGAAAAGATGGTTGATATAAAGTTTAAGGTCATCTGGAATTAATATTAGTTGGGGAGATATGTACTGAAGCCCAACAAAAAGGGGAAATCAGCCATGAAAGAGTTTGAAGCTCAATTCTTAGCATCCAAGCTCCAAAGAAAAAAAAGTATTGAAGTTTCCTCTGCAGTGACTTGTTTTAAGTTGACTTGTTTTAAACTGTATCACATAGTTGGCATATTAGTACAATGTTGCCTGAAGGAACGTGATATTATGAAAATGTTAATTACATACTTCTGCTTTGTGATGATACCAAAATTTAAAGCTTGGGTAATATAATTTTCCAGGCCGTTACTCATTGAGATGTCAGGCTAGCTCAGTTGGTAGCACTCTCTCCTCTGAGACAGAAGAAGGCTGCAGGTTTCAAGTCACACGTCAGTACTTTGGGACTCATATTCTAGGCTGACGTTCCACTGCAGTGCAGGGGAAATGCTGCTTTGACAGAGGTGCCATTCTTTGGTTGAAACATTAAACTGAGATTGTATCTGCTTGTTCAGATGGATGTTAAAGACACAATGTCCTGGTCCACAATCCCCAGATAAAATTGGCAGCCTGTTTTTGTGAGATTTGTGTATGGGTTTAGGCTGTCACATTCATACAAAAATGTTCTCGTGATCGATGTTATATCAAATGAAAGCATATTTTTTGTTTAAACACGATTCATTTTATGTTTATAAATTTATAATTTGTGGATGTATTGCAGCTTTTCAGTGTGATTTACTGAACTGTCAATAATAATCCTTGATATAGGGCCTTTTCCATCAGGAGAGCAACTCAAAGGAAGACCAATTCTGCTCTGAAATTGTATGACATAAATATTGCATGCTCTAACCATTTTATATTTATATATTTTCTATCACAGTTAACCTTGTGCCACTTCTGTGGACCACCGACTTTTCTTTTAATAGAAAGTTTGATTGGCTCATCTGCTGATACAGAATACTAAACACCAGAGCACAGCACTATCCATACAAAGCACTGCAAAACAAGTGTCCAGATCCTGAGCTCACAATCCCAAATGTGTCACTTTGGTCCTTTGTACAATATTTTTGAAAAGGTATAAGAAGCAGCAACTATGTTTTCTGCCTCCAAGTCGTGAAAAACTGTAGAGAACAAAAAAACACTTTCCTCATCTGTTCTCCAAGTCTGTCCAATTCACTCTTTGTCCTTTTTCTCACACTTTCGCCATTTTTGGAAACTCTTCCTAATCTGACTTCCTTGGCTGACAGAAGAGCCTTAAATTAGAGCCTCCGATCCTTTTCTGAATACTCTATTGCACATTAGTCTCCACTTTAACCTTATGAATAACAATCTGCATATATATAGTGCTCTGCATATGTCTGGGAACGCTTAACAATGACGGAGCTTGACGCTGTTCTGGTAAGAAAGGGGAGATGACCATAGGCACGGTTGAAGAGTAAGATCTTGAATTACCACCTGAAAATGGGAAAAGAGGGGGCAAGGTGGAGGGATTGAGGCATGGAGTTCCATACCTTCGAGGCATATTGGCTGAAAACATTGCTGCTGATGATGGAGCGGAGGGGACAAGGGATGTGCAGAAGGCAGGAGCTTGATGAGAAAAGGACGGGTAATGAAGTATGGCTTGAGCAGGTTTGGGAGGTAGGGATATGCTAGGACATGAAGTGAATTGGAGATAAGCATGAGGATCTTGAAAACAATCTTGAAATATTTATCCATCAAATGGACTCGTGCTGTATTTGCAAAACATGGGAACCACCGTGCATTTGCTACATTGCCATATAAATCTGTATGCAGTACAAATTCAAAGTTAAGCCAGAACAAATTGTGCTGGAGCCCTATTCTTGACATAACCATAAGGAGGTGTCTTCAGGAGAAGTTTTATTCACGTTTGCAGACTGTAAAGACGGCAGGTGCAAATTGAATTGGGTTCCATTCTTCTATTTCTTCCACAAAAGCTTCCAGAACTATGAGAAGCACATTTTATTTTGTGTTATCAAAGAACTGACAAGCTCTTTAATAACATTAAAAATCTAACACTCAACTTCAGAAGTTGAGTTATATATGCAAAGAGATGTGTAGGTGAATATTAGGGTTACTGAAGCCAGGATGCTGGACTAACTTAAAAACAAATACAGCTTGACGCTGAGATGAGAAGGCAGGAGGGTGAGTATTCTGAAAGGGTCAGATAACATGGGCCAAAGGACCATCATCCAAACCTGACTTGTGATCTCTTTTAATTATTTGTGAGGGATGCACCATTCATTTTAAAATGCATAAAGCCTTGCATATCAAAGAATCATAGAATTATGCAGCACAGAAGGAGAAAATTCGGCCCATCCTGTCTGTGCCGGCTCTTTGAAAAGAACTATCCAATTCAATCCCACTCCCCCGCTCTCTCCCCATAACCCTTAAACTTGTCCTCCTCAAATAATTATCTACTTTTCTCTTAAAAGCTGTTATTGCATCAGCTCCCACCACCCTTTCAGGCATACTTAGTGCTTATGTTAAAAAAAAAAATTCTTTCTGAGTTCAATTCGATTGCTGTACATGTAGAATTGAAAGGCCTATTTAGCAAAAATAATGACAGACTAAATTACTATAATAATCTTTAATTTATTCCGGGGGTTTCAATTTGGCATACTGTATACTCTTTGTTGATTTAGCAGGAAGTACTTTTGAAAATAAAACAGAAATAAATACTGTGGTTCATTCTAACTGACGGAGAATCCAGTTTAATTTTACAATGATAGATTTTGCAGCATCTAAAAGTCCAGGCAGAATAACGATACTGTATATCAGATGGATTTAAAAGATTGGTTGGTAAGAACAACATGCACTTTCATATAATAATAATAATAATCCTTGCATTTGATATAGCGCTTTTCACGTCTTCTCAATGTCTCAAAGTGCTTCACAGAATACACTGTAAAGTGAATTGACTGTATATTTGTGGGTGAAACGCGGCAGCCAATTGCACACAGCAGTGTCCCACAAACAGTCATGGATTGAAAATGACCAATTTATTATTGTTTTTTGTTTTTGGAGGGATTATTATTAGGTGTGTGGAGTAAAGAAACTTGCCCAAGGTTTCACCCTGCCTGGAATTGAACCCAGGTGTCTCGCTTGCAAGACGAGTGCTCTAACCACTGAGCTACAGGACTCCAATATCCCTTATCCTATAAGATATATCACTTATCCTATAAGATAATGTCTCTAGCTAAACTCTAAACTTTTACAAAGTTTAAATCTCACAATGGTTTGAGTTGATCACTGCTGTAAGGGCCATCATATCTCATGGTTCCTCCATTTACTTAATAAATAAACCCAGGCCTAAAGTGACAAAGTCAAAGTGACTTCAAAGTCGAAGTATTCCCTAAAAATGTCTTGGCATTCATGGGTGCTGACTATGTGACATTCTTTTTCCACCTACTATAAAAGCTGAAACATTTCCTAAAGAAAGAGAAGCACAACATTAATTATGTAAAAGGATATATAGGAGAACAGTCTATCATCTCTCAAGGTTTGTGCTCTCATGAAAAATATTACATTGTAAAATATACAAGTAGGAAATCTACCCAATACACCCTTCATCCTTCATTTGGATCCGTCCTTTGGATACGTAGTTAAACCAAGTTCTCATCCGCCTGTTCAGGTGGATGTTAAAGATCCAATTGCACTATTCACTTACTCCATGGCTGTTTGTAAGACATTGCTGTGCGCAACTGGCTGTCGCATTTTGCCCAAAAATATACAGTCCACTTTACAAAATATCCTGTGAAGTGCTTTGAGACATCTCAATGATCAAATGCAAGGATTATTATTATATTATTATTATCTCCTGCGGAAGGAAAACATTTATGTATTTGCTGTCTAGGCTGCCTGGTAAATTTACCAAATTTACTGAGGGAAAACGGGCGAGGCAGAGGGCTACATGGAGGTAGTTCCAAAGGGTGGTGTACTTGCTGAATGGATCAAGAGAAACATTGGGTAGAAGAGAATCATAGATAGGGGATTGCTAGGATTTATAGGTGAGAGTGAGGATCTTGAAATTGATCTGTTGGGAGACAGGGACACAATGAAGGCTGGTATATTAGAAATGGAGTTTGGTGTAGATGAGGATACAAATTGATGAGTTTAGAATAATCTGGAGTTCGTGGATGGTGGAACTAGGGATATGGGCAAGGAGTGCAGTAGAGAAGTCGAGTTAACAGGTGACAATGGTAAGAATGGTAAGAATTCCAGACAGGGCAAAACCTTGGGCAAGTTTCCTTACTCCACACACCTAATAATAATCCCTCCAAAACAAAACAATAATAAATTGGTCATTTTCAATCCACGACTGTTTGTGGGACACTGCTGTGCGCAATTGGCTGCCGCGTTCGCCCACAAATATACAGTCAATTCACTTTACAGTGTGTTCTGTGAAGCGCTTTGGGACGTCCTCCTGACGTGACAAGCGCTATATCAAATGCAAGGATTATTATTATTATTATTCTGTGAAGCGTTTTGAGATGTCGAGAAGACGTGAAAAGCGCTATATTAAATGCAAGGATTATTATATTATTATAATGAGTGGGTTTTTTTTGCAGGGTATTGTGTGAGATAAGGGTGTAGGTGGGCAATGTGGAGAAGGTGAAAGAAAACGGTCTTGGTCAGAGATTGAATGTGAGGAAGGAAGGAAAGCAAACGATCGAACCAAACACCAAGGTTGCACACTGGTTTGGTGAATTTGAGAAAAAAAACAGGGAGGTTGAGAAAGCAATAATAATAACCCTTGCAAATTATTGCAAATTTGCAAAGCGCTTCACAGAGTATACTGTAAATTGAATTGCCTGGATTTTTGTGGGCGAAATGTGGTAGCCAATTGCGCATAGAAGTGTTCCACAAACAATCGTGGATTGAGTGCTCAATTTTTTTTAATATTTAATTTTTGAAGGAATTATTACCACTGGAAAAGCAATTTGCCAATCGACTAACAGCTGGGTTCCTACTTACTGCTAGATAAGCAGAGGCTGTGGAGTAAGGAAACTTGCCTAAGGTTTTGCCCTGCTGGGAATTGAACCAAGAGAAGTCAGGGATGGAAGTGAGGAGACTTTGATAGGAGCTGAGTTGAAAGAAAATGAAGCTTATCCAGACCTTAATGTCTCAAAGGCAGGTAGACAGAACATCAGTGCACCTGGTAGTCAAGGATTCGAGTGGAAATGTAAGTGATCAAACATATTTTTAGAAAAACTATCCCTGACATAATAATAATCCTTGTATTTGATATAGTGCTTTTCACGTCTTCTGGACGTCTCAAAGCGCTTCACAGAATATACTGTAAAGTGAATTGACTGTATATTTGTGGGCGAAAGTGGCAGCCAATTGCACACAGCAATGTCCCACAAACAGTCGTGGATTGAAAATGATCAATTTATTATTGTTTTCTTTTTTGGAGGGATTATTGTCAGGTGTGCGGAGTAACGAAACTTGCCCAAGGTTTCGCCCTGTCTGGAACTGAACTCAGGTCTCTCGCTTGCAAGGCGAGTGCGCTAACCACTGAGCTACAGGACTCCACTCTACATTGGTTGGAATCAGATATTTCATTTTCTTTATAGTCACCCTCTGTCATATGGTATGGGCCCAAATGATTAAGTTTCAATGACAATGGTTGCTCGTGATAATCAAAATGGGAAAATAATTGGACTGAAAATTGCAAGACGAAAAAAAATGGTAGAATGTGGCTTTTGACTTGTAGCATAAACTCAGGATTCTGAGGATTGAAAACCACATGAGCTACACTTCATTTTGTATTTTATCTCTGCAACACACTCTGCCTAGCTTTTATCCTGTACATGTTACACTGATAGCTGAAGAAGAAATTACATTTGCCAATTTTTCTTACAGTTATAATGGCAAGTACAGTTCCAGTTTATTACTTGTACATCCACTTAAGGTTTAGGGAAATATAGTTGCAGTTAAGATTTATTACAACCATTGTTAGTAGATTTAGAGTTCTGGTTAATTACATTTGCAGACTTTATTACATTTCCAGCTAATATTTGATTTCATAGATGGACTATTAGTGCATTGTTCAGTTTCATGTTGTTTTATTGGACTGCAACTGGAAAATCTAATTTTGAATTACAGCAGAAAAATATTTCCTAAGAAATATATACTTTCTTTTTCTGGATGGAATGCCTAAATATTTGGAAAAAAAAGTAGCTCATCTCTTATTATAATCCTTGAGTGTCCTAAAAGCAGTGTTTTCATTGTAACACTTCATTGTAACTCTTATCACAGCTTTGCAAAGTCACAAAAGCAAAACTGAGGAATCAATGAGAATCACAAACTAGACCATAAAGCTTAGAACTCTTTTAAGAATCATATGCTTTTTTAAACTTCAGTGTATGAATTAGCAAACTGTGCTTTCATCTCTGTGAACTGAGTTCATCTACAATCCAGGGTCATGGGATGAAGTTCTTGTTAGGGCCTTCAATGAAATTAATTTGGTTGATCTCAAGTCATCTCTTACGGAATTCAAGATCTGCAGCTTGCTATAAAATGGCCAATTTCGCTCAGAGGTCAAATTAATGGTTGATATTGAAAGCACCAATATTCACAAGAATATGTCGAGTACAGAAGAATTAGGGGAGATCTTATTGAAACATATACGATTCTTAAAGGGCTGGATAAAGTGGACACTGAGGGTCTGTTTCCCCAGTAGGAGAATCTATAACCAGGGGTCACAATCCTAAAATTAAGGGTCAGCCTTTTAGAACAGAGTTGAAGAAACATTTACTTCACTCAGAGGATAGGGTAGTGAATTTATGGAATTCACTGCCCCAATAATAATAATCCCTCCAAAACAAAAAACAATAATAAATTAGGTCATTTTCAATCCATGACTATTTGTGGGACACTGCTGTGCGCAATTGGCTGCCGCGTTCACCCACAATATACAGTCAATTCACTTTACAGTGTGTTCTGTGAAGCGCTTTTGGGACGTCCTTCCGACGTGAAAAGCGCTATATCAAATGCAAGGATTATTATTATTATTATATGGGGATAGGGCAGGTAATTAGAGTTAGGTCTGAAGATCAGCCATGATCTTATCGAATGGCGGGGCAGGCTCGAGGGGCCGAATGGCCTTCTGCTGCTTTTAATTCTTATGTTTTTATGTTCTTATGATAAGACATTTCTGAGGAAGAGCAGACTAAAAAGAATTTTAGTCTGTAACTTCTGTGCTCCAACACAGGCAAATTTTGAGTAATATTGGATGCCAAAAGATTGGATCTCAGCTGAAGTGTGAATAAGGAGGTCTAAGTTAAGTCCTTAGTAGTGTTAATCAATAATAATAATCCTTGCATTTGATATAGCGCTTTTCACATTTTCTAGATATCTCAAAGCGCTTCACAGAATGTACATTTGACTATATATCTGTCAGCAAAACGTGGCAGCCAATTGCGCACAGCAGTGTCCCACAAACAGTTGTGGATTGAGTGACCAAATTATTATTTTTTTAAAATTTACTTATTGCTTGGTAAACAGAGGCATGTGGAGTAAGGAAACTTGCCCAATATTTCTCCCACCTGGAATTTAACCCAGGCTTCTCGCTTGCGAGCCAAGTTCTCTAGCCACTGAGCTACAGGACTTCACAAAGGGTGAGATATAGATCAAAGGGTAAGATGTAAATAAAGGATGCCTATTTGGCACTAGTATCCAGCAAGTAAGCTGCTGGGTGAAAAGGCAATTTCATAATGACTTATTCATTTAAAGAAGTCTCGCTGCCCTGCATTCATCACTTCCTCAATGATGGACATATTTAATTTAGTGACATGTTGGATAATTTTGGAATAATACTGTAGTATTGACCTGCATACCTGGATTGGTGACTAGTCATTTCTTATAGGGGTTACCACCAAGTAATGTCCACATAAAAATAGATAGACATAACCTGGATCTGAAAGATGACACTTCCATCAATACAGCACTATTACAATAATGCATTAAAATGCCAATCTCATAGCCTGTGCACTGAAGTCCTGATGTGGGCTTGAACCCCACAACCTTCTTAACCACAGGTGAAACTGCTAATAAATCAGCCAATCTGAACTATGGAACCTTGTGTCCACATTATACTATCCTCACAACTGAATCAATCTGAGCTATGTCTGGGATCATGATACATTTCACATCTATCACAACCAGAAATGAGTTGTAGTTTCTCAAAATATATTTTTCATTCACAAATAATTTGCATTGGAACTCTTCACGCTTCTCATGTATAACACAATCCATTACTTTATCTGATCTAATAATATTGAACACATATCTTGCAGAATTTTGCTTGATATTCTTCATGATTGATTCTCACATAATGTGGAATGACTGGAGATTTTGGAACATGCTTTTGCTTGTTCAAATGAATCGTCTGACTGATGCATGATTTTGTATTCGTAGATTGCAATATATTCAACATTTTGAATATTTATACATTCAACTTACCAGAGAATGGGAAGTTGAATGTATAAATATTCAAAATGGTGTTACTGAGACAGCCATAGAGAATTAACTCAGTTTTAACAAGCAAACCAAGCAGATAACAGAGGACATAACAGATCACTCCCTATGAGTTTCCGAGTGAGCAACACAGCTCAGCAATGAAATGTATGTAAGCATTGCCACCATCCTCCTACCTACAACTTGGACAAATATCTCTTCCCATTGACAGATGGTTTCACTAGTTGGAGGTGCAGAACCTGTATGTTTGACATCCAATTCTATGCATCATCCAGCAGGAATCACTGGATAACAACCAAGAGAGGAAACCTTGAATGATTTTCAGCTCTCACTGGGGCGCTGAAATAATTGTCATCTCCTTACTTTCACCATGGCTGAGCATCTATGTCACCACAGAGCAATATACACCTGACTGCTCACTGGATAAACTTGATCAGGCTTTGTGTGAGGTTGTAAAAAAATAGTTTTAAAAAAGCATAGACATTGTGGATAAATGCTAGAACATTTTAGTCATGATTTGGAGATCAACATTGTTAAAGTTTTCAGAAATTATGTCACTAGAGGCATGTAGCAAAAACAAGGGGAAATATTTCCCGGGCCCTGACATAGGCAAGAAGCTTAATTAACTCAGTTTCACATACAAAAGGAATTGTCAGTGTCTGAGTAACGACGGGATCACAGCAAAGCTGGCCTCAATGGAGCTCTCAGTTTTCATTCAGTCAATTACCGACAATAACAAGAAATGACTCGAAGAAGCAGTGAATCGGGTTGAACCAGCAAAATCTCAATTTATGGTACAGAAAGATGTCTGATTTGCCTGTGAGATCCCTGTGAAATCAGATAACATCTGCGAATGCACAGATTATATTTATTTTTTTCCAAATTGTACCACAGGAAGAACAACATCATATTAACTCATATAATGCATACTTTGATTATGGAGGAAGTAGAAGATAATTTGTAAATTTGAAACCTGAGATGTCTCTTCTCATTTCTAAGTCACAAAGCAGTATCTATTTTTCTTTAATGATATTTAAAAACTAATTCTGACACTTCCGGAACACAGTGCATCAAAACAAATACTTCTGGCACTCAGTTCATGATTATAATTTGAATGTTATTTATAAGATAACCAAAACTGTCAAATAAAACTAAAATCAAATCTAAATACTTATTAACAATTCATGATTATTATGACTCAAGCCTGAAGAACTGTTGCAGGTTTCTGAGAATATGCATGGTGAAAACCCATAGAATCTATATTCAGTTATACTGTACTGTTTTCGTGCAGAATTAAATTTCTTTAAAATTCACTTTGTTCCCAAAAATACTGTGCAGAGAACTTGCTTTTTTACAGTGGTGGATTAATGTTTTGATTATAGATAATTGCACAAATGTAACCTTCACTTCAAAATTGCCTCCATGTATCAGCTGATGAAGCTTGTCCACACATCACATATTTATTAAAAATGTAATAGTTCAGAATTTTACATCCGAATCTAGCTCAGACAGATGAGATTGACATATTTTCTCTCTGAAGACTATAAATTTCTAAGTGAAATGAAGTTTGAGTAAAGCTTTGGCATACCAGACAGTGTGGTGTAATGGAAATCCATTGGTGTAATGGAGTCCCATAGCATATTGGTTAGAGCACTCACCTCGCAACCAAGAGGACCTGGGTTCAATTCCTGGGTGGGGCAAAACATTAGGCAAGTTTTCTTTCTCCACACGCCTCTGTTTACCTATGAATAAGTAGGAACCCGGTTGCTGGTCGATTGGTGGATCGCTGTTTGTGGGAAACTGCTGGGCGCAATTGGCTGCTGCCTTTCGCCCACAAAATGTACAATCAATTCAATTTACAGTATATTCTGTGAAGCGCATTGAGCTGTCAGGATGACGTGATAAGACGCTATACCAAAAGCAAGGATTATTATTATTATTAAAACGCAAGGTGTTTCAGGACCTTATGATGAAACACAGGAAAGACGCACATTTTACAACATTTTGTTCAGTGAGGGGAGAGCTGCAAAAACACAGGTAGTTATTTCACTATTCAGTTTGAATTGAGTGATATTAATACTTAAGACCGGGAATTCATCCATCAGTTTGCTTAAAAACAAGTGAAATACAATGTAACAGAAAATTGCAGCACAGAAACAGGCCATTTGGCCCAAATAGACTTCTGTATTTTGTGCATTGTTTCCCTAACTTTTGCATATTTCAAACTTTACAAACATGCTTTATTTTTAAGCAGTATTCACATGCAAATTTTCAAATACCTAAAAATACACAAAAGGAGGCGTAATCAGTAAAATCTGAAAAGACCAATTTGTTGCAAAATGCTTGGCAATATGTAGTATGTATTCTTATCAGGTGGCAGAATGAAAGCATATGTAGGGATGAAAATTGCAATGTTTCATTGGTTAATTAACATCAATAGTGTAAAGCACATCCTTGAAAAATTGTGATCAATTCCACATCAATCTAATCTGTTTTGAGCGCTTGTAATGCCTCAATCATGCAATTCAATGCATGGCTTTGTGGCACAACCAACGTAAACCACCTCCGGGAAAGGATGTGTGCTGCCTTGAGCAAACCCCAGATCAGGTGATAGTCAACATATTGATAGATCAGTTTTCTTCAACAATTGAGTAGCACTGTTGATGTTAACTCTCCAACTAATGACTAACCTCCAGGGTGGGGGGAGGGGGGCAGCGGGAGTCGAGGTGACGTAAGCAGGATAAGCAGGATCTTCTTGGAGCTGAACTGGGTCCAAAGTGCTCTAGACCCTACCCTGCATGGAGGGCGCTATATAAGTGCAAGTTGTTGTTATTGTTCTTGTTTGGCGAATGGGATGTTAGAGTTGAGTCAACCTTTTGTGCTGGTCTCAACAATTTGGTTTCGCATTACTCCAGGGCACAACTGATGACAGACCAGCTGCCTGGCTCATAAGCAGGATTTGGAGAGGCAACCCATTCACTGGGGAAGAAATGTTGTCACTCAGCTCCTATTAATCCTGCAAGCAAAGATAGGGTGATTGTAACTGGAAATCAGTGGGAAGCTTGACAGACAGTGCTTTCAATGGAAAAGTACACAGTTTTAGCTGGTTAGATTCCAGCAGTACCCCAACACACACTCTGGGCTACCCAGGTGTTGGCTCTTGGCAACCTGCACTTAATAATAATATTTGCATTTGATATAGCGCCTTATCATGTCTTCTAGATTTCACAAAGTGCTTTACAGACTATACTTTAAAGTGAATTGACTGTGTATTTTGTGGGTGAAACACCTTCTGAATTAAGTAAACATGGTGCTTCTCTCCATGGAGCGAATACTCGCTGTGTTCCAGGCATAGGGAAATTTAAATGTATCGGTAGAATACATATAAAAGCACACAGAATTTTACTATGATGTGCAGTAAATGTGTATTTGTAGGCAAACATGGCAGTCAATTTGCACACAGCAATGTCCATCAATAAAGTAAATGACCAATTGTAAGTGGGGGATTGTTGGCAGGACACAAGGAGAAACTCCCTTCTCTTTTTGAATAGTGTAGAACTCTCAGTCTAGTTCAGTTACTCATAAGCTTGGTAATAATTTCGGCAAGTGTCAGACCAAACTTGTTGGACCAAACAAAATTAAAACCTGTTTCATGTCTCAACCCATCGTCTTACCTTTATGTTTAATTTGCACTGCATACTGAAATGAAATTCACAATCATAGAGAACTTCAGCTACCTCTCTCCAACCCTCCAACCCCATCCTGCTCAGAATCACATTCCATCTCTGTAAAGCACTTTGATAATGTTTTCCAATGTAAAAAACAAATTGACAAATTGTTGTGTTATAAAAATACAACATCCAGCCATTGGAACTCTCCCTCCAACCCTTCTATTTCATCGAATCTCCTTCTGTCTTTTAATCCCACCTAAAAACTTACCTCTTCAACCTTAACCCCTCTTTGCTCGGCATCCACATGAAGCACTATACAGTAAGTTATTGTGCAAGATCTTGTGATTTTTCTAAAAAAAATCTGGATTTTCCAACACTGATTAATTAAGTTGTTGTGCACTTCCAGCATTTTCTGTATTTTATGCTATTCAGGTGTATAATAGCTTCACACTGAGAGTTCATTGAACCTAAGATCCTCAGGTATCTAATTAAATTTTTCTTTTCATAAAAATGGTAAACAAGTGAAACCGAGTTAACCAGAATAACAGTTAGGATCCCCTAATTTCCCACTGCAGTCCAAGAGATTCCAATTCATCCACCTGTTTAATAATAATAATAATAATAATAATAATAATCCTTGCATTTGATATAGTGCTTTTCACGTCAGGAGGATGTCCCAAAGCACTTGACAGAACACACTGTAAAGTGAATTGACTGTATACTTGTGGGCGAATGCGGCAGCCAATTCGTAGATTGAAAATGACCAAATTTTATTATTGTTTTGTTTTGGAGGGATTATTATTAGGCTCTGTGTGGAGTAAGGAAACTTGCCCAAGGTTTTCGCCCTCTGCCTGGAATTGAACTCAGGTCTCTCGCTTGCAAAGCGAATGCTCTAACCACTGAGCTACAGGACAAGTTATGAGTTAACAGTGGTTTGACGGGCTGAGGTGTGCATCAATAATAAGATTTAAATTAGCAGCAATATAATTGGCGGAGCCTTTTTTTATTGGGGCAAGGTTGGATCAGTGATTTCCCATTTCTAATTTTTACTGGACCAGATTAACATTTGACTTTAGAAGCACAACTAAACTCAGCGGAGCACTGAAAATGCTTACATAGAGCATTTGGTTCTTTGCCACTTATTTTGGGACTATTTCAATCAGCTCCTGGGGGATATCTTAACCCAATTCACATTTATATTTTCTTCTATGAGCATCCTCCATCAATAAAGCAGTAACAACCTATTTATGCTAACTTTTCAATATCTACTGCCTATAATTATGAAGAATTCTTTTAATTCTAAACAGCTTTCATTTTGACCACAAGAAATTAACAAATGAGTCACGGAAACCCTAGTGTAATAATTCATTGACTAATTCTTCTGAAGCCATCCCTTTCAACTAATTTCAAAGCAATTTTGTGAACTAAATGAGTTACTTTATAGAGTTATCCAAATGCTAATTGGCTTGAATAATATATGTGGGTGCACAAAATTGTAATTTATTAGTAATGTCTCTGTGTTTTGGTGCTTGTTATATCCTGTGGGATTTATATATTTTATGATACACCACAATAGGCTACAGGTTTATGACTTCCTTTCACAAATACTAAGTTCTCATTACTATCAGTAGCTAGAGCCAAGTGGTGATCGAGCATTTAACTTGTCACAGAAAGAAAAAGCGTGGAGTGAGGTACTATATGCCTCTTTGTGTGCATCCTACAGCATGACATTGAAGGAAGTGTTGAATAGGTCTAATTCACTGTGGTGGTATGGTTCTAGTCCTATACATTCTTGTACGCTTTTTCCTCCTGCCCCAGCCCGGTTACCTGCCGGCTACCCCAAGGCTCCATCCTTGGTCCTTTCTTTCTCAGTCCCACTGCCTCGCCCCCTCCCTTGCCTCCGTCAAGACCCTCCTCTTCGACCATGACTTCGGTCACCCTCCTTCCCCCCACCTGCCATTCACACTCTCTGATCCCAATCCCCAGCTCGGTCCAAACATTGATTGCCCAGCGCCGTAGGATGTCCTCACGCTATACAAATATAAAGGCGCTACACAAATGTAATTTTGTTGTTGTTCTTTTCCTTATCTATATGCACCCTCTCGGTTATGTCATCCGCAGACATGAGATAAACTTCCATATGTATGTGGATGACACCCAAATCTACTTCCTCTCCTCCAGCTGCAGCTCCCAGTCCGCTGATATCGTCAGCTTGTTTGACGGACATCAACGCCTGGATGAGTGCAAATTTCCTGCTGCTGAATGTCCGCAAGACAGGAGCCTTATTCCTTGGCTCCTGTCAACATCTTCTCTCCTGTGGATTTGAACTCCTCAACCTCCCCGGCTCTCCCTCAGACTTGCTGAAACCATGTGCAATTTAGGCGTCAGGTTCTATTCCCAGCTTTTCTTTCTACCCCACATCCGTTCCCTGCCACTCACCTCCACTGGCTCCCCATCTCCCAGAGGATCGAATTCAAGATCCTCATCCTCACCTACAAGGCCATTCACGGCCTTGCTCCCTCCTACCTCTCTGACCTACTATCCCCCTACATACCTGCCCGTACCCTCCATTTCTCTGGCTCCGGTCTGCTCCACATCCTCCGCCTTAACCACCCTACCATCGGTGGCCGGGCCTTCAGTCTCTCAGCCCCTAGGCTCTGGAACTCCACCCCCCAGTGCCTTCGCCGCCTCCTCCCTTTCCTCCTTCAAGGCCGGTCTCAAGATTTTTCTTTTCGACCATGCCTTCAGCTCCCCTCTCGACTCTCTACCCCCTCCTCGCTTCCTCCCTTCCCTCCCCCTGACCATTTCCCCCTGCTCGTGTCCCAACCCAACTGTCCAGCGCCTTGGGACGTCCTCCCGACGTGAAAGGCGCTCTATGAATGAAATCTTGTTGTTTTTTCACCTCCGTCACATTGCCCGCCTCCGTCCATACCTCACAACTACTGCTGCCAAAACCCTCGTCCATGCCTTCGTCACTTCCCGGCTGGACTATTCCAATGCTCTCCTCACTGGTCTCCCCAGCTCCACCATACACAAAATTCAATTCATAGTAATAATAATTCAAAACTCTGTTGCCCGGATACTCACCAGCACAAACCTCCGTACCCCCATCACAGCCATCCCTTGCCAGGCTCCACTGGCTCCCAATCACCGAACAGCTTGTTTTGAAGATCCTCTCACTCGTTTTCAAAACCCTTCATGACCTTGTACCTCCCTACCTATCCGATCTACTAACCCCCCACTCCACCACCCGCTGCCTCTGCTCAGCTGGCTCTGGCCTGCTGCTTGTTCCTTGTCCCCTCCCCTCCACCAGCAGTGGCCGTGCTTTCAGACACTACTCCCTGAAACTCTGGAACTCTCTCCATCAATCCCTCCGCCTTGCTCTCTCACTTCACACTTTCAAATTCCTTTTAGATCGTACTTACGGTCATGTCCCACCCCCCTCTCTCACCCCCAGCTCGGTGTCAGACTCCAACACTGTCAAGCGCTCCAGGATGATACCCTGCGTGAAAGGCACTATATCAATGGAAGTTGTTGTTGTTATACTTCCTCATAACAGGGATGGGTGTTGACCTAGGATATAAAGACTCAGAAGAGAGGAATGGGTGAAATTAAAGTCAAATTGGTGTTATTTACATCTAGAATAGTGGGAAACTCTACAAAGTGACATAGTTGATTGTTATACAAGTCAGGTCTACATCTAGTGAATAACAGTATTGAGCTCATACCATGGAAAAGATCATAGAGAGAGACACAAGTGAAGAGACACTTCAGCAGTAGCAGTTACCAAATGACTTTAGTGCCCTGGCCTTTACCCTCCAGCTGTTGATTACCCTCTGTGTAAATAAATGCTTCCCAGTTTCTGAACTAAAATTGCCCTACAGAAATTTGAACCATACCTCCTTTTCCTGCACCTTAGAGTATCTGGATCTACTTTCTCATATTTGATGCCTTACATACATCTATAAGTTCTCTGAGATGCCTATTTTCAAAGTTGAAAATGCCTACTTTATCCAATTGTTCTTCATAGCGTATTACTCTAACACTGTGGATCATCCATATTGCTCTTGTCGGCAATGCCTTTAGGGCTTGTGCAGCCCTTTGTGTCATACCACACAGTCCAGGGCTAAACTCTGATCGTTTTTCATAGTGTTTTAGAGCATGGAAATTTTGGACAATTCGTAAATCCAGCATTAAGTTTGAAGCTGTTTTTCTGTACTTCTTAAAAGGACCCACTAAACTGGCTCCAATATTATGTCACAATTAAAGACTTGTTCCAAATTTACAAATGCTAAGAAAAAGTCTAAGTGTAGACCCTGGTGGAATTCATTTCCTAATCAGTGCACTGAACAATGTGAATGTGACATGACCATTCAAATCAAGAATTAACAAATTATAAGAATGGCAATTAGAAATATTGATTTGTTTCTTCAATGTGAGTTACAGTTATGGACTATTAAAAGGGTTGGACTATCTCCAGTACTACACATTCGGGATATTCTGGTAGTAATAAAAGTGACAAATCTTTCAACACCAGCAATCACTACCATTACAGTGCTGTTCATAATGTATCGCTATGATAGCCCTACAGAAGTAAATTTTGTTCAAATTCCTTGTCAGACTGATCTGTTTCAAGTGCACGTAACACAATTATGTGCATGAATGATTATTCTGTAAGGTTTGATGTGTACAATAATCAATCTTCTATTTCCAGACTGTCACTATCACTATCGGATGAAAAAATGTGATGTGTGATGCTATCACAATGGGGATGTTCTGCTCCTAGAGATGTCCTCCTCACCAATTTTGTTTGCAAAGGTTTGCTGGAGTGCTTGCAAGGAGATCAGACTTGTTAAGGTCCACTCTTCTATTGTTACAGCTAATGATTGTTAGCATTTGTTTTATGAGTCAGATTTGACCATGTGCAACTGGGAAAAATCTTATGTTTCTATTAGGCAATGTACGTTGCTAAGCATAAGAACAAACTCACACCTCCATACAACTGCTTGAAAGTACCAAATTCTGGTGCAAGTATGATATTTCCTTCAGTAATGAAACATCTGAATTCTCACTATATTAATAACCCTGGCTTTATAGTCAACTTGTTCATTTGAAATGTAAGAGCACAAGAAAGCGCAGACTGTGAAAAGGCCCATCAAGTGGTTTACTTGCACAAAACCGACCTTAGACCTTAGATTCCCACCTCTCATTCCAGCTCCTTGGGGGAAATTCATAAATACTCCCAGATCACCAAAAGGAAAGCAAGCAAACACTGCAGAATATTCATGAATCCATATCTCTCCAATTCAAACCTGGACTCTTTCCCTTCTATCCACATTAAGGTTAGGGTTCTTCATATCAGAGGGAGGATTTCTTCATCTCCTCCATTCTTATATTGTCCAATACTAATCCAAAGCAACTATTTGTCCCCTTCCTTCTTAATAAGATGTTAATGGACATAGTATTGATTGCTTTTTGGGGGAGTCTATTCTTCTATTCGAACTGCTCTCTTGGAAAAACTTGTTTAAAATCCTAAAGGTCTCACTTCAGGCTTTTTCTTCTCTCACATTGTTGGTCAAATAATTAGCTTTAATCTACATCATCTCATTGTTTAAAAAATCTGGGTTATTCTTCTCACCTTTCCATATCCAATGATATGCACTGTAAGTTTCCTGTAATAAACACAACATCAAATATGATAAAAA
Source organism: Callorhinchus milii (assembly GCF_018977255.1). Taxonomy (NCBI): domain Eukaryota; kingdom Metazoa; phylum Chordata; class Chondrichthyes; order Chimaeriformes; family Callorhinchidae; genus Callorhinchus; species Callorhinchus milii. The sequence goes on along the minus strand of NW_024704785.1, from coordinate 297,538 downwards.
AAATAATTTTATTCTACTTTTTAAATGTGTGGATTTACCACATAAATCTATCAACATTTCTATCTTATTGGGCTTAATATCTAATGGAGAAATTCATTGTTAAATCATAAAATTCCAGGTGTCTAACACAAAGAAATCTAACGCCACGTTAAAGTGTTCCCATCCCACTCCACATAGTGTTTCCCATTCCACATAGAGTTTCACATAGATGTAGCATTTTCCCTTTGTCTTAGATGGAATGCATTCTCTCTCAGGAGGGACACACCTGTCTACTTACTTCATCCCAGAGACATAAGGCACAGGTTGGTAAGAGCAAAGGCTTGGGAACCCTAGAGAGTGTCTGGGGGTACTCCCGGAGTTTAACCAGCAGCAGTGACAAGCTTTATGTTATTGTGGTTACATTTCATAATAGACAATTCTGAAATTGTTCATAATCATTTATTTTATTTCATTGAAATGAGGTTCGATGAATTGTAAATAGGCCATTTTATTTGCTGTAAACTATTATAATCCTGGTCCAATTGCAAAATTTATCAGGAAAGTAGTTCTAGTTCGATTAGCATTCATCTGTAATAGTCGATACATAATATATTGTAAGGCAGTTGTTTACTTTGAAATAAAACACAACGTTTTTGGTGCAGGCTGCCCTGGGGATAATATTTTTTCAATTGTTACAGCCCCTGAACCCAAGTTATTTATAATTCCTTTGTGTTAATGCATTCATACATTATTCATTCACAGCAATTTCCCACTTTGCACATTTGCAAGATGGAACACATTCTTCTTGTAACAAATTTACAGCATGTCATTCAGATTTATTCCAAATGTGCTACGCAGATTAAGTTATGGTCAAAGCTGAAAACTCGGGGTTGATAGCTTTTGCAATGCTACAAGCTCTCACATTGCTATGATTTGTTGATATATTTATGATATATATAGAAGATTTCCAATGCCTGTATTTCATTATATTTAAATGAATTGAAATGTTATTTTTTTTAAACCTACACCTTGATCTTAAGAACCTGTAATCTACACACGTTAAGGAACATGCTTTATGAAATGGAATGTATTGTTAGCATTAGCAATAATGGACAGTGTTCTGGCACAATCTGTTTAGCTTTCTGCTTCAGTGATGCATTGTTTCAGACTAAATTATGGTGTGACAGACCCTGAAAATATCATGGCCTTTCTTGGAACACTCAGGAAAATTATGGCTCTGTTGTTTTTTATGATAGTAAAATTATTCCGAATGCTGGAAGGTTTTTCTGTGCGAGAGTAATTGTATGGTGCAAATGATTCCATTTGAGCATAATTGTCCCACATAACTTTTGTAATTCTGCATGGTCGAGGTTTTGTGTGAAGAATCTGTATATGAAAGGATTGTCCACATGTGTAATACTAATTGTTGATACTATACACTAAAACTGCAGCTGCCAGGACGAATGGGGGGGGTAGATCCAGTCTGGCGAGTCGGAATTTTCAGCTAAGTGTAATTCCAATGTCGTTTACTGTCGTTTACAGCATTTACCGTCTTATTTCAGCACTGGCTTTTTTCAGCACTGAAAAATGATGGCCATTGCTAGTACTGGCATTATAATGCAACAACAACAACTTGGATTTATATAACGCCCTCCATGCCGGGTGGCGTCTCAGAGCGCTTAATAGTTCGAATCCCTTGAGCAGACGATAATGAATAAGTTGTTCGGGCTTCAACCTGAGTCAAAGTCAATAACCCTGGCCACTCAAAGAAAGCAAGCTCGGTGAGACGGGGACATGAGCTAAGAAACCAAGACTGAGTCTACAAGTAGGCCTGCGGATTTTTTAAAAAAAATTCTGCTTTTAAAAAATTTGGGCTGGTTCGGTACGAAATCCAGACACCTGGAGTCTGGTAAGCAGTTTACTGCAGTTGCTTTTGCAATGCATGCGATCTATTCAGTAACTTCCACAATTGTTATAGCGGCTATAAAGTTTAGACAAAGGCAACTCTTTCTTTCATAACCAGTTGTACCCAGAGAAGGCTTGGGAGGCCTGGGTTTCTTTCTAACTATTTTGTTTTTTGTTCGATGGATTCCCTGGAACCGTGTGAATTATCAGTTTTGCCACCCCCAGTAATGCAGCTCTCACTTTTGTGTATTTCCTGATGTGAAAACCAGGAACGTTTTGCACTGTAATATTTTATACCTAGAGCTGAGAGGTTTGGAATTCTAGCTGCAGAGGAGCATGGATTCGTTTTAGTGGAATCTGCATTGCTTTTACTCATCAAATGCTGTAAAATAACTTTATAAAGTTGTTTGTAAGAATGGCCATAAAGGTTAAAGTTTATTCTGTAGCTCAGTGGGTAGAGCACTCGCTTTGCAAGCCAGAGACCTGAGTTCAATTCCAGGCAGAGGGCGAAACCTTGGGCAAGTTTCCTTACTCCACACACCTAATAATAATCCCTCCAAAACCAAAACCAATAATAAATTAGTCATTTTCAATCTACGACTGTTTGTTGGACATTGCTGTGCGCAATTGGCTGCCGCGTTCGCCCACAAATATACAGTCAATTCACTTTACAGTGTGTTCTGTGAAGCGCTTTGGGACATCCTCCCGACTTGAAAAGAGCTATATCAAATGCAAGGATTATTATTCTTATTATTGTTATTCTGCATTTTTTAAAATAATGTTCATATTTTACCAAATCTGTACAATTATAACTAAAATTATATTAATTTCTCTATGTGGAACAATGAGATCTTTCTAACAAAATGGTGGCTGCTACTCCAAAATGGAGATGCTATGGAATATTTTGTAGCCAAATTGGCTATTGGAGTTGCAACAAGTAGTGCATAACAGGGCGTAATAGGGCTGCTAAATGTTGCACACGCTCCAGGTAATATAATGGAGAATTATGCAGACTTACTCAAAGTGTGGTGAATACCCCCAAAGAAAGGGTTGGGACCTGTCAAACAGGAAACGTTTCAGCATAGGATCCAAAAATCTCTTCTCAAGTTCAAGATCATTGTCCTCCTCTTCAAAGCTCTCCATAGCCTTGTTCCTCCCTATTTTTGTCATCTAATAAAACTTTATCAACTTGTCTGTTCCCTCTGCTCTGCAGGCACTGGCCTGCGTCCCCATTCCCCACCTCGCCTGCTCCAATATTGGTGGTCAGGCCTACAGCCTTTCTGCCACCACCCTCTGGAACTCCATCCCAGAGTCCCTCCGTCCACCCCACTCCCTTACCTCCTTCAAAGCCTGTCTCAAGACTTTCCTTTTCATCTGTGCCTATTGCTGATCGCTGTCGAACAACCCCTCTTGGAGTTGTGGTGGTGAACTAATAGCTGAATAATCTGGTGACCCTGCCAAGGCTCACACATGAACAACATTCACTTGGGCAAGATACGCAAGGATGACTGGTACTCAGAACACTATACCCCAGTAGAACAGAAAAAGTTACAAACATTTAACAGAGGAAGGAAAATTGATAGACAAAATGGCAATGATAATAAAACATATGAAAAGTATGGTGTTTGACCAAATATGCCAGTCTGGTGCATTTACCTATTCTGATTTACATCATAGACAAACTAATTATAAAATTTATAAAGCCCAGATATCAGCTTACGCCTGATCACACTAGCTCAAAAATATGCAGAGGAAAGCGTGTTTGCACTTAAAGTTCAGGGCCAATGTATGTGAATTATATTGGACATGGTGCTTGAAATTCAGATTGCAAGTAGTAACTTTTTAAAATAAGTTTTCAGCATTGTAGTTTCAAACATAACAACCCTGAGAGAGAAGACCTATTAGAATTATTATGATTCGGACAGTTAACATTATCAGACGCATTGCTAAAAATCAAACTCTCCAATTATCACTGATTTTACATGACATGTTAATACCAAAAGTCCTGCTGCTAACTGAATATAAACCACCAGGTCTAAGTGACCTGAAGCCAAAGTAACAAGAATAATGACTACAGAGCAGAGCATAAAAGATAGTTACAAAAAGAAAAAGAACATTGCAGTTTAACGGTACTGTACATCTGATGTTGTGGATCTGCCAGAAGCCAAGGGAAGGTTGTTTTATGTGATAGAAACCTCATTACTTTTAGACTACCAGCAAGGAATGATGCACATCTTGCAGTAAATTCAGCCACTGAGTATCAGTTTGACATAGCTTGAAATTCAATAAAATCTGTTCAGTGCATCCAAGGAGTACATGGTTTAGCTAAATTACAATCATGGGGTTTTTTGTAATACATAATCGTTGATGCTCTGGGAAGGAAACAGGCTAGATCCCTGATCAACAATCTGGAAAGATAACTGAGATTTGAACTATGAAGGGAATTTCAATGAACTTAATCATGCACGATATTTATATTTCTAATTAAAACCATATGTTTGATTTTTGTATCAAGTTTTTCCACTATTGCCTAATTGCAGCAAACATTAGGCTAACATGCAACTCAATGTTCTGCTCGTTCTGCTCAGTGAATGATAAGTAAAATGTTTAATCCTTAGCTAATTTGATGCATAGTTATATAAAATGTTATGCAGTTTAAATATTTCATCGGAAAAATAAACACAATATTAATTTTTGATGCTGGCAAATGACCTGAGGGGAAAAATTAAATTACGTTACCAAATTCTTCATTCTTCAGTTTTAACTCAATATAATAGTTCAATATGGATTACAGTTACAACATGAAGGCTACATATTGATTGTAGCCAATACTATTTATTTATAATTGTTAAAAAATTCTGACAATTTATTCATTATTCCACGAGTATTCAGCGCTATATAGACGTGCACATCCCAAAACAATACACAAATAGGATTTTAAAGGGAACCTATGTGAAATGTGCAATATAAGTTATTGTATACTGAGGTATTTTATTGTAAGAATCTGCTCCCATCCTTGCTGGAAGTCATTGTAAATTAAAAGAAAACAAGTTTAAAAGGCTTCCTTTTGCAATGACAGTATGTGGCTAAAATTTCATTTAATTTCCCTTCATTGCTTGGCTCTATATAACAACAGCAAAACAACCAAAAGAATCCCAGAGGGTTACCTCTGGATTTTAAAATTATAAAATCATATATGTTCAAACCCAATTAATTAAATTAGAAAGTAATGAATATTAAAGGATGCTAAAACTATGTAGGCTTATTCTGCTTTGTAGCAAATTCCACATTGTGGATTACAGGCTGTTTTTCTCCTTCAGCTAGCATTCATAACTTTGTCTTCATGTAACTAAAAATAAATATAGCACAATTTTAAAAGTATAATTTTGTTCTGCTTTCATAATGTTACATTCCCCTACAAGCCTGATCTCATCTGATGGAGACTCATACCCCACTGCTTTGCAGCGCTCAATGCTCTACAGTGTAGAACTGGGTGCTTCTCCAGTAAGCCAGGACTTAAAGTTGTTTAGGAAATTCGTCTCCAAGAGTGATTTTCCTAAATTGCGTTACCGTGCTCTCGATATGGGTGCAGAGGCGGCTCAACCTACACCTGTGAGCAGTCCTTTTCCACCATGAACTTCCTAAGAAATCAGTAGCATTCCAAATTAACAAACTAACTAATAATCTTCTAGAGGAGTGCTCAAAACTGAATCCAAATATTGAAGATATCATAAACAAAAAAAGAATTCAGAAGCTTCATTAAGTAACGTGTTTGATATTCTATTGTGAATTTCTTAATAAATGCATCTTTCTTTTACAGTAATATTTTTTCTTTTCAATTTTATTATGTTTTTTTTCAGTGGTATGGCGTTCTGTCTTTGACTCACACTGTGGCACACCTTTGCAAAAGGTTGGCCACCACTGAACTACACCAATTGGACACCCACTAAGATTGCATCTGCAATAGATAGAAACCAAATACTGCATAATACTGCCGCAAATCCTAACACCAAGCTTACAGATATCACCATTCTGCATTCAGTGATTTATTTCTCCAGGAATCCAATTCATTTTACGCTAGGTCTTTAAAACGCTGAGAGACTCATATGTTGCAATAAGCAGACTCTGAGTGTACAAGGCAGACGATTGGGACCAAACAAATGAACAAATAGACCTTACTCAGAGAATTATATGCTCCACAGTCCGAACATTTACAAACCTCAAGCAAGGCAAGAGATTAAAAGATGATTTATTTTCACATAGATTAGTGAATACGCTCGACAAATTCCCAGAAAAGCAATAAATGTTGTGTTGTTGATTTGGAAAAGTACTGGATGAAGCTGAAGTTCTGACAAAAGGTCATTGACCTCATACGTTAACTCACTTTCCTCTCTCGATAGATGCTGCCTGATCTGCTGAGTGTTTCCAGCGACTTCTGTTTTATTGGAGAAAATATTGGCAGTTATATATAGGGATGGTATCAACATAGGTGGAGGATAATTAAGTCATAGGAGATAACTGCCTTTGTGCTACTGAGTTTGAGGGATGTTTTCTGTGGAGAGTTTCTGACCAAGATTGAATCAGGAACACACAGATATGGAAAGTCCTGGCCTGCAGCAAAATCTATGAGAGGATAACCTTTTGAATCAGTGGATTTTGATGAGTCAAATGTGTTTTTCTCTTTTCATGATTTTTAAATTTTATTTTATTTATCCCATTAAGGTCTTTGCTGCATAAACAATCCTGACATTTGATATTCACGTCAGCAAAACATCTTAGAGTGAGTGCTTCATAGGATTTTTACTGTAAAGTGTGGTGACTGTATATTCCTAGCCTACATGTGAAATAATCAACATTTATTATTTGGATGTGAAAATGTTGCTGTGAAAATGTACAAGATAAAATTAGAAAACCAGAGAGTCATGGACCAATATAAACAGCTGGAAATGTGCTATTATCTTTACATTTGCATAATTTAAACAGGATGAAGTACTCTGATTCATAATTGATTCTAAAATAATGTGATGTTAAGCTCAATTAAGAATAGAACCTTTTCCCTTCAGTGAATTTTCATTAAAAAAATCAACCTATGATTTGAAAATTAATTGTACTGTTTGGTTCTCTAGTTTTAAAAATATTCCTAGAACCAATATTTTGCAACATGAAAAATGAGATACTGTATATTTAAAGAAACATTTGAGCATCATAGAAAAGACTCAGTTATTTTATCAGATATATATATTTCTTATACTGGTTAATATTACAAGAGCCAATGAAACAAGTAACACAGGCCATAAAATGGTGATTTTGTAGTATTATTGGTTTGCATTCTGAGGCATGAATATAAAATAAAAGGTAGTGGAGTAAATACTTGGATCTCAGCTTGCCTCTTTACCCCTAGGCTCTGGAACTCCATCCCCCAGTGCCTTCGCCTTGCCTCCTCCCTTTCCTCCTTCAAGGCCGGTCTCAAGACCTTTCTCTTTGACCGTGCCTTCAGCTCCCCTCTCGACTCTCTACCCCCTCCTCGCTCCCTCCCTTCCCTCCCCTCACCCTGACCATTTCCCCCTTGCTCGGGTCCCGACCCAACTGTACAGCGCCTTGGGACGTCCTCCCGACATGAAAGGCACTCTATAAATGGAATATTGTTGTTGTTGTTGTTGTTGCTATCAAAGCTTCAATAAAAGAGTGTATTAATTATTTCTCAGTTTAAGCACCATTGAGAAAGTTGCATGCAACTATGAAAGTTGTTAAAATGACACATTAATCTAGCTAAATTATGGTATTGTTTCAGTTTAAGAAGGGTTACCGTTCATTTAAGCTATTAATACACAATCAGCCAAAAGACTGGGTGAAAAAAGAGATTCATATCAGTGAATTTGAATGTCCGACCTTACGTAATGATGAATGGTCTTCAGAAATACAAGAAAGATGTTATCCATTCTTTGCTGATACAATATTTGAACAAATTAAAATGAATGTGATTGGTTATGGAACAACAAGAAGTTCATTTGGCTCAACAAGCTCACTCCTTTCACAAATAATGCAAACATCCTGTCATTGATTTTATTTTATCCTCCCCACTCCCCACTCTATCTTCTGTGATGCATTTCTGCATAAATACTTGCTGAATCACAAAAATTATCGACTACAAACTTTAAGAATATTCCTGCATTCCCACATCTCTAGCATTCAAACATACTGCTGGCCTTGGCCACAACACAACACTGAATATATATATATATATACATATGCTATTGCTAAGCTTTGCTAGCAGGAAACATATATTTGTAACATTATAGACCATTAGATTTGCATAAGTTGACTATTATGTTATTGTGTTGTTTTATTATGCATTTGAAGTTGGAATCGAAGTTACTTAACTATATCTTTTAGTGAAATTTTGCTGATGATAATACTTTATAACTTTTGTAATCTTGTTAGGAATGTATAGTATCTGTCTTTGCTTTAACTGATATTGCTATGCTTTTGAGTGAGGTTGTATTGATAATTTTGTGACATATCTCAGTATGGACCTGAGTGATACTTGTGAACGCAACAATTGACGTAAGGTTTGAATCCTCAAGCTTTCACTCAGTGATGAGAGTGCTATCAATTGACCCAAGCTGACACCTGATGATGGACCTCAGGCTAAGACCATGAGCATTTGGGGCCTCGCAGAATTTTACTGAGTTTTAATTTATCGCCAATTTGTATATGTTGGGGGTAAAAATGTTATTGTGCCTAGTGGCATCATATGTGCATGCAATAGAAAACATTCACCATTGACCGTTTAGACATCATGAATGTCAGCAGGGAGCACGTTAAGTAGAAAAGAGGTTCAGCGACAGGTCAAGCCAGTCTTTCAAAATATCTGCCCCTTTGTCACCACTGGTCAGCCTGCAATGGCAGAATATTGTCAGTGAAGCCATAGTATATACCCAACATTGCAATTTTACATTCCATACACAGCAATTCTTCCCTTTTGGACTACCTGTACAGCAAGTAGAAAACAAAGAGGAAAACCTGAGAGTGGGGGAAAAAGAGGGGGGTAGAGAATTAGAAAGTGAGATAGTCAGATTGTTAGTCAGTGATTTGAAATTCAAAAACCTGTCTGTCATCATGGTACTACCGAATGTGTGACTGGTCCTTTCTCCCAACAATTCATTTTTGAATGATTGCATGGATTAGATGAACTATGGGAATCACAGTAAATTTTAGCATTCATACTTATGCATCTCTCTCCCTAGTTCCATTATAATACAAGCATCAGGAGCCCAGCATTACGTTTAGTAGTTTGTGCTTGTAAGAACATGAGAACATAAGAAATGCTGGATAAAAGAAGATCGAGGTCCATCTAATTCTTCTCCCAGCTTCCTGGCGGTCGCATGTACATACGTCCTGAACTACCTCTATGTACTATATCCCAGCTTTTTCTCCCAAACAAGTGGTAAAGGTACTACAGTATCATGCACAGTAAATCACAAGCATTGGTATTGTGTTCTATAGTTTTAGATTGAAGCTATTTCTCTATTAGTTTATTTGAATCCCTCAAGGTCCATTATCCAAACCCTAAACATGGTAAATGTTTGATTACAGGATTATTCTTGTTTTGCAAATAGGAATGCCCTCAGGGCTACCCTTCCTATTTAGCCTCATGTAAAACTGAATAATGCAATGTCACTGGATATCATAATCACTTCAAATTTAATAGTTATTGATTCAGTAATCAGACACATTTGCCCTGTGATTTCCATACATCCATAAAATTCAAGCACTTATTAAAATGAATACACACATCTAAACATGTTCCATATTCTGCTTTATCTTCCTACACGTTATATCAAAGACATTTATGACATGATTGGCTACATATGGACTACAGTGATAGGTAAAGCAGCATTTTCGTGTACGTTGGCAACCAGTTTTGGTTACAGAATCTTGACCATAGAATTAAAGGAGCAAATTTAATTTGGGCTTAGCAGTGGTGCAGCATGATTGTTATCATTGTTATCAGCGTTAGTGGGTGCACAGGGCAGAGGCCGAGCAGGTAACTTGCCCCAGCTGAAGTGCATAGAGGCAGACCTTAGTGCACCTGCTTTCATACAAAGGCTGTCAGTCTAGTCCACAGGATCTCTGCGGAGGAGTTACTTGATGCCATTTTTACTACATTGGCGGTGTGAAGGAGCCCCACCACGTAGCCATGCTATCTTCCAATATATATAATGCTGTGCAGCATCAGTTGTTGTGGGTTAGATATTCCATCAGCTGTTTATTCATCATGCCTTCCTTTAACTTGATGATTACTCAGAGCACTTGCCTCGCAAGCGAGAGACCTGGATTCGATTCCCGACAGGGCGAAATGTTGGGCAAGTTTCCTTACTCCACCCGCCTCTGTTTACCTAAGTAGGAACCCAGTTGTTAGTCGATTGCCGAATCGTTTTTCCGTGGATAATAAATTCTTTCCAATTAAATAAAATAAATAAATAATAATTTTCTCACTTCAATCCACGACTGTTTGTGGACACTGTTGTGTGCAATTGGCTGCCGCAGTTCGCCCACAAAATATACAATCAATTCACTTTACAGTAAATTCTGTGAAGTGCTTTGAGACATCTAGAAGACATGATAAGGTACTATATCAAATGCAAGGATTATTATAATTATTATTACTGGTCTGTAGCATATGAGTTTGATCTCGTCCTGTGGGTAAGAATCAGTAGGTTTGCCACTTTCTCCTTTAACGAGACCATGTTGTTTAATGTGGAGTACTGTACTTTGAAACTCTTGGGCAATCAAGCGACATTGCTTAAAATTAGACTTTTGAATCAAATCATCAATGTAACCAGCTTTTGTTTGATCAAGCACATTTAACTTTCTTGTAACATGATAGTAATTCAACATATTGGGTTGTTACACTTGGAAGGGAGTTTTGAAAACTGACCTTGGATTGATTAATATAATAATTCTTGCATTTAATATAGCACATATAATTTCAAAATATCTCAAAACACTTCGCAGGCCAGTTGCTGTCAAGTGAAGTGACTGTATTTTTGAGATTTGTAAGTTTCTGATGATATATCAAAATAGGTATTCAATATGTTTGGTGTATCTATGGGGCAGTGGAAATTAACTTTATCCTTCTTAAAATGCAGGTCAAAGGGTTCAGGCTATTATTGGAAACAGATTTGACCCTTTCCACAGCTCTCAGTCATACAGATTTCTATCTCTGTGAACCAATTGTGGCATTCACCATTTGGATAGAATATGATGCTTTGTGGCAGTAAATTTGATCTGCTTGTTCAGAGTCCATTGGAATCTGCAACTTTTGACTATTAAATGGAATTTCTGAAGTAGTAACTGCCTGATTGAAACCATTCCAGTCAACTTTATATTGCATCAGACCTTATGCTTGATATATTTTTCAAAACACCAGTGCTGCCGAACAAAGAGTGGTCAAATATTGCTTTGTTGAGGTTTTTCATACATGAGTCTAGTTAGTTTTAAATTTAAGAAGGCCTATGCCCACTTTCTCAATTTTCTATATCTCTCAGCATTTTGGTTAGCGGATTCATTACAATCAGTGTACAAATGCAAATTTTTATTGTATTGTACACTGGAATCTGAAAATTGGGACAAGGTTCTAAATCTGACCAACTGAATGTGATTTTGGGATGATTCATAGAACCATTGAAATTTACAGCGCTGAAGATGGCCATCCAACCCATCTTGTGTGTGCCGGCTCTTTAAAAAACGCTGTTTTCAGTCCCATTTGCCCACCCTTTTCCCATACCCTTGTTGTTAACCCCTTTTAAAACCATAGACATTTACAGCAAAGAAGAAGGCCATTCAGCCAGGGGGAACACTCAAAGAGCTACACATTGTGACTGTCCTTCAGTGTGCTTTTGCAGTCGTACAGTTTTGTGAGGAAGAATGCTGCAACTTCAATGCTGAAATTTATGACTTGCCTGTTTTTACCCATTACAATTTCTCCATGAAACGAACTCAGTTTCTCCAGCGTCAACTCTATGGCCCATGGTTGTATTTGTCTCCAGCTACACTGTATTCTGCCACCTGATAAAACAAACATGAATCCAGTATGATTATCTTTGTTTTATCAGGTGGCAGAATACAATTCAGAATACAATGTAATTCAACTGTCAGAATCATACTACTTTTTTCTTATGGGGTGAAACTATTCCCTGAATAAAAAAAGTGACTTTTGATTCACCTCTAAAAAAAAGCCTCTACTGGCTACAACATCTACACTTCTGTTATCAATAAATTTTTTGTCAGTCAAAATCAGATTCACTGTTCATTAATTCCAATTTACATATCACACATTGCTGTGGAGATAAACAATTCTGTGTCACGGGTCTAATGTCTTTATACAAAATGTACACCTTGATTTAAAGTTAAGCAACCACAAGTATGAATAACAATGTCCCACAATAAATCTTGTTAAAAAGAGTCACACTAACATTTGATGAGCAGCTCTTATTGAAACAAACAGCAATAAATACATAAATGATTCTCCACAAGTTGTTTATTCAGCTGGGAACTTACCAGAGTTCATCACCTCCAGAATCCATGGTCAATACAGCAGAATTGCACAGTTGCTGAGAAAAAGATATCCCTGGGGAATTGCTGACTGTGAACAAATTTTAGGAGAGCCTGCAAAATGGACAGAATGGATATTGTTAACTTAAACTCTAATTTTATTTCTTTTGAAAACATGCGCTTGTTATGATTTATTTTGCAGTATCTATAATTTTATTATCACTAACTTGCTCATGCTCCATCTGTTAGGTTTTTATATGGGCTCCATTACACAGCGCAATGTGACAAGATGTATTTAGTGTTGCTGTCTAACAAAGCAATAGTGGTCCAAAATCTATTGGCTTAGACAGAAACCAAACTCAAATATGCAACTGTGACTAATGATCAGTAAGTGGGTAAATATGAAGAAGGATTTGTTTTTTATATATATAATTCCTTTGCTGTAAGATTGATGCTGAGTTGGGCACATTGTTTTGCTGGTGTGCTATGCTATGCTCGCCTCGAAATTAATCTTGAAGCTAAGGAATTTAAAAAAAAACATAATTCATATGTATCAATCGCCTAATCATTAGTTACAGTAACATCCTGTTACTGTCTGTTTAGTGTTGTTTATGATTCAGATCCCGGCCTCAATACAGTACTTTTACAGACTGCAAAAAAAACAATCAATGTTTTCTTCAGCTCCTTAACTTCCATCACACCACAGCTTCATACAAAATGCATCTGAAGCATTTGCAAATGTCACATTCTATTTTTTTTTAAAATACTCCATGTTACATTCAGAAAAGTGTGGACAACCAGAAAACATATAAGGTGTGGTACTCCTTAAATAAAACATCTTGTGTGTGGTATGAAATAAAATGATGTGATAATAATAAATAATCCTTGCATTTGCTATAGCGCCGTGTCACGTCTTTGAGACGTGAACAAAGCGCTTCACAAAATACACTGCGAAGTGAATTGACTGTATATTTTGTGGGGTGAAAAATAGTTGTTCTGCAGTTATTCTGGGGAGGAATGTTTTAGAGGCTGAACTTGCAAAGGGTAACATCACCCTTTTGCAGATATGTGATCCACCCCTAAATGTACTGCTACACCACTCATACAGCACATGGACCATTCCAACAGTAAAGGCTTTTTCTGTTCATGCTTATTCCCTGAGTGCTCCAAATGCATTTGAGGCAGATGCAAAGGCACTTTGCAAATAAGAAATCTGTCCTTTTAAAAAAAAANCCACGGAATGGGGCAAATGCACTTCAGATCAATCGGCATCTTAAATACAAACCGTTACCGTCGGATCTGTCATCAGAAGCTGAGTGAGTGTTTTGGCCGCAGAATCCCCTGAACACCCGCAGAAAGGTTACACTGATCATTGGAGAAGTCACTCCTGTTTCACAGTGAGTGAGTGAGTGAGGGAGTGAGTGAGTGAGTGAGTGCAGGAACACGCCTTCACCTTAGTCTGGAGCCCCAACACAACTCGGGGACTCCGGGGAGAGCTGTGGAGAGGTCCCGGTGAGACTGTATATAAATGCATATAAATGCACTCGGCGATGGGAAAAGCCGACACAACGCTGTTTATCAAACACATAGCCTGTGTGTGAGTGTGTGTGTGTGAGTGAGTGTGTGTGAGAGTGTGTGAGTGTGAGTGAGTGTGTGAGTGTGTGAGAGTGTGAGTGAGTGTGTGTGAGTGAGTGTGTGTGTGAGTGAGTGTGTGAGTGTGTGAGTGAGTGTGTGTGTGTGAGTGAGTGTGAGTGTGTGAGTGAGTGTGTGTGTGTGAGTGAGTGTGAGTGTGAGTGTGTGTGAGTGTGTGTAAGTGAGTGAGTGTGTGTGAGTGTGTATGAGTGAGTGTGTGAGTGTGTGTGTGTGAGTGTGTGAGTGTGAGTGAGTGTGAGTGTGTGTGTGAGTGAGTGTGAGTGTGAGTGTGTGTGTGAGTGAGTGTGTGAGTGTGTGTGAGTGTGTGAGTGAGTGTGTGTGTGAGTGAGTGTGAGTGTGTGAGTGGAGTGTGTGTGTGTGAGTGTGAGTGAGTGTGTGTGAGTGTGTGAGTGAGTGTGTGAGTGTGTGTGTGTGAGTGTGTGAGTGTGTGAGTGAGTGTGAGTGTGTGTGTGAGTGATGTGAGTGTGAGTGAGTGTGTGTGTGAGTGTGAGTGAGTGAGTGTGTGAGTGTGAGTGTGAGTGAGTGAGTGTGAGTGTGAGTGTGTGAGTGTGTGTGAGTGTGAGTGAGTGAGTGAGTGTGAGTGAATGTGTGTGAGTGTAAAAAAAATCTATACACCAATTCTTTGGCCATATGTGTATAACGGGGACAGGTGGTGTGTGAAGCGGAGCCGCTGCTCCGGGAGCGGAGTGAAACCCTCCACCATGAGGTGCTGATGGTTTCCCGGATCCCTCGCGCCCCCTCACGCTGCTCGTGTCGGGGGGAATGTTTGATGAAGATTTACTGGGAAGTCAGTGAGAGTTTCCCTCCTGTGGGGAATGCAGTGAGCGCTGCTTTCCCAGTTCTTCCCGACTGAGGAGACTGTTGAACCCAAACATCACTGGAAGCGCTCGGAGTGCAGTGCTCTGATGCCCTTCAATGAGCAGCGATACCAACGCAGAGGTTTGCAATCCGCCAGAACTTTATTGAGACCGAAATATAATCTGCAGCTCAGCTCAATGCCACTCACTCACTGGTCTGTGTGTGTGTGTGGGGGGGGGGGGGGGGGGGGGGGGGGGGGGGGGGGAGGGGGGATGTTCACAGTGAGGACCTTCCTCCCTCCTGTCCTCCTTTGCTGAATTGCTCTGATAAAGGGCTTTGGCAGCTCGAGGTGTGAGGCTGGGCATAGACTGACGTGCTGCCAGGCGGGGGGGGGGGGGGGGGGGAGGGCAGGGGGCAGGGCAGGGGGGCAGGGCAGGGGCAGGGCAGGGGAGGGCAGGGGGCAGGGCAGGGGAGGGCAGGGGGCAGGGCAGGGGGGGCAGGGCAGGGGAGGGCAGGGGGCAGGGCAGGGGGGGCAGGGGGCAGGGCAGGGGGGCAGGGGAGGGCAGGGGCAGGGCAGGGGAGGGCAGGGGGCAGGGCAGGGGGGGGCAGGGGGCAGGGCAGGGCAGGGGGGGCAGGGGCAGGGCAGGGGGCAGGGGAGGGCAGGGGCAGGGCAGGGGAGGGCAGGGGCAGGGCAGGGGGCAGGGCAGGGGAGGGCAGGGGGCAGGGCAGGGGGGAGGGCAGGAGGAGGGTAGGGGGGGCAGGGGCGGGGTGGGGGGGCGGGGCTGGGGGCGGGGCTGGGGGGGCGGGGCCGGGGCTGGGGGCGGGGCTGGGGGGGTGGGGCCGGGGCTGGGGGCGGGGCTGGGGGGGCGGGGCCGGGGGTGGGGGCGGGTATCAGCGCTGTTCGGGTACTGACTGATCATCACTGACTGACTGACTGACAGCCGAGCGCTGGAGCCCCACAAGTGCAGCACTTCTTCACACAACTCACTGCAGAGGCTCAGCTCAGCGCTCTGTGGGGAGAGTTCATTCACATCAGGTTAGCGCTGATATATCTGCTTCATCTGTTTTTATCTCTATCTATCTATCTATCTATCTATCTATCTATCTATCTATCTATCTATCTATATCTATCTATCTATCTATCTATCTATCTATCTATCTACTATCTATCTATCTATCTATCTATCTATCTATCTATCTATCTATCTACTATCTATCTATCTATCTATCTATCTATCTATCTATCTATATCTATCTATCTATCTATCTATCTATCTATCTATCTATCTATCTATCTATCTATCTATCTATCTATCTATCTATCTATCTATCTATCTATCTATCTCGGTGTATATTCAGCCTATTGTCTTATTCCAATTGTATTTCCCATTTCATTTCTCTTTTACGTATTTCCAGGCTGTTTCAGGCTGTTTCTCGTCCACCTGGTTGTTTTAATCATTTTAATTCATCTTTTATACGACTTTAAGTAACATTTCTGGATGTATTCATTCACTTTGTTGGGTCTGAGATCCCCCAAGTCCTTCTTGTCATGGCCACAATTTGCACGTTTTCAATAAGAATTGTCCTCACCTCTTAATATGTGTGTTTTATTGTTTTTCTTTGTTGCTTTTGTTTCACCTCGAATTTGATCACATCCTTTGCCAAACGTGCATATCAATAATAGTAATAATAATATGACCAGTCGTCTCCGAATTCACAAATTTACTGGTGGATAAGTCATCAAAATGCAGTATTACTCACCAAAATCGTACACGGGTTTGCGACCTCATCTCGTTGAAGAAGAAAGATGCGGAGTTGGTTGCAGATCACTGCGAACTTCTTCAGAAACTGATACCGGAGTAAAGAGAGCCATCGCTTTGTGCCGGCATCTCAACGCTGCAGCCTTCCTAGAAAGAAGAGGATTATTACCTTTAACAGCCAAGAGGAACGCGTTATTTACCCAAATAGACCCACAGTGGCCAGTAATTCTCAATTGAAGCAAACGGTCATTGCATCTGTCTGATCGTGGAGAATCCGTAAAGTACCTTTACATCAACTTTTCTTATCATACACTTGTAAATCCGCTCCAAAGATTCAGCGAAAGGAAACAAGACGAGAAAGCAGGATGCTTCTGGGATAGGAGGATGCGATGTGCACAGTAAACATTTGGGATCATCCCTTAAGAATAACCATTTCTGAGGTGTCCCAACCCATGTCATTCGGGATTGTTCTACAGCCCCCCCCACCGACCCCCACTTCTCTTTCTTCCTCTGACCGGTTTTGCATTTGTCCCATTCATTGTACAGCTTAGGCTTTGTATTATTATTATTATTATTATTATTATTATTATGCAGAGGGTCACCTCCTTCTCCCTCTCCCCTTGGCTCATTGTCAGATTCCGCCACTGTGAAGCGCTCTGGGACGCTTCCCTGCATAAAGGGCGCTATATAAATGTAAGTTGTTATTATTATTATTGACTTCTTTATTGTGTGAAACTCTGATCAAGATTCGCCACAGGAGCGTCAGAAGGATCAGAGAGTTTGTCAGTTGATGCTGAATAACTTCCTCTTCCATTCAATATCTATGGCACAATAATGTCCAGAACTGTCTCATTGCTAGATCTGAAGGCAAGATATATAATAATAATAATAATAATCCTTGCATTTGATATAGCGCTTTTCACGTCGGGAGGACGTCCCAAAGCGCTTCACAGAATATACTGTAAAGTGAATTGACCGTATATTTGTGGGCGAACGCGGCAGCCAATTGCGCACAGCAATGTCCCACAAACAGTCATAGATTGAAAATGACCAATTTATTATTGTTTTTGGTTTTTTGGAGGGATTATTATTAGGCGTGTGGAGTAAGGAAACTTGCCCAAGGTTTCGCCCTGACTGGAATTGAACTCAGGTCTCTCACTTGCAAAGCGAGTGCTCTAACCACTGAGCTACAGGACTCCACGATACTGTAGATGCTGAAAATCTGAAATAAAAGCAGAAATCCCTGGGAACATGCAACAAGTCAGGCAGCATCTATGGAGTGAGGACAGTGAGTTAACATTTCAGATCGATGACATTTCAGGGGTTCTGACAAAAGGTCACTGACTTGAAATGTTACACTTTTCTCTCTCTCCATAGATGCTGCCTGACCCGCTGCATATTCCCAGTGACTTCCATCTTTATTTCATTGCTAGATCTGTTTTATTTTTAAATTCAGTGTTACTGGGATGTCTGAGAATTACGGAAAACATTTTGTATTTTTTTCAAAATACTGCAGCCATGACTTTAGTAATCAATACAACATGTCCAACAGCAGCTAGCCGAAACTAGTGGTAGTTAAATATTCTTGTGCTTCCTTTTTGTTTCCAGAGAAAAGCACCGAATAATGAAGAGCTGAACTGGATTCATTGTCAACATGGGTCCTTTAGAATCAGAAAATGAGGTCAATGTAACAGAGGAGAGAGAGCAGGGAGCAGCAACGGACCTGAAGGAATGGGAAGGTGATACCACCACAAATTATAATGGCCCTTATCCTGCCCACTTTTCCATAAAAGACAGCACAAAGTTACTTGGGGTGCAAATAACTCTCATCCTAGCTTATTGCTCCATCATATTTCTTGGGGTTATGGGTAATTCACTGGTTATCTATGTAGTTATCAGATATAAAAATATGGCAACAGTCACCAATTTCTTCATTGCAAACCTGGCAGTGGCTGACTTAATGGTGAATACTTTATGTCTGCCTTTCACTCTGGTATACACCTTGTTAGGTGAATGGAAATTTGGTTCAGTTTTATGCCATCTGCTTCCTTACGCCCAAGCTCTCAGTGTCCATGTGTCCACAGTGACTCTCACTGTCATTGCTCTGGACAGACATCGATGCATTGTTTATCACTTGGAGAGCAAAATCTCCAAGAAAAGATGCTTTATCATCATAAGCATCACCTGGCTCGCTAGTGCCGTGTTGGCTTGTCCTCAAGCTATATTCAGAGAGTATATAAACATAGAGCTTGAAGGTCTGAAAATGCAAGCATGTTCAGAAAAGTGGCCGAATGGGAATGACAATGATGGCACCCTTTACAGTGTATCCATGCTGCTGCTGCAGTATGTGCTGCCCCTGGTGATTATATGTTTTGCCTACATTAGAATCTGGACCAAGTTGAAAAACCATGTTAGTCCAGGGGGAGGGAATGATCACCACCACCAGAGGAGAAGAAAAACCACCAAGATGCTGGTGATGGTAGTTGTGGTATTCGCTGTGAGTTGGTTGCCATTCCACGTGTTTCAACTTGCCATCGACATCGATAAGAATATTTTCGATCTAAAAGAGTACAAGTTGCTCTACACCATATTTCACGTCATAGCCATGTGTTCCACCTTTGTCAATCCGCTGGTCTATGGATGGATGAATAAAAATTACCGGTACTCCTTCCTCACGGTGTTCAAATGCGAGCAAAGGCTTGATTCGATTCACTCTAAAGGAATAGCAAGGTTCAGAAGCAACACACGGAATGAAAATACAGAAGTGACAAACTGTCTATCCTCTCCAGCCATTCAGCTCACTGAAGTCAATCAGCCAACCAGTGTTTAATGGCATTCACTCTAAGCTTTCATACTCTTGCATCTGATGAACACCAACCTCCGACTGCATTGGTTTACAGAGCGGCTGGTTGCTACATTAAATCAGTTAGTAAAATGAGTACACTACATTCCAATGTCAGTTTCTGTAAATAAAGACCAATATTTATTGTTTTCCCTAAAGGAGTTCACTCACTGCTTGTCAAAATAGAATTGAAAAAATAATGCTCATGAAAGTGAAATCCACTCAAAATTTGTGTTGTTGCATTCTAAACCAAATTAGTTCAGTATTATACTGTACTAAGAAATTATTTGTAGAGAGATGTATCACTAAAGTTGACTGGCATTTCTGAAGACTAAATATAGACAGATTCTTTCATTCTATCTGCAATTTAAGTGTATTTTACAGATATTACTATGATAATCATGATCAATCAGTGTTTGTTGATTAGGCAAATCCCTCAATCCTCCCTTACATAAAAAAAAGACCATGGTATAATATTTACATAGATTTAAATAAATTAAATATTGAATTTAAATTAAATTAATAATTACATTAATTAATTTAACAATACTAAATAGTGAAAACAGGCCACTAGGACCCATTGTGTCCATCCAGGTGTTTATACTCCACATGAGTCTTCACCCTTCCTTATCTCCTCTCCCATACCCATGTATTCCCTTCTCCCTTATGTATGCAAAATGTGCAATGCATGGCAGAAGTCTAGATCCAATTCAAGTTAAAATTGGAAATGTAAATGTACAAGCAACCTAAAAGTGAATAATACTCTCCTATCGCTCCTGAAAAACAATCCCAGCCTGTGCTTGATAAAAGGTGGCTTGTATTTTAATTGTCATAGGTGTAAGATATAACTTCATAAACTGTCCTATTAAATTATATCATTTTTAAAGTAATTTTTTCTATTGAGGAACCCTAGGCAAAAGGCCAAGACCCAGAGTACAGAACACAGTCAAGGTTCAAAAGAATGGATAGAAGATGAAACAAATGAAAATGTATAGATGGCAAGTGTAACATTGAAAGGGTTTGGGTGGATGAGTTGTAATAGGAGATAATGATGAGTTTTGAATTCAACTCTGAGGATTGAAGGAGTTTGTGTGGTGGGGTATTTGAAGAGATGTTGAGAGTTTGATATGGAGACCAAGGGTGTTAAAAGATGGACCCTAAGGGATCTATTTCCAAACAGCTGTTATTATAGATTATAGTGTTATTCCGAGTTAACTTATCTGCAGAATTCCCTGTTAGTGACAATACGTTGCTCTTAGTGAAGCATGTTGCAAACTGCTATGAGCCAGAGTGGTTACAGGAAAAGGGTAGGTATATAGTCATTGCATTAATAATGTAGAACAAAGTTGCAGTGGTCTGTTTTTTGCTACAGAAAAGGAAGGCATAATTAAATACAATTATGATAAGAACTGGCAAATGGTTGGCAGAAGAGCTGGCAGAAAGTTAATTAAACAGCTGGAAAAGACTGAAAAAAATATGGGAAGAGATGTGGAAGAATGGTCAATGATCTGAGGAAAAGTGCACAAGTGAGCATCCTATTTGTGAATGCCTTTTTAATCATATGAGAATGTAATTCATGTTCGTAAGATAAACGAGTGAAGATGGTAGTCACTGTTAGAAGGGATTCTGAGCTAACGGCAACCATTTTTGTGAATATTTCACATCAAACCTCAGTGATAGTTGATATTGCAGATGTCATATCACAGGTGTTGTTGTCTGCATGTTCGGCATTTAATGGATGAAGGCTTCCATATGCATGCTGATGTTCCTTAGAGCATTCTCAAGGAGATTGCTAAGGAGCAGCAGATGGCTGACCCCTGCAGTGATGTTTAAATGTCAGTGAATCTGAGGAGATAAACACACCTGGTTTTCCTTGGGTGATATGTCAGTTCTTGCTTTTGCAGCAACTGTGGAAACTCAAACTTGCGTAGACCTCTCTCACAGGGTGAATCACAATGTGGTGCTGATACGAATGCATTGGTTTCAACAGCAGCAAGAACTGCTATAGGAGTGTAGCCTAAGCTACTCCCTTTCCTACCCCACCATTACTACTGCCACTGGTAATGGCACAAGCACCAGAACACATACAATGTAAATACAACACCTAGACAACAATGAATTATTATTAATAACAATAATAATCCTTGTATTTGATATTACACTTTATCACATCATCGAGTCATTGAAACACGGCAGCCAGTTTGCGCACAGCAATGTCCCACAAACAGCTAATGAAGTGAGTGACCAATTTTACTTGGGGGATTGTTGGACAGGACACTGGAAGAAACTCCTTTCTCTTTTTAAGTAGTGACATGGGATCTTTAACGTCCACCTGAGCAGGCAGACGGGATTTTGATTTAAAATCTCATCCGAAAGATGGCACCTTGAAAATGCAACACACCCCCAGCGATGCATTGGAGTGTCAGCTTAAACTATGTGATTCCAAGTTCCGATGTAGGGCTTGAACCCACATCCTTCTGAGTCAGAGGTGAACGTGCTACAACTGAGCAATACTCACACAACAAGGGAAAAAGGGCTACAAAAGGGTGACACAGAGTATATGTAAATAGGCGCACTCTCCAAACTTTGTCACACACGCCACATTTTGTAAATATTACTCAATTGTACCACTTGATGAATTGTTGTGCCTTTGAATATATGGCCTCTGTCACCTGATGAATTGCATGTGAGATGTTTCGCTGACTGACTTGTGGCTCCCTGGTCATGGCTTGTAAACCAATGATAACATATGTTTAAAACACCTGCAACCATAACTGGAAAGAAGTCCCATTTGTAAATCCTCAATGAAGGTTCCCTTGCAGAAGCCACACTGATTCATGACTGTCTAGCATACCATTGCAGATGTATAAGGACTGGCCCCTCTGTAAGGATCAATGTATTCTGATTCTGGTTACATTATACATGGCTTCACGACACCAAAATTGGGCTATGATGTTTTGCCAGTACTGCTGCAGTTTCCTGTTGACAAGGTCATGCTCTTCATGGATCACAAGACAGAAAAGAATTGTGCTGCCCACAGTTGCTAGTTAATTTAACCACCATTTCCTCTATTGACTAATGAATGGTCAAAATTACCAACCCATGCATATTGGTAAACATTAAGCATATCCTATATATGCCTGCAATTTTGTGGATGCAATTAACCGAGAATTATATAGAGCAATTATGAAGATACTCTTGTTTAGATGTCGCCATGTATCAAAGTGCTTGTACACATTCATTGGAAGCTCCTTAATTCTTGTGGTTCTGTCGGTTCCTTACTTTTCCCAATGCAAACACATAATTATTAGTTGTGTTTCAGACTTTTAAGGGGTTCACAGCCGATTGGAGATGATTCATGTGCTGTGCCGACATGTTTGCTGCAAAATCTATCTGGCAACGAGGACACTTATTTCTGCTTACTTAGCCTTGCCTCCAAAGCAGGATAGTTCATTGTTGTCTGTGTACTTGATTATTTTGTACTGCTGTTGCTTAAAAAATATTAAACACCTGTTAACCAACCTATTTATTTATTTTATTTGAAAAACATTTCAGGATCACAATTCACAGTGAATGAAAAGAGTGAATTAATGGTTTAGCACTTTATTACCTCGAAGCTTTCACAGGTTACTTCTGTTAAGCGTATCAACAATTTTTGTAGCAAACTAAACAGCCAATTGCACCAGTAAAGTCCCATAAAACAAGCCATGAAATTAATAATAAATTTATCTGGACGATTGTTAGCTAATTTATCTAGAGTTTTTTTTTGGTCAGCCCACAGAAATCCATCACCACGCTTAAGAGTATCCAAATCAAACTGAGAATTCCATGCATCCCACCTACATATGGGAATTCCAAAGATAGATTGTTTGAATGCAATTTGTTGTCTAAGGCACTGGAGGGATTCCCTTTCTCTTTGCTAATAGTCATGAGATATTTTTAATGTTTATGTGAAACATAAATGGGACCTCGGATTAACATCTCATCTGAAATTAAAATGGTCTAAGCGTTGTTGAAAATTTATTTTAAGTAATTTTTTTACTGTCAGTACTATATAATTGATTTGGTGTAAATCCAAGTAAGTAAATGATTTGGTGATTAACATACCGAAGCAGCACTTGGACAAAGATATCTCCAGGGATATGGCACATATTTAATTCATCTGACTCGGATACTAATCTGACCAATCTGTTTAGTAGCAACCATTCGTTCTAGTTGTGTGATTGAATCGAGTGTACTGTATTTCACAGCTTGAAAATGCCATGCTATGCAGACAAGGGATAATATGTTATACAGAATGCAATTATAGGGTAAACAATGCGGCTAGTGGTATGATAATGAAACCTGGTGATAATTATCATATCACTCATCAGCATTCTTCATCCCAGTATTTCTACCCAGATTATTTCCAATAATCTTTCTCACAATTAAAACATTGTGGCAACTGGATTTAAACTGATCGAAGACTAATAATGGGCGTGAGCAAATTTTATTTCAGAAAAGTATTGAATTTTGTTTTGGATAGTTCAATAGACGTAACCAATTTGAGTTCCACAAATCAATTTTAATCAGGACTCTACAATTGTTTCTGTTGTGAATTTTATGAAATGTCTAGTGTTCATATCTTTCCTAAGGTTTATCTTTTATTATTTATCAATTGTAAAGTTGTAGCTTGCAGTTTCTAACAATTATAAGCACTCTATCAAAAAGCATTTGTTCCTAAAACTTCCATATTAGTAAGGAACAATTCTACAATACTTGGGGCAACTTTGATGGTGTAGTGGATAAAGCTGCAGATTACAGATCAGCAGCTCTCAACTATTTGCATTCCACTTCTTATCCACAACCCTATATGCCTCATCCTCAATCATGGTTTCCACATTATTCAGGTACTCACACCTCCATCTGTCTGTATTGACAATAATAATCTTTGCACTTGATATAACATTTTATCACGTTTTTGAGATGTCTCAAAGCACTTCACAGGATATACGGTAAAGTGTGTTTTGTGAGCAAATGCAGCAGCCAATTTGCACAGAGCAATGTCCTCCAAACAGCCGTTGAGTGAATGACCAATTTCATTTGGGGGATTGTTGCCCAGGATACCAGGAGAAACTTTCTTGTTTTTTTGAATAGTACCATGGGATCTTTAATGTTCACCTTGACAGGCAGACCGGATCTTGGTTTAATGTTTCATTTGAAGGACAGCACCTCGAACAACACAGTACTCACCCCCCACACGCACTGTTTTAGAGTGTCAACCTAGACTATATAGATTCCAAGTCCTGATGAGGAGCTTGCACACAAAACCTCGTGACTCAACTGAGTTAGGGTGACATATGTTTGAAAACGCAAAATACTGCAACTGCTGGAAATCTGAAAGAAAAACAGAAGTCGCTGGGAACACGCAGCAGGAGAGAGAATAAAACGAGTTCTGACAAAAGTTCATCAACCTGAAACTCACTTTCCTCTCTCCATAGATGCTACCTGACCTGACACAAGTTTGAGACATTCCCCATTATTCTGGGATACAAGTAACGGATACAGTTGTTGCTGTGTTGGTGACTAATTTCCTATACATTTGTGGAATGGGATGAACCATTAGAAAGCCTTCTGCAATGCTATTTAAGTCACTTCTGTAATTCTAGTGAATTGACTCTTTATTCTGTGCCTGACTCATTCAGGTATCCAGCTGATTATATCTTTAACATGATAGAGAGCTGCTCCATCATGAATAAAAGAATAGTGTTTCCTTATCAGCACAGTTCAGACCAAAAACTTGATAACCTCCAAAAATAATAAAAGAGCAGCTTCAGTCAGCATAAACCAAGAATAAATAAACTGGAATATAGCCCATATATAACCTATTTTTAAGTATTTTTAAAAAATCATATTTCAAAGACATTATATAGATACATTATTCATATTTTCATCTTAGCAATTGTATATGTCTTTAACTAAAATTGTTTTACAAAATGTATGTCTTATAATGTGCAACAACATTTTTAGAAGGAACAATCTTCTTTTAGTGTGAGATAACAAAAATACTTGTGATTATGATATTATTTTTCAAAGTATATTCTTAGTTTCATTCTTCTTGATTTGTTCTTGATTTGTACGATTCATTTCTTTTACATACATCACAAAAGTATTTTAGTCAAATGATATACAGTTAGGTAAAGAGGTTAGTGGTTCCCAAAATAAAGTTTTTGTTTTATTCAGTATATTTTAGTTTGGCTCGGAAAACAGAAGCATATTTCTCATGGAGTCCTCTTGATTAATATGCTTAGAGGTTCATCAGTTTGTTGAAGTTCCTGCTAACTGCCTTCAAGAGAACTAGAAGAGACATACACAACTAAATAAATTTATAACATTTAACAACAATTCCTTTGAGGGAATTCTTGCTTAATGTATCTGTGCTGCATGAATGATTGCACTAAGTATTGTTGATGATGGTAGTTTGAGCATTTAAGTATAGAAAAGCTTTTTGACATTTTAATATCTAAACAGCAGCAGCAGACAAAAGCATAAATATTGCTTTTATGCTCCAGCACAGAGACCTTTAGTGCAGAGCTAACAATATTGTCAAAGAATATATATTGTCCAGTTTCCCCTAACATTATTCTGTGCTCAACTGAAGGTAAAGAATTGTGCTTACAATTGCACAAAAACTCCCTTCTTATTCAATGCTTTATAAAGTTATATTCCTAAGTTAAATTTAAAGTAGCATGCAGTATTTGTATGCATTTGTAGATTGTATCTCTAAAAGATTGCCACAGTTTGTGATATCAAAGAATTGAAGTGATCAGAATACGTTTGTTTCCCAGAGAAATATATATATTATTTTCACTATTGCCCAT
Source organism: Callorhinchus milii (assembly GCF_018977255.1). Taxonomy (NCBI): domain Eukaryota; kingdom Metazoa; phylum Chordata; class Chondrichthyes; order Chimaeriformes; family Callorhinchidae; genus Callorhinchus; species Callorhinchus milii. The sequence goes on along the minus strand of NW_024704785.1, from coordinate 271,184 downwards.
CAAGAACAAAAACAATTATTGAAAGTATTTATTCCACTTTCTTAAACGTTGTACTTTGTGACTGGGCTGCACAGATTCTTATAGTCCAAACTGGAAACATAGAATGGCTCACAATTTGAAGCGGCGATGGGCCATTGTTGAACATCATGTTCCTTTCCCTTGAGCCTTGGCTCTGGCTTCCTGTTGCTGACAGCATAGAAGCGGAAGTGGAAAGAATTTAAGGTCTAAAGATACATCATTGTTAGTGCTCTCTTCCTATACAATCAATACTTGGGTCACGAGGGCAGTCTGTAAAAGCTGACGCAGTAAATGCTTTGTAATTATTTTATCGAACAGTTTACTGAACATTTTCAGAGAATGAGCATTCATTTGCCACTATTGGTGAGAACATACTTCCAGAGCATGTGGTTGCTCACAATTTCCCTGAGAACAATCTGTTTCAAAGAATTTAATTCTGTTTCTAAGATCAGATTTTTCTAACCTGACTTTAAAGCCTGGTACTTGTAATTCTCTTTTTGACAAGATAATAAAATAAATAGCCGGTCCTGAGATAAATTGGATCAATTGCTTGATTTTGCAACTAATGGTATTTAACACAAAAGCGTCAAATAAATGAAGCAACTACAGAATTGAATTCCACGTAAGGTTCTTCTAATAAAACTAGTCAAACGTGGTTTGCATTTGTTATTTTTCTTCAAAGATGTCAACAGATAAAATGAATGCTTCAATTTTTACTTGTGGTTACAGTTGCAATCAATACTTCCTGCCAGTTGGGGGAAACAATTGTTACTGAAGTGCAGAATGAGTAACAGGAGCATTCCATTTACAGCTCAAGTCCAAACATATATAGGATGGAAAATATGAGAATAATGTGTTGATTATCACTAGCAATAATGATCAACAACAAAAACAAATGACATTTGTATAGTCCCTTTCATGTCAGGCGGACATCCCAAGGCATTGGACGGTCAGGGATTTGGACCCGAGCTGGAGGTTGGGAGGGATGGAGGGCAGGGAGGGTAGGGGTAGGAGGGTCACTGAAGATGCATCAAAGAAGAGGGCCTTGAGACTGCCTTGAAAGAGGCATGGGAGACAGCAAGGTGAAGGGACTGTGGGATTGAGTTCCAAAGGGTGGGGGCAGAGCGGCTGAAGGCCCGACCCACCAATGGTGGGGCAGAGGACATGGAACAGACCAGGACTGTATGGGGTTAGCTGGTCACAAAGATAGGGAGTAGTTTTGTTCTGTTTGGATTTGTCTGGTTTATTAAGCAAAAGTTGCAAATTAATGCAATGCGTTAGTATCTGTACACAATTGATTTGAAATTATTAAATTGCATCACTTCCCTCCTCACCTTCCCAAAGGATTGCCAGAGCTTGTTTGCAAAAGCTCTACTGGCACTTAACATATTTCAAACAGTTTTTAAAACATGCACAAACTGATGAGGTGGCAGAATAGGTTAGCAATTGATTCATCTGTGGGATGTGTGTGATTAATGAGTTAAATGTTTCCACCTTATGTGGGGCATAAGCTTCTGAATCTAAGGAGTTAGGGCAGCTTGAACCCAGTTACAATGAAGGTAATAAAAACAGAAATTGCTGGGAACACTCAGCAAGTCAGGCAACATCTATGGAGAAAGGAAAGTAAATTAACGTTTCAAGTCGATGGCCTTCCGTCAGAACTGGGGGATGATGGAAGGGAGCAAATTATAAGGACAACAAAGGTATGTTCCCAGGCACCAAATGAAAACATAAAACTAATATTTAGGTTTCTAGGAGAATAAATGTTAAATATAGTCCAATAAAATTAGCATCGTTGCTCAAATTTTATAATTTGCACCATCACATTAACTGCTGATAGTTATTAATGTCAAAAAGTGAATTCAATAACAAACAATGTTAAATCCATTAAATTCTTACAGCAAATTGATTTTTCACTTATCATAAATTGATGTACTCCAAGGGCATTAGTTTATTGATAATTAAGTCAATACTTCAAAGGCCATTTCTAAAGGGAAAACCAATACACTTCTGATAAATATTCATTGTTTTGAATTTGCTTTAGCTATGTTATATTTTCACATGTGAGTACTTCAATTCCTTTCACTGTAAACCAGAGGCAATAATTGAATAAGGTTTGCTTTCAGGCTGTCAGGACTGGAGAACGTTATCTTTGTTTAAACAAAGCCTGAGGTCTTCGTGATTTAGAGGTAGAAACACAGATTAGTAGGTTATTTAGTTTCCAATGTCAGCTGTGAGAACAATTCAGGGAACAAAAGATTAATAGCACATTTTATAAATTCTTCCTAAGTCAATATTTTATGCAAACAACTAATGGTAGAGTTGGTCTTAAGATAGAAATTGTGTTTGTAAAATCTCCATGTTTAAAACCAACTGGATAAGCTGCTTTATTTCCTGAATAACCTACTGCAGTCCCTGAGAATAAACATTAAGGCACCAGTAATTTTCAGGCAGTCTTGCGCACCGAACAGCCTTGTAATGAGCAGTCAGTCAGGTTGTTGGTGCATATACAAGTTTCAGAAGCTTTGTTTCCAATGCTTTGCAGCAACTAGTTCAGCTCAGTACTGTCAGAAAGCTGCCCTTTCAAAACAAGATAACTGTTTAAGGGGATGGCACCCATTAGAAATGATTCTATGTCACTGAAATGTTGCAGTTTGGTATTAATAGTTTGGGAAGGTGAGAGCTTCTGGTAGGAGGTGATTGCTGCTGCCGAAGGCTCTTCGGTTATTTGGCTGTCGTCTGGCTCTGTTAATGTTAAATTTACTGATCTGTGAGCTCTGAATTGGGGGAGGCTACATGTGCTTCTTCCAGGCAAAATGATAGCACACTCTGGCTTTCTGGCTTGAACAACTGTTATGATACTTCCAATAAATGATTCAATCCATAAAATTCAACCAAGACATGACAAGAAGCTCGATCTCCAACACTTGCTATTATGGAGTACAATCCAGGTTAAAATGAATGACTGACAACATGATGGAAAGATATGAAACACAGATGCTTATCCCTAAAATATTATAATTGAAACATCAGAACAGTTGTTAGATCTAGAATGCATTTTGCAGGAAATAATTACCAGTTCTTCTGGTACGTGTAATGTTAATTAACATCTATTTTTATTCTCTATGATCCTGCATTTCTTATGAACGATCATCACTCAGAAAAAATGCATTATGCTTCAATAGTTGAAGCACACACTATATTGGATTATTCAGTGCTAAATGCTAATGCAGCTGTAACCTGCAGATAGAAGTGCTGCACAAGATGAACAGTGAAGAGCTTGGAGTGACTCATTTATCAACTGCATAATAGCATGTTACGCATTAAGCTTTGTTTCACACAACCCTTAATGTTGACTGTTGTCCTGCCTGAATTTCAACCAATGTACTCCATTAATTCAGCAGCTTTGCTCTTATTTCGGAGATACGTAGGAGTTTTTTGGGGAACTTGCCCAAACTGCCCTTACAATTTTCCCCAAATAATCTCTTTTTGGACTTTAGCCAGAGGAATTCCAAAGTCTTAGACTCTCAGTTATTGTTTGAATAATGTTTATATGTGTGATATTTTGTGGTATTTCTTAATTACAATACAATGCAATGCAAAATTACATTTATAATAGTGCCTTTCACACCAGGAGTGAAGTGCATCAAGGCACTATTTGTAAAAAAACGGTTCAAAAATACTGCAAAATTTAGCCAAAATTTTAAAATAAGAGGTGGTGGATTTAAAGGTGGTGGATATCTCCACACTTACACAATAGAATAGAATCCTGGACCTCTCCACTGCATTCGACACAGTCGATCACACCATCCTACTCCACCGCGTCTCCTCCAACATCCACCTCAGTGGGACCGCACTCGCTTGGCTTGAGTCCTATCTTACAAACCGCCAGCTCTACATATCTGCAAATGTTTTTTCTCACCCTCGCCTGGTCACCTGCAAGGTATCCCAAGGCTCCATCCTTGGACCCCTTCTCTTCTTCATCTATATGCTCCCTCTCGGTGATGTCATCCGCAGACACGGGGGTTAATTTCCACATGTGTGCGGCTGACCTCAACTCTTCTCTCCTCCAGCTGTGGCCCCCAGTCCCCTGAAGTTCTGTCAGCTGGTCTGGATGAGCGCAAACTTCCTGCAGTTAAACGTCAACAAGATGGAAGCTATACTCGTTGGCTCCCGTCGACGTCTTCTGTCTTGCAGTTCAGACGTCCTTAACCTACCCGATCTGTCATTAAAACTCTCTGAATCCGTGCGCAACTGAGGCGCCAGTTTCAATCCCCAGTTATCCTTCTCCCCCACATTTGTTCCCTGACCAGGACAGCTTTCCTCCACCTCCACCACATTGCCCGTCTCCGACAATAGCTCACTCTACAAGCTGCCGAAACCCTTGTCCACACCTTCATCACCTCTCGGCTGGACTACTCAAACACCCTCCTCGCCGGTCTCCCCTCCTCCACTATTCACAAAATTCAACTCAACCAAAACTCTGCCGCCCGCATTCTCACCCGCACCAAACTTCATACCCCGATTACTCCAGTCCTTGCAAAACTCCACTGGCTCCCTGTCACAGAGCAGATCGACTTCAAGATCCTCACTCTAGTGTTTAAATCCCTCCATTCCTTGGCACTCCCCCATCTCTCCAACCTCCTCTCTCCTCACAGCACTGCCCGCTGCCTCTGCTCTACTGGCTCTGGCCACCTCCTCGTCCCTCGAATCCTCTTTTCCACCATCGGCGGGGTGCCTTCAGCCACTACACCCCGAAACTATGCAACTCCCTCCCTCAATCCGTTTGTCTTGGCCCTTTTCTCCCCATTTTCAAGTTGCACCTGAAGACCTTCCTCTTCGGCAGTGCCTATGGTCACCTTTCCCCTTCTTCTGGCTCGCCATCAGGCTCTGCCATTATTAGGTGTTTCTGGGACGCTGCCCAGTGTAGAGGGCACTATGTAACTGCAAGTTGTTGTAGATGTGATTGGGGATGCAAATTAGAAAAGACATTTTCTAAAGAAAACATTGATTCAGAAACATCTATTAATTCAGTAGTTATGCTTTTACATAGGGGATATTTTAGCGGTGATTCCTAGACAAGTTATCTTGTAGAAAGTACTATCTGATCAGCCTGATCACTTCAATGATCTGTTCAGATGAATCTTGAAAGGCCTGAAGCTAAGCTGGCTGGAATTGAGGCCATTGGTGTCAGTTTTCAGATAATCAGGTACCATATTTTAAAACTGTGATCCGAGGCCAGTAATAGAGGTCAGGCTACAAAGATAGCAGAATATATATATAAAATAAAACAATGACAATCAAAAGAGAGGGACAAGAGATGGTGGAGATAATAAGAGAAAATGATAAAATAGAAGTTTCAAAACACTGACTTTTCTTACTTTTTCTAAGATTTTTTATACTGTAGTAACACTTTATTCTCTCCGATTAGTGGGAGCAATTTTGCAATATGTTTCTCATGTTACATGAACTATTTCTTTGCTGCTCAGTATTTGGGTCCCTGTTATTCTTCGCTGTACTGCTAAAGCTCTGCAGATCATTTACGCTTTTGTGACAATCTCCTGCAGCTCTGTGAACAATGAAATGTCACTGGAAAGACCATGCTTTTTTACCCAAACATGATTTTCTGCTTGCACAAACTCCTTTTTGTGATTATTATGTAACTGCAAATTTTGTGAAAGGCACTGAATGCTGCCGCGTTTCACCCACAATTGGCTGCCGTGTTTCACTGCACAAAATATACAGTCAATTTACTTTATAGTATATTCTGCAAAGTGCTTTGAGACATCGTGAAGACATGATAAGGCGCTATAACAAATGCAAGGATTATTATTATTATAGTAAATGCAAGGATTATTAATTAGTAGTAATGTAACCATTGTGCCATGATGCATTTAGTGTACAGAGACCAGGATGCTGGTAGATGATAGGGTGGATATTCTGGAAGGATAAGATCAAATGAACTGAAGAGCCTTCTTCACCTGAGACTCTTGTGATCGTAAGAATACAACAACAACTTGCACTTATATAGCGCTCTCCACTCCGGGCGGTGTCTCAGAGCATGTGATACAGACCATTATCAGCAATAGTTAAGGTGAATGGTTGTATTGGTATTCGTAAAGCTTTGTAATTTACCATTCTTTCACCTTTTAGAGCTGGTAGAGTTTTATGGAAAAGTATTATGTTTGCTTCATTTACTTTGTATAAGTAAAGCCAGACCTACTATTTCTTTGTTATAACATTCAATCGGCCTTATGGTCTTATTATTATTGGTATAATTCTAAAATGCTCTGTATTTTCTGATGTGATCTTTGCTCCCCCACTGTGTATTACCTTTCGGAGGCAATCTATTTCTGAGAAATTCCCTGCTTTGCACTATTATTTTGATTCCACTGGGAATGATTCAAACCTTAGCAACACAAAAGAAAAATAGTACCTTACCTTAGTTTAGAGTAAGAAGATCAATCATATAGAGCAAGTGTAAGAAGCAATTTTCAGAGGGATAAACACCTCACATATCAATACATTCTCAGTTGTATAACTTTGACTCACTTGGGTGGTTGTTCTTGTAGTATGGTACTACAATATGGTTGCTGCATAAATTCAGTCTAGGTGTCTTGAAGCCACACTCTCTTCCAGGAATTACAGTATTCCCAACCCTCTGCTAAAGTTCCTTGACTTGTCATCATGTTTAATTTCTCTTATTGGAAAGTACCATAGGGTCGAAATCCCAGTTGGCAAATTTTGAAACTGTTAATGCCAGCAATCCATTCAACCTGAAGCCTTCTGCTCTCCTGCCAATTTGATGAATGGCTGCCTGTTTTGATTGTTGTTGCTGTTGTTGTTGTTAAAAACAGCAAGCTTGGCTCAGTGGCAGCACTCTTGCCTCTGAATCAGAAGCTTATGAGCTCAAGCCCCACATCGGGACTTGGAATCACATAGTCTAAGCTGACAATCCAACACAGTGCTGAGGGTGTGTTTCATTGTTGCGGATGCCATCCTTCGGATGAGAAGTTAAAACGAGGTTCTGTCTGCCTGTTCAGATGGACATTAAGGATCCCAGAGCACTATTCTAAAAGAGAAGGGAGTTTCTCTCGGTGTTCAAGCCAACAATCCCCCAAATAAAAATTGGTCACTCACACCATGGCTGTTTGTGGGGCATTACTGTGCACGTAACTGGCTGCCACGTTTCACTCACAAAATGTACAGTCATATCGCAGTATATGGTGCAAGTGTGCTATAGTATGCACAGTCAAATCATTTTGTGGAGTCCTATAGTTTAGTGGTTAGAGCACTCGCCTTTCAGATGTCTTGAAGATGTGATAACAATAACAACAAGATTCCATTTATAAAGCGCCTTTCACGTCAGGAGGACGTCCCAAGGCGCTGCACAGTTGGGTCATGACCCGAGCAGGGGGGAAATGGTCAGGGTGAGGGGAGAGAAGGGAGGGAGCGAGGAGGGGGGAAATGGTCAGGGTGAGGGGAGGGAAGGGAGGGAGCGAGGAGGGGGAAGAGAGTCGAGAGGGGAGCTGAAGGCACGGTCAAAGAGAAAAAGAGATAAGGCACTATATCAAATGCAAGTATTATTATTATTATATCCTGTGAAGCACCTTGAGGCATCTCGATAATGTGATAAGCAGCTATATCAAATGCAAGAATTATTTATTCTTTATCTACTCATGGTTAGTTGAGAAATGTGTTGTTGTTTTAGCCCAAGCTGATGCCACAGGAATAGTTGATGGTGAAGGAACAGTTCAAGAGAGGAGCTGGGAGTTACAGGATCAGCAATAATGAAGTGGATTCATGGGAAAAATAGCTGATTAAAAAAACATGTTGAAATTAAAGGAACATATTTTTCATTTTATCCCCATTCCGTCATGTTAGGCTCTTCTATGTCGCCCTATAGCATGCTCGCACCAACACTTAGCCATCGTAAATCAGCGTTTGTGTTAAACCACTCTGCGATGACAGGATTCAGAGAGTACAGTAACACTGGTCAGCAGCTTGCCCATTAATGAGGACCAATTAAAGTTTTTATGGTGATAATGTGACAGCTCTTAACACTGGAAAAAATGACACACAATAAGGCTAGGATTTTAACATGGTTGTAGGATTTTACTGTCCAAATCCTGTCATTAATTCTACAAATTTTTGGCAGGAATTATTCCTTCATATCTTCAATGTGTGCCTCTCTGGCAGGCTGGCTGACCCAGGACATCATTACATGTGAACGTGCAAATACAAACATTCTCCATACAACACAAATTCATCAAAAATAAATCCAGTCATTCCATTTTACGGTGCATCCAGTGAAGTGCTTTCAGACCTCTGCCTGACATAAAAGGCATTATAACAAATGTAAGAAGTGTTATCAGTGTTTATTATCAATGTTAAATGATTGAGATTCTATATGTTTGAAAAGTAGTTACTCTTACAACAGCCTGCAATATCTTTCTAGAGTACCTCTTACAACAGCCTGCAATACTCTGCTCATCTCTGAAATAACGAACTTCATCCTGTGAAAATCTCATATTTAGCGTGATATCACCATAGAAATGAATAACCACTTCTTGCCCAATGCCAGGACAAAATGAGGATAAATTAATACTTTGAACTTGATTCCTACACTAATATCTTGTGATTTCACACTCAGAATCATTTTCCTAAAGCTACATTACTGATGTCCATTGTTTTCAGTTGATTATAAGATACAGATTTTATTTTCTCAAAGGATTGAAATCCCTTGATGAAAATTCCCCTTGTAAAGTGTAAATACTAGACATTTTTCCATTGCTTCCATTTTATGTTCAGACACATAAAAATAAAATAGAAATCCACCAAGGGCAACAATTTACTTTAAGTAATCTGACTATTCATCTTTAGGACTCAGCACTTCTAAATGTGTTGAGAACATTACTAGAACCCAATGAACGGCTTTATGCCAATCTCAGCAGACTGCAATGATGAGCAAAATAGCATCTAAATCAAATTGTTCTAAGTGGATTCCATGTTTGTGTATGTATTTACAAGGAACAGACATCAGCTTCTCAAAGGCTTGCAGATAAATTGAAAAAACAACCTCTAACAGGCATCACTGGAATATGGTTAATGCAGGAAATGGTGGAACCTTACTGCAAAATGAGGAAAAGAATTGCATTTCACAGAATTTACTTTGAAGTGGAATGACTGTATATTTGTGGGCGAATGCAGCAGTCAATTTGCACACAGTAATGTCCCCAAAACGGCCATGAAATGAATGACCAATTTTACTTGGGGAATTTGTTGGCCAAGACACCGGGAGAAACTCCCTTCTTGTTTTGAATAGTGCCATGAGATCTTTGATGTCCACTTAAACAGGCAAACTGGACCTTGGTTTAACGTTTCATGTGAAGGATTATACCCTTGACAATGGAGCACACCCCCAGCACTGACCTGAAGTGTTAGCCTAAACTATGAGTTCAAAGTTTCCAGCTTTCTGACTCAGACAAGAGTCTACCAACTGAGCCAGATTGACATCTAAACATCATAATTTGTTACTAATACAGATTACACTAAATGGAGCATATTATTTTGAATGCTATTATCTTTCAGGTATAGAAGCATAATATTCTGTACTTTTCCTGAAATTCACTGGTTCCTTTGCGTTTGTTTTCCTTTCATAAATTTACTTCATGGCTGTGTGTGGAACATTGTTGTGTGTAAATTGGCTGCTATGTTTGTCTATCAAATCCGCACTCACTATACCTTACAGTAAATCCTGTGAAGCACTATGAGACATCTTCCTGATGCGAAAGCCAATATATCAAAGATATTATCATACACACATCTCTATATGGTTCTTCATGTCCCTTTTTTAAATTGCCATAGATTTCCTTCAGTATTTGCAAAATCATCTTTCATAAAATAATCTCAATGGCTGATTAAAATAGTGGTTAGCTCTGTATTTACGATCCTGGATATAAGATATAATAATCTGTCCAAATGTTTCACAGGAAGATAAAACAATGTTTTGAGATTCACTGCAAATATTCAGCACAAACATTTAGGATTGATAAATGTCAAAGTTCAAGTGTTGAGGCACTTGCATCCCTGGTATAGACAGTGGCAGCTGGCTAAGGAACCAGCAAATCATAAAAATCTGCAGTAACCTATGAAGCGCCATTCCACTCGTAGTCTTACAGAGGCATTAACAGCCTTGCCAGATCGCAGAAAAACTGCATTTTGAAAATCCGAAATTAGATAAAATTGCTGGAAAGTCCAGCAGGTCAATCGGCATCTTCAGGACAAAGATAAGTTATCTTTCCTTTTCAGATGTTTTCATTTCACATCTCATTTTTATTAGAGAGGATACATCCTGGTTTGGGGAGTCAGCAGAAAAAAAGGTTCCTTGAAAATGATATATGACCAGAAGTGCTCAATAATTGGAAACTATTTCCAATTGGAAATAATTGGAAAGACTCCAACAGAGAATGCCTTTCCTTTCAATTTGATGTTGATCTCAGTCTCCAGCCAATATTCTTTCAAATATTTTACTGCTGTTCATGGCATGTTGCCGGTGCAGATTAGCTGCCACATCTTCACATGGAACAAAACAATGACAACAACAGCAACTTACATTCTTATAATGCCTTTCATGTCGGGAGGATGTCCTAAAGAGCTGGGAAGTCCTCCCAGAAACATTAGTCATTAAACTTCAAAGTAAAACTCATACCTTATGGTGTGAGTAACACTGTGGGGAACACTTCTGCTCAATATTAAGTGCATTAACTGTATTGGAAAGCATTGGGAGAAGGACAACAGTTTAAACATCTCATATTATTGAGATATGCAGAACACCTAAAAAAAAACGAAATATTGTACATTATTAGCTAACCGACTTCTTGTTCTATACTGAAGATGTAAAGTGGATGCAGTCAAGTATTTTATGCAAATCCAGAGAACAAGAAGACATGATTTGAGGCTGTGTGGCACAAATGTAATGTAAAGAGTAACTTTTTCATACTTAGTCCAGACAGTCACTTAGTGCAAACGATGGTGCTTCAATTGAAGCATTCAGAAGAGAATTGGATTTATTTCCAGTTCAGCATCTTGTGAAGAACTATAATAATCCTTATATTTGGTACAGCACCTTTCATGTCATAAGGATATTCCAAAGGTTTCACAAGATATACTACAATGTGGAATGATTGTGTACCTGTGGGCGGTCAATAGCTTTGCTATGCTGATATTTATTGTTTTGATCCTTACTGCTGGTAGCTGTCATACTCCTCCAGAGTGACAATAACACTAACCCTGAGTAACAATGCAGGTTATGCCAAAGGCAGCAGTCTGATACGTTAGGTCTTGTCAGAAGTGAAACTGGCTAGATAAGTCACAAATAATAAGAATATTTATTTATCACATCTATTCACATTCTATTTGTAATGCCTCAAGGAAATTCTTCACTCCAATCCCGTCTAAAACAATTTAGTATTTTTAAAGGCTTTGTAACCCAAGAAAATGTATTTAAAACTGCTTTAAGATATCTCTTTGTCATTTGCATTTTTATTCCTTTAATATTTCTTTGCACAAGTGTTCTGAAGTCCATTTATACAACTTTTCTGCCCAATCACGCAAAATCTAATCAATACCATAGGCTTCAGCAGCAACAACTCTGAATTCCAGCAAAATACCAGTGTAGCCCAGAAGAAAAAGAAAAGGCAAATCCAGCAATCCAATGTAAATGATTTTCAATAGTTTTAAATGGGCCGATTCCAGTTATCTTATTACAATTGTTATTTCCGTAAGTTCTGAACACATTTTCACAAGTAAAAGAATGCTCGAAACATCGGAGGGGAGTGCAGGTGAGAAGGGAAGGAAGGGGGGAATTTGTAGTATGTGATGATTATGAATCATAACAATGTTTGGGAGATTTGATATAGCTAGTAAGATACCTCAAAGAGCTTCTCATGATTTACTGTAAAATATAGTGAATGTATGATTTGTGGTTGAACGTGGCAGCCAATTTGCACACAACACTGCTCACTGTGAAGTGATTATTAGGAGTACAGAATTTGCCTTCCTTTAATGTAGCACTGATTTAGATCTGAACATTCTCTTTCCTCACTTTATTCTGAGAATGGCTTCTGTTTCCAGCACTGTATGACCACCATTTTTATGAATGAGGGAGTAGTTTTATCTTCCTCAATCCTAGTGTCCAGTTAACAGAGTTCAGCTTTTTTGTCATGTAGGAATTATATTTAGGCCACTATCTGGGAAAGTAGCTTGATATTCTTGGTTTCCCAACCCTGATTGAAGATTTTTCACACTGCAGAAAATAACATGTGTTTTTTGAAAGTGAGCTGCACAAAATTCTAATCGAAGACATAGAGGGAAATAATGAGTATTGAACAGAAGCTCAGAAATTCCTTATGGGGAAAGGAAGGAAGGAAGGAAGGAAGGAAGGGTACATTAGAGGATGAACTAGAATAAAAGTATCATTCACACCTTGTAATTATTAGCTCAATGACACAACAACAACTTTGATTTATATAGTATTCTTCACGCGGGAGGGTTTAACAGCAATGAAGCTTGACACCGAGCCGGGGAGAGATGGGAGGGACTGTAGGAACGCAGCTAAAAAGGAAGATCTTCCAACGTGATCTGAAGAAGACGGGTGAGGTGGAGGATTGAGGCAGAGATTTCCAGAGCTTCAGAGTGTAATGGCTCAAAGATTGGCCACAAATGGTGGAGCGGAGGGGACAAGGGACGTGTAGGTTGGAGCAAACTGAACGAAGTTGGAGAGGAATGGTGTGTAGGCAGGTTAAAGAGGTAGAGAAGTGACAACGCATAAATCGATTTGCAAGTATGAAGATTTTGAAGTCATCTGTTCTGCAATAGGGAGCCAATGAATCCTGGCAAGCACTGGGGTGGTGAGAGTAGAGTTTGGAATGGGTGAGAATATGGTTAGTGGAGTGGGGTGAGAATACAAGCGGCAGAGTTTTCAATCAGTTGAACTTTCTGGTAATAATCACTTTCTCATAACTTGCCCTTGTAATAACCAGCTCAATAACACTCGGTTCAACAATAAAAATATGATAAAATGGCAAGAAATCAAATAATAAAACCTGAGGACGCCAGACTCATTAAATAAACAGAACATGGCACATTTAGTCTGCTGCGCCATTTCACAACAGTGAACCGGGGCTTGCAAAGCACACGTAATATTATGTTGTTTGTGTGCACATTGCAGTAAATTCCTACCATTCAGCATCACACTCAACTCAGCACTTTCCATGTTAATGATCTCTGAGGATGATTGATGGGCTGTTTACAACTGCTTTAAAAAAAGCCCAAGTACCTAAGGCTAGCCACAATTTCAATAGTTGGTCATCGTAAAACTGTGGAAAAGGGACTTAAATACTAATTAAGAATAAAACCTTGAAATAATTTCTGAATGATACAGTATACATGTCCTCTCCCGCACCAAACTCTGTGACCCCCTCTTCCCCACTCTCACCGACTCAATTGGCTCCCTATCCTTCAGAGGATCCAGTTCAAGATCCTGGTCCTCACCTACAAAGCCATCCATGGCCTCGCTCCACCCTATCTCTGCGACCTCCTAACCCCCTACCAACCCACCCACTCCCTCTGTTCAGCCGGCTCTGGCCTACTCCATGTCCCCCGACCCATCCACCCTACAATTAGCGAGAGAGCCTTCAGCCACTGGAATTCCATCCCCCAATCACTCCACCTCTCCCCCTCCTTAGCCTCCTTCAAGTCCCGCCTCAAAACCCTCCTCTTCGATCATGCGACCAGCCACGCCCCTACCCCTCCCATCCCTTCTCCCCCTCCTGACCCCAGCTCGGGTCTGAAATGATGTACACTGTCCAGCGCCTTGGGACATCCTCCCAAGGTGAAAGGCGCTATACAAATGTAATCTTGTTGTTGTTGTTGTTGTATACATGACAGCAATAGTGATATAAAGGTTACAGGAACTTTTGATAAAATCTGGAGTTTTTTTGAAAAGCAAATTTAATTGTTTTATAATCTGGGTTATTACTCAAATCATGGTGGTGAACACCAGTAATTCTAAATGTTTTAACACTTGCCTACGAGCTCAAAATGCTGGGAGCAGGCAGTAAGTAATAATAAACAAACATTTTCCAAACAGAAAAAAAGCAATAAGCATCAGTGCCTGAATCAGTAAACCTGTGACACAGGAGATTACAATACAAAAGAATCAAGAAGACAAAGTAAAAATGAACTGTCCCAGAATTTGCTCAGGAACACAGGCTTTTAACAGGTAGAAATTGGCATTAAAATTGTAGGCAATGGATGATCTGGTGGATAGAGACACTGACAGAATACAGAACAGAAGGCAGGCAGCTTGATCCCTGGCCTGTATTGATTTCAGTTGAAGTAATAGAGGCTAGTTTAAAAAAAATGCAGATTCCTGCTTCTGATCTCTCTCTACCTACCTCCTCCTCCCTGAAAATATCAACAGGTATGACTCCCTCCACTCTCTGCTCCCAGTCAAATAGCTCCAATATCTCATGTCATCAAGCACTTTGAGATATTTTGTGACAGGCGCTCTATAAGCGTAAATTGTATTGTGTATCTTACATCAGCCGAGGTCAGTGGGAGGACTGTCGAGTGTGAGTCAGAAGGTTGTGGGTTCAAGCCGGCACTTTGAACTCACTTTCGGCTGACCCTCCAATACAGTGTTAGGGGTGCGCTGCTCTATCACTTCATCAAAGGTGTTGATGTTTGGATGAGGTGTTAAATCGAGGTCCAGTCTACCTGTTCAGATGGTTGTTAAAGATCCCGTGCCACTATTCAAAAAGAAAATAGAGTTTCTCCTGGTGTCTTGGCCAGCAATCTCCCTGATAAAATTTGATCATTCACTTTATGGCTATAAGAAAATTGGTTGCCACGTTCATCTACAAAATACACAGGTTTGGTGTTAAAGATGCTCTGAGAGGTGGTTAGTCTATTTTATATCATGTCTTGACATAGTAAATGATCACGTCGGTAAACCCAAATCATCAATTTAGTTGCTTATTAAGGAGTAAATCTAATTAACCAGAATATTTTAGTATCTCAAGTCCTTTATAGTGGTAAAATTACTTTACAGCAAGGAGGTACACCTAATGATTTTGTGATTGAATTTCTGATTAACGTTTTGGTTTAATGAAGCAACGTGCTGTATCATGAAGAATTCTAATTAATTTTACGAAATGTGCTGTTTATTCCAATATATCCGATGAACGTGTTTGGATTAAATTATATTATTGCTAGTTTTCTGAATGTATACTCAGCAGAAGGTTGCAACTACAATATTGTGTAAGGAAATGTGTAGGTATTAAGTTTAACTATGCCAATCATTAATATTAGAGATCTTTCTGTTACCAGTTTGCAATGGTCAAATAAAGATACGTTTTAAAACCGAATGGACTGGATAATGAAACAGTGCCAAGATAATGAAAGAGTGCAATTTTACCAGAGCTGTCCCAGATGGCTTATTTGGTGTAACTCTTGCCTTTGGTCGGAAGGTTGTTGGTTCAAACCCCATGATCTTTCAATCCAGGTTGACAATTGAATGGAAACAGCATTGTTACAAGTGCTGTTTTTCAGATGAGATATTAAAACAAGTTCCTACCTAACCTGCTCAGGTGGATGTTAAACAACCACGGCACAATTTGTATTCAGTATCTTGACCAACAGCAGTCCAAATCAACTGGGTCATTCATTTTTCTGTTCATGGAATCTTGCTGGTGCAAATGGCTACCATATTTGACTAGGAAATAAATCACTGAATTCAACTGTGACTACTTGCAAAACACTCTGAGTCCTTTTGAGGTGATAAAGCAATGTACAAGTTTGAGCTTTCTTTTAAAAAATCTGGATACTGTAAGGGCTACAATATGGATAGGAATCAAACTATATGAAATGGAATGGAGAACCTGAATGGTGGAGGGAAAAAAAAGAAAAACTATTTTTTTTTTAAATTATCATTTACACAAAAAAAGCTTGAAAAAACGAGCATTTCATTTTTAATTTATTTTCGACCGACCCCATAAATTAATAAAAGTGCTCATAATTTTCAGAAGTTCATAATATTGGCTAGTTTCTGTCACTGACTATCTCCCCCATCACTGCTGCTGCTTCTAAGTTCCTTCCAGCATTTCCAAAAGATTATGATGCATGAACTACCTGGCACCACCTTCCTGTATATCACAGAGGGAAAGGAGGAATGGATGCCTGGTACCAGTGGTTGACGTATGGCTATAGTCTGCAAACTTGTCTCCGAGTCTGGATTTCTTACATTAATCTAATCATACACTTGACTAGTCAGCAGTGGCCAACACATTATCAGATTGATGCAAAAATAGGCTGTGGACGATGGTGTCTGGGCAATGAAGATTGCGATCTGCAAGCAGGTGACTTAATTGAAAATCAGGATGCTGTCTGGCAATTTTTGGATACTAATAGGGCATGATAGCTCCTGTGGCAGTGAAGTTAAGGTTGGGATTTCATTTGTGAAAAACACTGTGTGATGGATGAATAATGGAGATTTATGGCTAACTAAATATTTCATCTGGAGATTAAATAGGTGGTGGTAAATACATAAGAAAATATAGCAATTTATAGCAAGCCAGTCAGGAACCTGGGTGTCTTGTTTGACCCTGAACTGTCCTTTCTCCACCACGACGGGCACTGTCTACCACCACCTCCGCAACATTGCCAGACTCCGCCACTGCCTCACCCCTCAGGCTACCAAAACCCTCACCCATGCATTTGTCACATCAAGGTCGATTACGGGAACTCCCTCCTCATCGGCCTTCCCAACTCTTCCCTTCCCAAGCTGCAGATCATCCAAAACCCTGCAGCTCGTGTACTCTCACGCACCAAGGCTTCGTGACCCCATCACTCCCACCCTCACTCAACTCCACTGGCTCCTCATCCCCCAGAGGATCGAGTTTAAGATCCTCATCCTCACCTTTAAGGCCACCCATGGCCTTGCCCCCTCGTACCTCTCTTGACCTGCTGACTCCCTACCAACCTGCCCGCTCCCTCCGTTCAGCGGGCTCCGGTCTGCTCCATGTCTCCCGCCCGACCCGCCCTACCATCGGTGGCCGGGCTTTCAGCCTCTCTGCCCCCACACTCTGGAACTCCATCCCACGGTCCCTTCGTCTCGCTTCCTCCCTTGCCTCCTTCAAGGCCGGTCTCAAGACCCTTCTCTTTGATCGTGCCTTTGGTCTCCCTCCCACCTCTTTGCCTTCCCTCTCCCCTACACCACCCCTCCCTCATGTTCAGGCCCCGACACCTCACTGTTCAGCACTTTGGGACGTCCTCCCGACGTGAAAGGCGCTCTATAAATGTAATTTTGCTGTTGTTGTTGATACAGTAAGCACAGCTACATTCCATGCTACGTCTCTAGCCTCAACCATTAGTGCTTTGACTTGAGTGCTTGAAAACATTTCACACCTCCAAGCCAAACAAGCTGGTCAACCAGGATGATAATCTTGTTTGCCTCTGATCTGCCTGACTTTGCCAGGTGTGTCTCCAGTTCATTCCCAGGAAGACGTGGCTGAATCCCCCCCCACTCCCTCCAGTAGAGCGATGGGGTGGAGAGCAAATTAAAAAATGTTCAAATGGGAACTGGTGTAAATGGCATGAGCCCTGGAAAAAACACCTTAGGTGGTAACGTGCATCTTGTGCAGGATTTTGCACTTACGTCATGCTGACCCTGTGAGACATTTGTTCCAAGATAACATTTTATGTTTGTACTTGTCATTTTACTTGAAACTGCAGTTCGTAAATCACAGGTTTCTGTTCCATTTTAATTTGCAAAAATGTTACGTTAACTTTATTCATATATTTGGAAACTTTTATTTTATTCTATAAAATATTACATCTCTTAATAGGAACATATTTTATTGAACTATATACACAGATACTTTCTACATAATTTGTTTGGTTGAAAATGCAGAACAAAAGTCTATTGGGGTAAAGTTTGTGGCGTTTCAAAATGAACTGGTGTTATGGTCGGTAATGGTTTTAAAGTGGTACTTGGAACAGTTTGTGTCAAGCACTAAATGACCACTAGGTGACAAGACTCTCCTGCAGTATGGATCCTTCCAATGAAGCTTTCAGAAATTGAGAAGCCATTACCTTAAATCAAGTTATATATGCATTTTTAATTGTAAATTCTGGCTCCTGGATTAGTGTTAGGCATATTTTGTAATTCTGATGTTTGCTCACCTGGTGTGAGGGTCAGAAGGACTGAAGTATACACTCCCCCTAAAGCCTCAAATTATTTTACTATTCAAGACCTCGGCCACCCAAACCCTGAAAATTTCTGTCATTCTCTGAAAGGTTTAGTCTTCAAACTTAATGTTTAACACTAAACATTACAAATAATATTTCAAAATTAAAACCAGCAATAATTAATCTGGTGATAATATTAAAACTGTAAATTTTACCCCTTAGTGTTCATAAACTAAAAAGGGCAGAGCGTGAAGTTGGCTACAAATGATATCGGTTTATTTTCTATATGGAATGGTTTTATTTGGAGGGCTCCATGGAGGCGGCTCACAATTTAAAAAGTGCATGATTTTCTTCTCACTCTTTTCCCGCTTTTCTTGTTGTTCTTTCTTTTCCTATAAAAATAAGCAAAAGAATACCAGGGAATGAACATTAATGTGAAGCATTTCCATCTCTCATTGTACATTGAACTGAGAACTACAAATGCACAACAATATAATTTACCTTTATAACAAAACAACAACAACTTGCATTTATATCATGCCCCTCATGCAGGGTAACGTTCGAGAGCGCGTTTCACATCAGAAGGGTGTCTCAAAGAGTTTAAGGCCACAATGATGACAAAGTGTATTGATTGTTAACGATGATAATATAATAATTTTTACATTTGATACAGGAACTTTCACGTCAGAAGGACTTCACAAATAGCTTCACAGGGTTTACTGTGGAGTGACTGTATTTGTGGATGAACGGGACAGCCCAATTGTGCACAGCAATGTCCCACAAACAACCATGAAACAAATTACCAATTTTATTTGATGGATTGTTGGCCAGGAAACCAGGAGAAATTTCCTTCTCTTTGAGTCATGTGATGGGATATTTAACGTCAACAACAACAACAAATTACATTTGATTCGGGAGAACGTCCCAGGGCGCTGGACAGTCAGGGATTTCACCCGAGCAGGACGTTGGGATCAGGAGGGGTGGAGGGCAGGGAAGGTAGGGGTAGGAGAGTGACCAAAGGCGCGATTGAAGACATGGGTCTTGAGACATGTCTTGGAGGAGGCAAGGGAGGGAGCAAGGTGAAGGGACTGTTGGATCGAGTGGGGCCAAAGCCCGACTGCAGACGGTGGGGCGGGCTGGGTGGGGGACATGGATCAAGGAGGAAGCGAACAGATCTATATAGTATTAGGTCACAGAGGTAGGAAGCAGCAAGGCCATGGAGGGCTTTCAAGGTGAGGACGAGTATTTTGAACCCTATCCTCTGGGGATGGGGAGCCAGTGGAGCCGTGCGAGGGTGAAGGTGATAGGGTCATAGAGCTGGTGCGGAAGAGGAAATGAGCTGCAGAGCTCTGGATGATCTGCAGCTTGTGGAGGGAAGCGTTGGGAAGACTGATAAGCAGGGAATTGTCAAGCCCAGATGTAACAAATGCTAGGCTTCAGGTTCGACCCCCAATTATCCTTCCTCCCCCACATCTGGTCCCTCACCAGCACCGCCTTCTTCCACCTCCGACGCATTAACCGTCTCCGCCAATACTTCACTTCAAAAGCTGCTGAAACTCTGGTCCATGCCTTTGTCACCTCTCGGCTGGACTATTCAAACACCCTCCTCGCCGGCCTTCCCTCCAATACCATCCATAAAATCCAGATTATTCAAACTCTGCCGCCGCAGTCTCACTCGCACCAAACTCCACTCCCCGATCACCCCAGTCCTTGCCAGACTGCACTGGCTGCCTGTCCCAGAAAGGATCGACTTCAAGATCCACACCCTTGTCTTCAAATCCTTCAATTCCTCTGCAACCCCCTACCTCTCTGACCTCCTCTCTCTTCAAAACAGTGCCCGTTGCCTTCGTTCCTCTGGGTCTGGCCTCCTCCTTGTCTCCCGAGTCCTCCGCTCCACCCTCAGCCGTACCTTCAGCCACTATGTCCCGAGGCTCTGGAACTCCCTTCCTCACTCCCTTTGCCTCACCCCCTCTCTCCCTATTTTCAGATCTCTGCTGAAGACCTTTCTTTTCGACCGTGCCTTTGGTCACCTTCCTCCCCCTCCCCCTGGCTCGGCTCCGGGATCCGTTACTGTGAAGTGCTCTGAGACGCCGTCCGGTGTGGAGGGCGCTATATAAATCCAAGTTGTTGTTGTTGTGTTGGCTGAAGGAGAATCCGTTCGTGGAGACAAAGTAGAGACAGTGTGAAAGGTAGGATTTGAACCAGTCGAAGACAGTCAGCGACAGGACATTTACCCTTAGAGGCAATCAGGGATTCTGTGAAACGTCTCACCCGAACAACAGCAACTCCAACAATGCAACTCCCCACCGCCAACCCCCCCACCCCGCCAACTGCATTGTAGTGTCAGCCCAGACCAGTGGTTTGTTTTTATTGATTGAATATTTCTTGATTTATGCCACAAATCAAGAAATATTTAACCAAGAAAATGTATTTTGTTGGTTGACCAAAATGTTTGGCCCCACTGGCCTAGACTATGTAAGTTCAAATACTAATGTGGGGCTTGAACCTACAACGTTCTGACTCAGAGGCGAGAGTGCTACCAACTGAGCCAGAATGTCACTATAAATAACACTGGCAGTTCAAAAAGGATCCAAAACTCAAACATCAAATTAACACCATCACACTAAAACGATTCTAAGGCAGCATCTATTGCTCTGTTCCTTATGAATTATTAAGAAAAAAAAGCTTTAGAAAATATTTAAATGCTTTCCAATGTTCTGCGCAGAGCTTACCAGCCATTCCTCATACACTGCCAATGCAGTCTCTTCTTTCTCATATTTTATGTACTCTTCTTCATGTTTCTTCCTCTGTTCTTCCTGTATCTTTTCCTTCAACTTTCGCTTTATTAGCACTTCTTTTTTTTCACTCCTTCCATTGTAATAAATCATAGCAAAACAGTTAAAGCAGTCTAAATACAAAAACAATACCACTAATTCTATTTAGTTTTAGGTTGATTCTCTGTTTCCAATGTTTGCTTACTTTTAGTTCCTCCTAATCTGTGAACCCGAAAAAGGTTTCCCATTTTCTCTCTCACACTGAGATTTTTTTAACCCGGACACAAAATCAAAGTTGTGCCAAAATAACTTCAATAACTTAATAAGCTGTGACAGCTAAGGTAAACAATTCAAATGGTAATAAGTTGCGAATATTTCTTGCAATTAAATTCAAGATCTTTGTCTTCACTTTCCAATCCTTCCACGGCCTCGCCCCAACCTACTTCTGTGACCTCCTGTAATCCTATGGATATGGCCGCTCCCTTTGCTCAGCAAACACTAGCGTGCTTCATGTCCCCTGCCCTATCTGTCTCACAGTCAGTGGTTGATGTGCGTGAGCTTTTAGTCAAACTGCCCCTGTTATCAGGTTCTCTATGGAGTCCCTCTGACTTGCCCTTCCCTTCCCACTTTTGAAGCCCACCTCAAAATTGACCTTTTTAACCTCACTTTGTTACTTCCCTCTCTCCACCAGCTTGGGTGCCCTGCCATCTGTGTAAAGCATTTTGAGATATCTGCCCAATGTGAAAGAAACTATATAAATGTGAATTGTATTTTAGTAAACAGTTATAATTATTGCAGAATAATTTGGAGATACTCTGACATTAATTGCTAAAAAAAATGGATTTAGAAGCTGCACTTACAGCTCACAATGTATACTCCGACATTTTATAA
The DNA here is from genome assembly GCF_018977255.1 of Callorhinchus milii. Taxonomy (NCBI): domain Eukaryota; kingdom Metazoa; phylum Chordata; class Chondrichthyes; order Chimaeriformes; family Callorhinchidae; genus Callorhinchus; species Callorhinchus milii. Next base: position 249,249 of record NW_024704785.1, on the reverse strand, counting down.
TACATAATAATCATCATCTTAACATTTGGTGCAGTGCCTTTCACATCGGGAGAACATCCCAAAGCACTTCACAGGATATACTGGAAAGTGCTATAGACAAACCCCACAAGCATGTACTTTAGTTTTTTAGCAGGAAACAATTTATCTACCATTTTTGAAATGCTGTTAGACTTGCTGTCTTCTTTTCGGATATTTTTTCTTCTTCTTGTTTCTTCTTTTCTATTTCAATTTGTCTTTGTTTCTTGCATTTTTCCTTCAGATATTCATCTTTTTCTTGTTTCCATTTTTCAAATACCTACCGGAAAGGGCAGAGTTTACTCAGTTCATTTAATGTTTACCTGACGCAGATACTGTTTACAAAACAGGTACAAACCCCTAATAGGCAAAGACTCCACTCGTGTATTAAAGCAACCACAGTCAACAAACAAGAGATATTATCAAGCTGAAAGAAAAGGCTTACACAAATGTGGGGAACATGGTAATGCAGCAGACTGGTAGAGCTATAAAAAGGAATAAAGAGATACAAAGAAAGTAATAAGAGGTGCAAAAAAGGGAACATGACGAGAACTTGCTAGAGATATCAAAGCTAACAGCAAATGTTTTTACAATTAAGAGAAAGAGAGTGGCAAAGGCAACTGTTAAAGACTGTGATGGACAATAAGTGACGGCAGACTTGTTAAATGAGTACTACGTATCCGTTTTCTCAGTGGAGAAGTAGACTATAAAGGGAACCTAAAAATAAGTCAAAGGGACAAATTTACTAGATTTAATAGGACTTAAGATAGACAAATCTCCACGACCTGATGGTTTCCATCCCAGGGTATTAAATAATATAGTTGAGGAAATTGCAGATACATTAGTCGTAATTTTCCAAAGCTCTCCCGCTGAGCGGAGGAAGTGAGGGGTTCGTTAAGGTTTTAGAACATTACAGAGGTAGGATCGGGCAAAACCATGGAGGGATTTAAAAGCAAGGATGAAGATTTTGAACTCGATCTTCTAGGGAATGGGGAGCCAGTGGAGCCGGGTGACAATGTGGGTGATAGGTTCACTGAGTCTGGTGCAAAACAAGACATGAGCTGCAGAGTTCTAAATGGTTTGAAGCTTGTGAAGGGAAGAGTAGGAAAGTCCAGTGAGCAGAGTGGCGTAGTCAAGCCTGGTTATGATACAAGTAGGGATAAGGGTCTTGGCAGCCTGAGGAAAGAGGTAGCAGTGGAGGTGGACAATGTCGCAGAGGTGGGGGAAAGCTGAATGGGTCAAGGCATGGATGTGGGGTTTCAAGGACAGTTGAAAATCGAACAAGACCCTGAGGTTCTGTACTGGCTCCATGAGATGGCCAGGAAGGTGGAAGGCGAACTAGATGGACCTTGGTCTTTTTTCATCTAGGATTTCTTATGTTCTTATGAGGTGAAGTGTCTACCGGCACCATGTAGATTGATGCTGTCAGTGCCTGAGGTGAGAAGGCACTGACAGGAGCCAAGCAGGCTCGAGGGGCTGAATGGTCTATTCCATTGTTCCTGTACTGACAACTGAGTATATTTTAACTCCTGCAAAAACACTGCAAGCAGATTTAAACAGACTTGACTTCTCGAATGCCCTGCTCACCATCAACCCAAGCTCTAGCCTCCACAAGCTCCAGAACTTCCCAATCAGCAAGCTCTCCTGTCTTAGCGCTCCCTCAGCCCATCACCTCCATCCTCAAAAGGGCTCTACTGGCTGCCTATCCCCCACTGAATCAATTTGGGGTTAGGTACAATCTTCAACAGTATGCAAAGTAATGTTACTGTTCTTCGATTAAATAAAACAGACTTAATAATGAATTAATGAAATTAAATAAGATTTCGCACTGCCTTCTTTGCTATTTCTCTTCTCTCTTCCTTTTCTGCTGCTTCTTTAATTTTTTTCTGCACTTCCTCTTTCTTTTTTTTGCAGGTTTCTTTGAGCACGTTTTCCTTTTTCACCATCCAGGCATCAAAGGAAGCCTTGGCTTCTTCTTTGCCTTCAATCTTCTCCTTTAAAGCAATCGGCAAATTTAATTTCATACTTCAGTTATCAACAGCATCAAAAAAGGCATACAACAATTATGAATATAGAATAAGATTAATTTTCATGCTGTTTGTTTTTAGATAGGGTTTGCTCTGAATCACCATTAGTAATTTTGTAAAGAGTAATTAAAAATTAAATATTCCTAGTGTTTACTGTATACACCTACATACCATCAATTCAATTATTTATGTATGTAATAAGTTGAATGATTTTCTTTGTATCTGCTTCACTGTTATAAATTTTCAGTGCTCTTCCCTTACCCTCCTCTGCTAAAAGCACATGGGCTATTTATGGTTAGGTTTTCTAATTTCTAAATATTTTAAAAGGAACTTTCAACACAGTTGTATTAAAAACATACCATGCTTTTGGATTTTTAAAAGCTGTTACATTAAAGAAAGCTCCAATGTCAGGGCTGGGATTACTTCCATAGGTGGTAGCATCCTTCAAAGGCACTGACTATTTTTCATGTGTCTTTATTTTTAAATTTACTGTGTACAATTAATTTTCATAATTTTATCTCCACTGCCTTTCTGCTCCTGGTCTGGCATCTACTTGCTGGACATATGGTACCTCAGGTACTGATTGCTCTCTGCTAACATTTTTATTGTGTGAGCCTTGGCAGTGAGTGTCGACAGGCCACTTGATTGTAGAGGACTGAGTTTAACCTCTCCTGATCTGGCAGCCACCTAAGAACACAACCAGCCCTGAAGGGGAATCAGGAGCAAACCCTGGCTGTCTTTCCCTTCTCTCACTCTGGGAAGGCTGGAGCCAATTTCACCTTCCCATACCGCCCCTGTAGAGATCAGCAAACCCAGATTGGGATTCGAACCAACGATCCTTTGGTTCATAAGCAACAGCTCCTTCGATTACACAATAGGAACTGCCTCTCAAGTAAGAATCTTTACCATGACCTATTCAGTCAAGGGCTACCTTGTGTATTCCTGATCATATGCTAATCCAGCATCCCATATGGGCACTTGGAGACTAATTGTATTGCTTGCTCCCCACCACTGCCCTGGATAAAATCAAATTTGATCCCTACAGATCAGGGATTAGCACAGACCAAAGCCAATACTAGCATTGACATTGTAGCTTCCTTTAATGTAACAACTTTTACAAATTCAATAGAAGAGTATTTTAATACAACTGGACTGAAAATATTTAAAAATTGGAAAATCTAACCATAATTGTTAACATACAATGTGCAGTTGTCTACTGAATTGATCTGAAATTATGATTGTTATGTGTTATGTATAAAATGTTTACAACAGGCATGTTTGTCAGCATTTTGAATCCGAGGAATGGTTGCTTACTACCCTCATAGTGTTTACAGACCGAGAAGTTAAAGTGATTGAAGTTGCCTATTTTGTGAGGTCAAATCAGCAAAACCTGAAGATAAAAGGGGAACCTTTTGTTTCTTCTCCTTTTCTTGCTGTTCGTTGAGTCTCTTATTTTTGTGCGCTTCATAAAGTTGCTGTGTTTTCTTTTGCAGCCACTCCTGTGAGACAAAGATGAACACAGCCAAATTACTTACTTGGAATTGCAGGTCCTACACAAAGGCCATGCTTTATAACACATACATTTAAGTCATCGAACTGTTAGTGGTGTGAATATTGAGTAGGAATTGAGTAGAGATCATGGAAAGTACCCTAAGTGTGTACACAGTGCTGTCTATGCCTTCAGTGTGATTTATGCTGTCTGAATTCTTGCAATCTCCATCAGGGAAAAGGAGTAGTAGTTGAGACTAAAAAGCTTTCAATATTTATAAATTTAGATTTTTTTAACCTCTCCTGCTACATTTTTGTACATTTTTTCTTTCAATTTATTTTATAACTCTCTTAAAGTATTTCAAAAATAATTGTGGTTAAATATCCACACCAAGTTGGTTAATATGTATGAACTAATACTACTTCAAATGAAAAAGCTTGCAAAAGTAGAAAAAAGTACAGATATTTAAAGTTAATAACAGATGCTTACATTCAAACTGAGAGGAATATTGGTTATTTTGTATACAAGATAGTCAACTGTCACTGAAAATTGCATGCATGGAATTGTATTCCCATCATTTTAAACAACAAACCTCCTTAATGTTCCTGAAAGTTTATCCTGTCAGAACTGACATCTATAATTCACTTTTGTACTCTCATATATCAGTTTACCTATTTTACAAATAGCTAAAGCACTTAATAACTAAATCTATTTCTCACAATTTTATGTCGAATTTTGTAATGTTGGTCACCTGATAAATGGATGCTCTGATTGTGTCTGCATTTTCAAGGTTAGAAGTCGCATTTCCTGGAGACATAATATCCAAGATTTTTAATGTTCCTAAGTACCGAGGTTCAGCTGAATTGGGGCGAGGACCCTTTCCAACAAAACATCTATTTAAGATCATTGTTTGAGAACTTAAAGGTCTGTGGGAGAGAAAACAAACAAATAATTAAGTAAGGTAAAGATTTGCTCTATGTAATACCTGAATTAACTGTGGTACATTATGTAACTAACTAATACATGGAATAAACTATTACTTAAATTCCAGGTTATTCAACTTGAGGCCATAATCATGCAAGACAACATTACAAAATAATTCTAGGAACTGCATTTGTTGAATTTGAATTTGGATTGATATAATCTTGGATCGCATTTCAACGTGCGCAAATTAAGGATTTTTTCTTGGTCATTTTTCCTCTTCTGTGATCTCATCAAAATGTTTTAATCACAAAAACTGAAGAAAGAAAATAGATTTCGGAAACTACAAGTTAAAAACGTATACCAAGTCCAACAGAATATTTTTATTTTAAGTTTATTTTGTTAACTGGAATTCTTTCAAGGGTTCTTTCATCAATGACTTTGTAGCCAAACTGTGACAAAAGTTACATTCCATGTCTCCATCCAGTGAACCTTTTATAACAATCACTGAATTCAGCCTGCCAAATCTGAACTGATGTTTTTTTCCCCAATGAATCATCTAACCCAAACTCACTCTTCATACATTTCAATATTCTTCTTCTTCAAGCATCCAATTCTCTTTCAATAAAATGTATGGTCTCCACTTTAACTGTAAAATTACAGTGCAATACCTTCCATTATTAAGGACACATTCCTTCTCTAATACATTTAAAAAAAAGTATTTCTTCCAAAAACTGGCTAAAATTTATTTAATCTTTAAGGTATTCTGTGTAAAATAGCTTTAACTTAGTCTAGCATAATGCTTTTGATATTTGTATTGCTCATACATTTATCTTGTCAATCATGCTCAACTACCCGTGGAATTCTGCAATTCCACTGTTGCAAACTTCAACATACAATATGGTGCACACATGAGGGAAAAGGGAATAGAGGGGTATACGAAAGGGAATTAGAGGTGAAGGCTCATGTAAACTATAAGCACCAGTATTGACTAGTGGAGTAAAATCACCTGATTCTGCGCTGCAGCATATGTAATTCGATGTAATTCCTTCTGTCTGCTGACTATACATTCTTGAATTGGTTTTCAGAGAAAAAAATAATTACAGCAATTTCTGTGATTGTACTGTTGTCTCAGTGCTTGTGTAAAATTAAACCTTATCTTCCAACTGTTGAATCTAAGTCAAACTAGTAGTGAGATTAAGACTCATCACCAAAGCCTTTGTTGAAACCAGAGAAAATAAACTTTTGTGCCAGTTTTCATTAATTCAGGAGTATCTTCCTCCTGTTTGCTTCAAATTATTTTATAATTTGTTCCCTTAAAATATCAATATAATTATTGAATCATATGAATTTCAGGACAGGAGATGCTCATTCAGTCCATTGCTACTCTAATCCCAATTCCTTGTGTTTGTACTTTACCCTAATATATCTTTATTCTTGAAGTGTTCCCTTTCAAATAACATAACTGACTGCCTCAATAGCCACCTCCAATTACTGTGTGTTTGGCAGTTGTTTTCAGATAACACTTGAAAATAAATCATTGCTTGGATGGATTTCACTGGTAAGCACAATGAACCACAACAGACAGTGACATACAAACATACCTTGTCCATTAGGGAATTTTCTTTTCAACAATCATCCCTAAAGACTGATTATCTAAAACAATCGTAATGGATGAATGCCGTTAATTGTAGCATGCATAACATTATTGTATTTGTTGTGGTATAGAAGTATTGATATGGTCAAATAATCAAAGTCAAACAGATGCTGCAACTTAATTCAGGAATACAGAATGGCAGTGCTGAACAGCTGTCTTCAATGAACACAATAGGTGCAGTTGAATAAAATACAAGCTATCTGTTACCATTATTCTGAAATTTGTTTAAGGTAATAAAACAGGACTTCAAATATTATAATTTACATTTGCAGACTAAAGAACCATACAAGTTGCTAGGGGACAAGAAAAGACTTTTGTTTGCTGCTACAATTATAAAATTTAGACTTGGAACCAGTGGATGACATGAATTCAACAACAACAACAACCGTATTTATATAGAACTCTTCACCTGGCATAGCGTCCCGGAACGAATTGCTGACTGAAACGCAATCTAATCATTTTTAAGGATAGGTGAAGTTTGGAGTTTTCTGGGCACTTGCTTTATGTAATGCATAGTGCGATTTTGGTCTATTCTTGTTAACTAATAACATATCTCAAGACTACATTGTTTCTGATGGGATGTGAAATAGAAAATCAGCTGAAAATTATGGTTCACCATAAACTCTCTTCCCCTGGCAGTGATCTCTATTCAGTGGCTCCAACTTCAATAGGCATTTGTACCTAACTTTGTACAACCCCGACCTATGTCTTGCAATTTGTTGTCTGAAAGAGACCATTCATGATCTTGACTGTTTCAAATGTACAAAATGGTGCAACTGGCTTCTTTCACACAAAAACAAGAATGCCATTGAAAGTTCTGACACCCTACATGCAGTATATATGAATCAATCTTAATAGAGCAAGTGGTGAACATGCCAGTATTGCTTCTATTGCTGGCTATCCTTTCTTTCACAGGACATGAAACAGAAGTTTCCTGATATTTCAGGCACATTCCTGGGCAACATTTGGAGCCAAGCTACCATTTCTGATTTTAATTCAAGTTTCCAATATGCATTTTCTTCTTCTAACAATTAGAACGAAAATACTGAGCAAGTTCTATTGAGTATAGTTCTTAAGAGGAAAGCTTTTGGCGACAGTTTATTGGCTTCCATCTGGTGATTCCGGTTGGATACCACCAACGGAATTCAATCATTTACCCCAGAAGGCGTCATTCACCTGATTGGTAATTTCAATGGCATCACAAGGACTTGATAGGATACAGTAAAATATAAAGAGAAGTCATGATGTGCTCATTTTCTAGTTGTTCTTTGGCAACATTGTATCATCCATTTGGATAAAGTGCTCTTTGCAATAATAATAATCCTTGCATTTGCTATATAATTGCAAGTTGTTTTTGTTGTTGATATCACGCCTTATCACATAATTAAGACTTCTCAAAGCCCTTCACAGAATATATTATCATCTGTACTCTATTCTGGCCATATTGGATGGAAGGATGAGATCAGATGGACCGAAAAGGCCTTCTTCATCCAAACCAATCTTGTGATCTTGTGAAGGTTAGAGCTCCAAGACTCTACCCCAAGTGAAAGGCGCTATATAAGTTGTTGTTTAAATCTGTGTCGTTTACTCTGTCTCCATCTAAATCAAATGTCTTACTCACAACTACCCAGATTTTTAAAATACTGAAATATGTCTCCCAAATAAAAAAAAATTCTATTGAGAATACTTTCAGTTTTTAGGACCTCTCTTGATAACATAAAGCCTGAAATCACAGAATCAACCATGTCAGTCTTCTTTGAAACATCCCTTCTGAGCTGTTCCCCTGAGTGCATGGGTGCACCTCTATCTGCCATAGTTCCATATAATTCCTTCAGCTTCATCATAATAATCCCTCCAAAATAAAACAATAATAAATTGGTCATTTTCAATCCACGACTGTTTGTGGGACACTGCTGTGAGTAATTGGCTGCTGCATTTCGCCCACAAATATACAATCAATTCACTTTACAGCATATTCTGTGAAGCGCTTTGAGAGTCTAGAAAACGTGAAAAGTGCTATATCAAATGCAAGGATTATTATTATTATTATCTGTCAATATGCATTTGTAATTTCTGCTCTCCTAACTTGAATATACTCCTCTCTATTCCTGTTGATGCATTCATACATATGCATTTATATACTGCCCCGCGTGAAGGGTGTTATATAAATGTAAACTGTTGTTGTATATATTTGGCACTCCAAAACCCAAAACAATAAGAAATTGGTCATTTTCAATCCACGACTGTTTGTGGACATTGTTGTGCCAATTGGCTGCCCGTTCGCCCAATATACAGTCAATTCACTTTAAGTGTGTTCTGTGAACGCTTTGGACGTCTCCGAGTGAAAGCGCTATATCAATGCAGGATTATTATTATTATTATTATATACTGTGAAAATCTGAGGCTTAAGCACCAGTCCTGATAGACACCATTTGTCATTGCCCCTTCAAATCAGAGTGTGTTCCTTTTATCCAAACTCTTGGCCTCTTGTTTCCCAACCAATTTCCAAACCGTGAACAAGATTGCGTCCAATTCCATATATATATATAGTTTTAAATAGTAATCCCTTACGTAGCAGCTTTTCAAATGCTTTCTGAAAATCCAAGTATGTGACATCCATCAATCTTCCTTTATCTGTCATCTCAGCTGTGCTGTCAAAGAACGCTATTCGGTTAGTCAGATATGATCTATCTTTTACAAAACCTTTTTGGTTTTCCCTGCTCAGTTCACAGTTATCCAAATGTTGAGTTACACAGTCCCTAATGACGCATTCTTATAATTTTCTCACAACACTTTTTCTCTAAAGTTAAGGTCACTGGTCTATAGTTTCTTGATTTGTTCTTTCCTCCCTTCCTGAATGATGGCATCACGTTTGCTAGCTTCCCATTTTCTCAAATAAAGTCTAAATCACTTTAGCTTGCTACCTCTCCAGCTGCCTTTAAAAAACTGTCTCATAGGAACTGCCTTTGTCAAAATTTTTACATTTCAGATTTCTTTGCTCAGTGTGCACTAATATATTAGTCAACCAACCTCTTTGAGATATTCTTTTGTACAAAATACACTATATAAATGCAAATTGTTTTTATTCACTAGATAGATTTCGCAATAAAGAACTGTAAAGAATAAAAGTCCAGCAAAGGGCATTGTGTAAATTGTTTAATTTACCTGTTACGTACTGATTTTTCAAACGATTCTGTCTTTTGTCTCTTCCCTCCCTGTGGAGTCATGTTAGCTTTGACTTTTTCCTATGAAAGGCAATAATTACAGATTCAATTCCAAAGCAGTTATATGTGTGTACTTCGGGTGAAATGTTTACCAATAAAGAAATGTAACAGAGTTAGCATAACACTGATTAATAATACAAATTATTAATTGTTCAGCATTAAATCTTTGTTCATCATAAGACATTAGCCTATACCTACACATGTTCCCTGATTTGTGACAAAGGCATTTGTTCTTAGTTCATGATCAATCATTCCTTCAAGTGCTACATAAATGCAAGTTGTTGTTGTTATTGTTGTAAGCTCTTACTTGAACTGAATTTAGCTCATGCTCAAATCTTACCTTAAAAAAAATGCAGATTCATCCCAAGTGATTGTCTGATCTCATATGGGCCATTGGAGGTAATAATAATAATCCTTGTATTTGATATAGCGCCTTATCACATCTTCGAGACATCTCAAAGCGCTTCACAGAAAGTGAATTGACTGTGCATTTTGTTGGTGAAACATAGCTAGTAATGTAAAAATCTATGGGCATTTGCCCACAAGGAAAAAGCTGAAACACGGAGGTTGAGCCAAAGTGTGCTACTATAGGCATCTATCTTCAATTGAAATTAAATTAAATCAATTACTTCAATTGAAAGTAAGAAATCCTGTATTTAAACAATCCTGCATGAGCAGAAGCTGTAAGATATGCAATAATTTAAACACAAATCATAATGGTTTCAGGCATTTAAAAAAGTTATATTGGGTGTTAATTTCTCCAGTACGTTCTTCTATGGAATGATGCATGAGCTGGTCACCGTGACTTTAAAAGGCAAAGTCTCCAGACTAACCCCGTTGTTATCTTTTTTCTTCGAGAAATCTTCTGGATCGATGGTTTCTTGTTCTTCAGTACGTTTAATCAGCTCCATTGGAGTGTAGCTCCTTAGCTCTGAATTACTATTGTCACCATTGTCCGCAAGATCTTCATCTGCATAAAACACAGTTATTCATGGTTATTTTGCAACTTTCCAAGTTAGCGGTTGGCAGAATATGAATCAACATTAGTTTTGCCTCATTTATCTGCTAGGGACCTTACAGCCCTCTGGCCTCAATATTGATTCAATAATTTCATCCCAAAACAGCTCACCTTCCCCCTCCCCCTCTTCGGTGATCATTACCGCATCATCTGGGTCCCAGACGCACCTTTTCTCTCTCTGGTCTGCCTGTTTTGTTGCAACTCCCCCACTTTTTTGCATTATTAACAACTCCTTTCCCCTGTTTTGTTGCAATCCCCTCTTTTGTTTTGCATCATTAACACATCTTTAACCCTTGTCCTCTGCCCCATGTCCTGCTTTGTCTTCCTTGCTCTGCCTTCCCCACTCCTTAAAAGCCTCTCCATCGCAACATGCCCCAGTTCTGATGAAGGATTGTGGGCCTGAAAGGTTGACTCACTTTTCTTTCTCCATAAATGCTGCCTGAGTGTTCCCAGGGACTTCTGTTTTTGTTTTAATTTTTATTATTCTTGGCAGGTCTATGGTTTTCACATTTTGTACTTACTACAATCTTCCTCATAGTTTTCAGTTCAAACAAAAAACAATATTTGCGAGATTGGACCACTTGAAAGTATTAAATGGGAGACAGAGATATTGATAAATATTTTCCAATAGTACTCATATTGTAAGAAGATATTCACATCAGGCAGAAGACTGTTGGCTGTTGAGTTACTGTGCCACCAGATTTTAGTGTAGCAGATAGTTTTCTGTGGGAATTCAATAGCTGAAAGCTCACACAGTCATTAACCAACACAGCTGCTGAACCTAGCACTGTATACAACAAACTTCAGAAATTAGTTGCCCATGTTACCACTAACTTTATTATTCTCAAGGCAATATTATTGTACCAATAGTTGACTTTACATCCCCGCTGAAAGCATTACACAAAACTAATTGATGTTAACATAGTTTTCACTTCCATAATATTTTTGTTTCCTGTTGAAAATTACAGTTGATATATACTGGACAAAAAANTCTTTGATGCAGAATAGAGTGATGCATTCGTTACTGCTGTCATTTTCACCAACAGAACAATGTGGAGAGTGAGGCCTGATTTATAACTTCCACTCTGCATTGCACTTCACGAAACAATGGCTATTAAAAGATAACTCCCGATTCCAGTGTCTTGACACTTAGTTGGTCATATAGCAGAATACAGATGTAGGGAGCTTGCGTTTCAAGATTATTAAAGAGGCTGTTGCGCATTAATTGATGGTTGTTTGAATGTTTTTGGGCCATTCATTGGATTGCCCAAGAACTTTCAAGGACATATTTTGGAGAATAATTTAACATGCTCTCAAAGCATTAGGCAGTTATTACAATAAAGTGCACAACAATTTCATCATTTCCAACCTGTGATTTTATCTCATCCCTTGTATGAAAACAAATGCTGGTTACGTTAAAATACGTCCAATTTTATGCAGTAGTTATCAAAAGCAACATGGCAGTCAGGTGCAGATGCTTATCACACAGCAAGTTGTTTTCTTCTTTAAAAATGTGAAAACAAAAGAAAAATCCAGATCTAGTTTGGACTAGCATGCACAAAAGTATAAACTAACCACCTATTGGTCGGATGTATTTAATATGTTCATTAGAAAGTAAACTAATCTTTCTAATTCATGACAATATGCAACAATAAAAATTCCAGGTGCAATCTGCATTATTTGATTGATGTCTTAAGGCTTAGTATATATCTGAATGAAAACATTGTAATGCCTTAAAATACACTTGTTTCCAATTTAATTTTAATAAATAAAAACAGTAACAATAGACTGGTGGCATGTATTACGCATAAATAGCTATGGGGGATGGTTACATTATTACATTATGTCTGTGACACAGCAATAATATTTCACAGGGAAGTGGTAACTAACTGCAGTTGGGTATCACTGAAAGATCTACAACAAGCAAACTTTTTAAAGTATCTGCAACAAACAAATGTTTTCAAGTATTTGTAAAGAGAATTCACTACTGACATAATATGGATGGGGGTGCTCCTCATTGATGGCCAGCAGAGACAGATCTTGTCCAGATTTATAGGTGTTTGAAATGCATGAAATAATTCTTCAAGTGTCAGCGACGTTTCAGGTTACAGTACAATACACGGCAAATCAAAAGTCCTTACTCATTCGTCTATATGAGATGTTCAAACTGTTGACTTTTACACATATCAACTCAGTGACAAAAACATTTGCGACGAAAGACATTTCCTGTAATAGCTGCACACTCTCTACAAATATTGTCTTAAAAAACATAATTAATAATTAAAAATTCGATGAGTAAGCACTTCTAATTCACACTGTATATACTCAGAATTATCTCAAAAGTGTGAAACTTTGTTCTTTTTGGTCAAAAGCATTGATATCAAACCACACCGCTGCTAAGTTCTCTGAGACACTATCCGCAAGAAGGGCGCTATATAAATGCAAGTTACTGACGTGAATAGCGCTATATCATATGCAAGGATTATTATTATTATTATTATTGTCGGTAACTTCTGTTTGAGTGAACAGCACAGAAAAATTGGGATGATTTGTAGGGACATCAACAATGGCAGAGCTTGAAAATCTGCTATAATTTTCACAAGAGACAGCACTTTGGACAGTTTTTAAAGATGTGATACATCAATTATATCATTGTGGCACAAAGACATGAAATAAGAGGCACTTGGCTATAGAAAGCCAGCTACTTTGCGAGCTGGCTTGAAATTAGAGACAAGCATTAAAAGTGGTAAATGGTGACCAATTTGCTGTCAGTGGTGAATTTAAAGCACCATAAACCTTGAATCCAGTAGATTCATGAACTAGTAGAACTTAGTTCTCTAAAAGAAAACTCTCACTTCTCATAAGCATTGATGATAACCGGTTTTATAATGTTTTGTAATATCTTAAATACAAAAGCTATACTTTGCTGGTCCAATTGAAGATTCTTCAATGAGAGCTTTATAAATGCTTCTAAAACACTGCTTAAGTAGATAAATAGAGGAAACAGTGAAATACTAAAAGCAATTCAAACAATTTATTATTTAAAGTGACACTATGAATAACAAAATATGTCTAATAAATAAACTTTATCACACATAAAACAAAACTGTCACTTCATGAATCTTCTGAATTCTTTTGATAAGTAGAAATGTTCAAGGACATCTCAGCTTCAAGGCTTTCAATTTACCAAACTAAAGAAAACTAATTATCCTTAGATTTGATACAACATCTTGGATATCATTGAAATCCCTCAAAGCGATTGACAGGGTGTAGCAATTGTCTATTTTGTGGTGGAAGTAGGATACATATGGTTAATTATTAAATGACTGCAAATTGAACCAAATGAACAGAACCACAGAGGGAGGATACAGTCCAATATAATAATAATAATAATAATAATAATAATAATAATCCTTGCATTTGATATAGCGCTTTTCACGTCGGGAGGACGTCCCAAAGCGCTTCACAGAACACACTGTAAAGTGAATTGATTGTATAGTATTGATTGTGGGCGAACGCGGCAGCCAATTGCGCACAGCAATGTCCCACAAACAGTCGTGGATTGAAAATGACCAATTTATTACTGTTTTTTTTTTTGGTTTTTGGAGGGATTATTATTAGGCTCTGTGTGGAGTAAGGAAACTTGCCCAAGGTTTCGCCCTCTGCCTGGAATTGAACTCAGGTCTCTCGCTTGCAAAGCGAGTGCTCTAACCACTGAGCTACAGGACTCCGTATATCTTCATAGTTTTCGTAGTCTATATGTGAACCAGTTAGGGCTTCAAGTTCTTGTGGAAGTAGTCTTACGCTCCACCTTAGCCTGCAAATCCCGAGGTATCAAATTATATCTTTTATAAACTGACATATAGAAGTTTCAAATTATACATCATTATAAAAATTAGTTTTTTGCTATTACCTGCTCGCTGAGTCTAGTACTGTTCATTTGTACAGATGCAGCATGTTATTTGATATTTCCTGCTCTCTTGGTGATGTATGCAGCAACATAGGCTTGTTGCTAAGCAACATCTTCATCTCAACCCAGAAAAGATGCTCATCAACATCGGTATTAGTTCACTCCTTCCTACAATAAGACCTGCAAACCATGCTGACAATACGTCCCTGAGAATTATTACTCCATTTGTATTAGAGCGCGCCCTTTTTGTGGAATGTAGTGACTTCTCACAAAACCACAAACATGTTTTACAGTCTTTGGCAATTCTACACTTTAACGTGTAACACATGATTTTTCTCTTTTTGCCTTTGGCTTTATTCAAATCTTTTGTTTGTCTGATTGGGTTATTGACCAAAACAGTACTTCAACTAAATTAACCAACCTCTTATACAAGAATCCACCCTTGTTTCAACAGAGTCTTCATGTCTCTCGCAAGTAGATGAGGATGTGTGTCTACTGACATTTAAAAATGATGTCTTAGACTGGCAGTTGATCAGTCTTGAATCCTACACAAAGGAAAAAGAGTTATTATGTTAAACACGAAATGCTGAGGAAAGTTGCGACAGGATACATATATAAATAGCAAAATCAGGAGATTCTCTCACAATGGATAACAATAAATAAAGAAAGAAATAAAGAAAGAAATTTTAAAAACGCGGTGGACGGGTATTTGAGGAGGACGGGTTTGCAGGGTTATGGGGAAAGGGCTGCGGAGTGGGATTGACATTACGTTGCTCTTCTCAAAAAGCCGGCACAGACTCGATGGGCCGAATGGCCTCTTTTTGTGCTGTACGATTCTATGATTCGATGATTCTACGATTCTAAGAACTTGCTTAACAGGTGCAGAATAACACAAACAATTAACAGTTAACTAAAAGTAAACTTAAAACCTTACAATGTTTAATGTTTGGAGCGTTACAGCTGGTTGTGTTTATCAAAACAACACAACTAGTGAATTTGAACTGAAAGTCACAGCACTTTACATATTTAGTTCACTAACACGGTTGCACAAGTAACCAGGAAAACCAAAGATAGACCAAAGATACCGCCCTCTATTTAAAATCTTATCCAGAGGATGGCACCTACAAAATGCAGCACTACTCCAACACAGCATTGGAGTGTCAGCCTACTACTGTGAGCTCAAAGTCATGACATTGGCCTTGAAGGCTCAATTTTTAGACTCAGGTGAGAGAGACTATCAGCTGACACATTCATTAACCCAAATACATCCTTTCATTGCTGCTATAACTACTATTATAGTTTCAAGGATTATTCAAAGCAGGTATTATGATAGATTTAGCCTACATTAAATAAATAAAATGCAAAGTAAGCCAATAGATATTTAAATTAATTGTAAACATTAAAACGTTATTTTAGAAATCCTTTTTAAAAAGTGCTTCCGGCTTTAGAGATAGTAACAAATGGAAGGAAGGGCACATCTGAATAGATGTGATAGCATATTATGCAGAATGGTTACATCCTATAGCAAACGCAAGGATTATTATCTTGCAGTTGCCAAACTGGTTATATGACACAAAACATATTTCTTGTAAATGGAGCATCCTCACATCCGTAAATGTACTGCATCAGTTTTCACCACTTTCCATCAGAACATAAATTCTAATTAAATACTGTTCAATCCAAACAAGGCAGTGTAATTCAATCTGTTCATGTTACCTCAGGACTGGGGCTCCTAGTACAAGTTTGCCTCTCGGTCACCAAGTTTTGCTGATAGCTGAGGAATGTTTTGAAAGGGCTGACGAGGCTCTAGTGTAACATGACTTCTCTGATTCATCATCCTGTGTAGAGCTGCACTGCATTTTCAGACGGCGCTGGCGAGGTTTGGGTTTGGGACATTCATCCAGCACAGTACACGTTGTTTCATTTCCTTCAGGTCATCAGAAACAAAATAAAACTTCAATACGATGGAAATGTTAACAACACGTGATTTGCAATCTGTACTCCATTTCATAAATTATTGTTATGTTATGTAAAGCATCACAACCTCTGTTGTATTTCAACCCATTCTATTAATACTAGGTAATGAATCTTTAGGAGACCATGAAGGAATTAGCTTAACAGAAAAACTTACTCAGTTTCCAAGAGAAATGGGGCCATACAGAACGATGGTACAGAGAGTCCATTTGAGAAAGTAAGCAGTGAATTGCAGGAGTCCTGTAGCTCAGTGGTTAGAGCACTCTCCTCGCAAGTGCGAAACCTGGGTTCTATTCCCAGAAGGGTGAAATTTTGGGCAAGTTTCCTTACTCCACACACCTATTTACTTAGCAAGTAGGAAACCTGTTGTTAGTCGATTGGCGGATCGCTTTTCCGAGGATAATAATCCCTCAAGAAAAAAACCCCAATAATAATTTGGTCACTCTAACCCCGACTGTTTGTGCACCATTGGCTGCCGTGTTTCACCCACAAATATACAGTCAATTCACTTTACAGTATATTCTGTGAAGCGCTTTGAGACATTGAGAAGACGTGAAAACCGCTACATCAAATGCAAGGATTATTATTTTATTATAATTGAGAGTGGTTAGTAGAGAACAAAGAGCTTCAGTTACCATGTGAGTATCAGAAACTGGTGGCTGTTTGGATTGTGCTGAAAGAGCTGAGCACATCGGTGGAGCCCTGAGAGAATAGATTGCGGTGCAAAGGCCAGAGCCCACTTATGTCGTGAGAATCCAATCGAGTGAGTTAGAAAAGTGGATTAAATAATAAATAAACCTTGCTTTTGATATAGCACTTTTAAAGTCATTAAGATGTTTCAAAGCACTTCACAACATTTACAGTAAAATGTAGTGACATATCTTTTGGAAAGACAGTTATCAGAAGAAGTTCATCTTGTGAATGAGTTAGTCTGAATCTACAAGATAAATTCTAAGTAACGGCTTCCAGCAGCAGTCACTTCAAGCCTCAGTTTTCTCATCTGATATCTAGGGACATTTGCCTTCAGGGTGGTGGGAGGACAATGTGCGACATGTCCTAAATGATGTTCTCGAGGACCAAGTACCAGGTTTACTCAGCGCCATCTGCTTAATCCTAGTCCTCATGTGAGGGGCTTTGGTAAATAGACGTGCCTGCTGTGAAGCCGCCCCCGCCTCTAGGGTATAGCGACAGGTCAGTGTAGGTCAGAACTCTCCCTCTCTGCAGCCACTTCTTGTGTTTGCCACAAATCCTGCTTGACCCTAAGCTTTGCAAATGGACTAGAAGAATCCCCTCTGCTGTATCCACAGGACCTCGGATCCATAAAGGCCCTGTTTGGACACACAGATCTTGTGTGCCGCAAGCTTGACCTACACTGGGACCTTGCTGTCCTTGAAGAGAGACAAGCACAACCAGAGTTTGCTGTGTGGTTCTTTAAGATAGTGTATATTAGAATCTGTTAATATAATAATAATCCTTGCATTTGATATAGCGCTTTTTCACGTCTTCTCGACGTCTCAAAGCGCTTCACAGAATAGACTGTAAAGTGAATTGACTGTATATTTGTGGGCGAAACGCGGCAGCCAAATGCGCACAGCAGTGTCCCACAAACAGTCATGGATTAAAGTGACCAATTTTATTATTTTTTTGAGGGATTATTATCAGGCGTATGGAGTAAGGAAACCTGCCCAAGGTTTGGCCCTGCCGGGAATCGAACCCAGGTTTCTCGCTTGTGAGGCGAGTGCTCTACAGGACTAATATTCCTATAAAGGCCCTGTCTGGACCTATTCCCATTCGGGGCGAACAATCAGGACAGAGCGGAAACGGAGCCTGGGCCAAGCGATCAGCATAAAAGGAGCGGCTGAGGTAAACTGTCTTTGAACTGTCGGAGCAACGAAAAAAGAAAAAGTGACGTTGGTGTGATGTCATTTTCAACAGCAGAACCAGGGGACAAACGATCGGACAAACTGTCAGAAACTACAACACTGACGGCAAATTAAAACGAAATAAACCCCAAAATAAAAAACTAGATATATTGAAAACACTGTGTGAAAGGATGATGTGGCAAGTGAAATGCGAGGACGGTGACATGTGGGAGTTAATGGAGGGCGGCCTGAGCCCGGGCGACTTCATCTGCAGCAAGTGTCTGCAACTCAGGAAGCTCCAGCTGAGAGTAGTTGAGCTGGAAGCCGAGGTGCAGACACTGCGCTCCATCAGGGACAGTGAGAGGTTCCTGGACAGTATGATGGAGGAAACCATCACTCCCCTGAGGCTCGGGAGATGCTTGCATCCGGTTAATGCTCAGGGACAGGATAGTTTTATCAGTCCTGCAGATAATGGGACCCCTGAAAGAGGGGTGATGGAGCCTTGGGCTGCAAACTTGTACAACGGTTCTGAGGATTTGATGGACCAAACAACTCAGGAGGTGATCACCCCACCCCACACCCCAGACGGAAAATGACTGGGTGACTGTCCGGCATGGTAGGAAGAGGGGACGCGCAGGGCAGAATGCCCCCAATAGTGTAGCTCTCTCAAACCGGTACTCTGTACTGAACATTGAGAGCGTTGATATCTCCAGGGAGGACAGTAAAAACCGATTGGTTGAACAAGGGGACAGAGGTAACAGGAGCAATGCTGTTGTCATAAGGGATACAACAGTGAGCGGTATAGACAGACGTTTCTGTAACAGAAGACGGGAGTCAAGGATGGTACGTTGCCTCCCTGGTGCAACAGTCTTAGACATCGCAGAAAGGGTGGATAAAATTCTTCAGGGGGAAGGAGAACATCCAGAAGTGGTGGTCCAGGTTGGGATCCATGATATTGGTAAAAAAAAGGGCTGAGATGCTACAGAGTGAATATTAAAAGCTGGGGAACATACTAAAGAATAGAACATCCAAGGTGGTGATCTCTGGATTACTCCCCGTGCCTCGGGCAAATAAGTACCATAATGGCAGGATCAAGCATAAGAATGCTTGGCTGGAGAAATGGTCCAGAAAAGAGGGCTTCAGGTTTCTGGATCATTGGGACCAGTTCTGGGGCAGGTGGGACCTGTACCATATGGATGGGATACACCTAAACAGGGCTGGGGCGAATGTCCTTGCAGACAGGCTAACTAATGCTGTTGGGGAGGGTTTAAACCAGTTTTGAGGGGGAAAGGGAATGCAGAGAATGCAAACGAAGAGCTAGAAAATGGAGAAATAAAACAGGGGGGAAATGCAGAACAGGTCAAGTCGGTCTTGGAGTGCATGTGCAATGCACAGAGTTTAGCAAACAAGAGTGGTGAGCTGCAGGCTCAAGTGGTCATAGGGGGATACGATGTAGTAGCACTAACAGAGACCTGGCTCAAACAAGGACAGGAATGGGAGTTGAATATTCCTGGCTATAATGTATTCAGGAGGGATAGGGAAGGAAAAAAAGGAGGAGGTGTGGCATTGTTAGTCAAAGATACGGTTATAGCCGTGGAAAGGGTCGAGGTGCTGGAGGGCCCCAAAACGGAATCTATCTGGTTAGAGTTAAGGAACAAAAAAGGAGCTGTTACGCTGGTAGGGGTATACTATAGACCACCAAATAGTGGGAAGGAAATAGATGAGCAGATCTACAAACAGATCTCAGACAGATGCAAGGCCAATAGAGTCGTGATAATGGGGGACTTTAATTATCCCAACATAGACTGGCAAAACAACAGTGCAAAGGGCAAGGAGGGGGAAAGATTCCTAAAATGCATACAGGACAACTTTCTTGATCAGTATGTTTCCAGCCCAACAAGGAAGGAAGCAGTGCTAGATCTAGTTCTGGGGAATGAAGTAGGGCAAGTGGAGCAGGTTTCAGTGGGAGAGCATCTGGGTAATAGTGATCATAACATCATTAGATTCAGAGTGCATATGGAAAGAGACAAGGAACCATTTAAGGTGAAGATACTCAACTGGAAGAGGGCAAATTTCAGTGAGTTAAAAATGGACCTAGTCAAGGTGGACTGGAAAAAAAGATTGGCAGGTAAAACAACTAAAGAGCAGTGAGAAGTCTTCCAGGATGAGATAGCTTGGGGACAGAATAAATACATTCCCACAAAAGGGAAAAGTAGGGCATCCAAACCTCTCTGGATGACGAAGGTAATTGTATCTAGAATGAAGCAGAAAAACGAGGCGTATGACAAATGTCAAACCCAAGATACAGAAGACAACCAAATAGAATATAGGAAGTGCAGAAGAGGTTTGAAAAAGGAAATAAGAGGGGCAAAAAGATTATACGAAAAAAGTTAGCGGGTAACATTGAAGGGAATTCTAAAGTATTTTACAAACATATCAAGAAAAAAAGGTTAGTCACAGGTAGGGTGGGGCCAATTAAGGACCAAGGCGGAAATATTATTGTAGAGGCAGAGGGCATAGCTGATGTACTGAATGAGTTCTTTGCATCTGTCTTCACAAAATAAGTGAATGCACCAAATGCCGCAGTAAGGGAGGAGAGGGTAGAGGAAATGGATAGGATAAGTATAAACAGAGAGGAAGTACTGAAAAGGTTGACTGCGTTGAAGGTAGATAAGTCGCCCGGTCCAGACGGGATGCAACCAAGGTTACTATGGGAGGCACGGGTACAAATAGCAGAGGCTTTGGCTACAATTTTTCAATCTTCGTTGGACACAGGAGTGGTGCCAGAGGACTGGAGAGTGGCCAATGTGACTCCTCTGTACAAAAAGGGACAGAAGGACAAACCTGGGAACTACAGACCAGTCAGTCTAACATCAGTAGTGGGAAAACTCCTGGAGACTATAATCCGGGACAGAATAAATCTTCACTTAGAAGAATATGGGTTAATTAGGGACAGCCAACACGGATTTGTTAAAGGCAAATCTTGTCTAACAAATCTAATAGAATTTTTCGATGAGGTAACTGAGAGGTTAATAAAGGTAGTGCAGTTGATGTAGTTTATATGGACATTCAAAAGGCATTTGACAAAGTGCCACATGAAAGACTTGTAAGAAAGATAGAAGCCCATGGTATAAAAGGGACAGTGGCAGCATGGATCCAGGACTGGCTGGGAGACAGAAAGCAGAGAGTTGTGGTGAACGGCTGCTTTTCTGACTGGAGGAAAGTGTACAGTGGTGTCCCCCAGGGATCGATATTAGGACCACTGCTCTTCTTAATATACATAAATGATCTGGACTTGGGTATAGCAAGCACCATTTCCAAGTTTGTGGACGACACAAAGTTAGGTAGGGTGATAAACAGTGAGAAGGATAGGAGCCAACTGCAGGAAGACATAGACAGAATGGTAAAATGCGCAGCCACGTGGCAGATGAGTTTCAATGTGGAGAAATGCGAAGTAATGCATTTTGGTTAAAAGAATGAGGGGAGGCAATACAGGCTGGTAATACAATCTTAAGGGGGTGAAAGAACAGAGAGACCTGGGGGTTCAGGTAAATGAATCCTTGAAGGTGGCAGAACAGGTAGATAAAGCTGGAAAAAAGGCATATGGGATACGAGGCTTTATAAATAGGGACATATACAAGAGTACAAGAGTCAGGAGGTTATGATTAACCTATATAAAACACTGGTTAGGCCTCAGTTAGAATACTGCGCCCAGTTCTGGGCACCACACTGTAGGAAGGATGTTAAGGCATTGGAAATGGTGCAGAGGAGATTTACGAGGATGGTACCAGGAATGAGGACCTTGATTATGAGGAAAGGCTAGTGAGGCTGGGATTATTCTCATTGGAACAGAGAAGGTTACGAGGAGATCTAATAGAGGTCTTCAAAATCATGAGGGGATTTGATGGGTTAGAAAGGGAAAAACTGTTTCCACTGGTGGGTGTGTCAGTGACTCGAGGTCACAGATTTAAAATAGTCTCTAAAAGAAGCAGAAGGGAGGTGAGAAGAAATTTTTTCACGCAGCGAGTTGTTCGAATCTGGAATGCATTGCCTGAAAGGGTGGTCGAGGCTGATTCGATAACAACTTTCAAAAACGCGGTGGATAGGTATTTGAGGAGGACGGGTTTGCAGGGTTACGGGGAAAGGGCTGGGGAGTGGGATTGACATTACATTGCTCTTCTCAAAGAGCCGGCACAGACTCGATGGGCCGAATGGCCTCTTTTTGTTCTGTACAATTCTGTGAATCTACGATTCTATGATTCATTTGCAATAGTTTTATGCATGCTCTATTCATAAAAGTACAATGTACAATGTTACTTACTAAACCAAAGATTGTAGTGCAAATAGAAACGTGAAGAGAATTACGTCAATACCAAAAGCAGCCTTAAAAGACTTGAAATGCTATTTCTAACAGCTGCCACAGAGAGTTCAACTTCTAATCCTTTCTCAGATTCATAGCAACAAACATCCGTGAAAGTAAAAGATGATGTATCTGCCTGCTACCAATTTTTTTTATTTCACTTGCTTATAGTTACACAATATGCTATTACATGGAGAGAAAATCATTGGTCTTCATTTATGGATGTTAAAGACCTTTAGGTCATAAACAGGACACAAGGGAATTACGATGGTCCTAGATGAATGAAACAAATGTCTGGAACTGTCTATCACTGGCCCAATTCTATTTTGTCTGTCGGAACGAATGATTTGTTGAATCCTTGGCTGTATTTCGATTAATTCTAAAGCAATAAATATTGTTGTCAACCACTACTGGAAAGTTCACTCGGGTGTAACGATCGGGTGTATTTTTTGTCTAATAGGTTCCTTGTCTCAGGGTATGTGTCACCCACAATATACAGTCAATTGACAGACGTTTAGAAGGCGTGAAAAACGCTATATCAAATGCAAGGATTATTATTATTGTTATAACCAAAACCTCATTAGGCACATGTCACACATACAAAAATGCAAGAAATACCTGGAACTGGAGTTGATTTCATTCTGTGATTTCTTGGTTGAGGTTTAGGCAATTTTTCCTCTTCCTCACTGCCCTTCTCTTCCCATTTGTTACTCCCTTCTAAATTATGGCAAGATGGTAGATTGTAGTCACATTCCGCTGAAACATTTGGACTGTCCTTTCTTCGGCTTTTCAAGAAGGAGATTTTTTGGGGTTTCTCTTCTTCATCATCTGAGAGTATAAAATTGTTCCCAGGGTTTTTCTTCCTACTTGCTTTCCCAGATCTTTTACATTTCTTTGTGCTCATGGAACTCTTCAATATATCTGAAAACCAGAAAAAAACAGTGATAGCATGTTATTTTTTTATTTTACAATATGTCATTTTGAATGCCATATCCCTCTTGTTGCCCCTATTCAGGGTAGAAACCAGAATAAATGATTGGGGGTTCACACTCAATCTTGAGTTGGGTTTCTAACGACTGGAAAATATTTTGTGCTGCTTTTCTCAATCCAAGCAGAGGCATTTTACCTGCACGAGTGGGCTGAGAAACAAAAATGGAAGACATGAATTTAAAGTAAGGAGTCCCCAATGATTCAAAATGGACAGTAATCTATTCCCGGGTTTGGCTATCTATCTTAATGTGTTTAATGATCCCGGTATTATCATCCCTCACCTTAACAGCAAATCAGTTTCCGGCCATTGTTATGCCTCACATTATTTAAAATTGTATCATTATTAATACATGTAAACAGTTAACCCTGTGGGTTTGACTCTGGAGGTCCTCAGAACAGCAGATAAAGTGTATGGTACGTACTGCACAGATCTAAGAGCAAAGTGATGACTATTAAAGAATAGCCAGTTCAGAATAACAACTACAGTTTAAAAACAAAACCAGCAGCTCCTTCCAGTGTTTGCCTTAGCTGAATAGATTCAACTTGATATAGTTTAGGACAGGAATATTCCAGTATTCCTATTGCTTCTGTCAGGAAAATCTCTTCTATAAAGCACTGCATTAATATTTTTTTCATTATCTGGTCGCAGTGAATTCCAAACTTATGACAAAATCCATCAAGGACTGCACAAAAGCCATCGAGGGCTGTAGATATATGAATTCTGTTGGTGTTTCAGGTGGCAGTGCTAGTGAAAAGGTACCCTAGTATAGTTCACAACCTTAAGAAAAAAGGGGATAAAGTTGGGGATAATGTCAATGTCATTTTTTGACGTTATTGAAATCTGTTAATTTTGTTTCCATTTTTTAGAATTACATTCGGTGTTTCATTTTTCATTATATTTTAAACGGAGAGATGAATACAGGTTCACCACATTTAATTCAAGTACATTTTTACCACCTCGACCAAGATGAAATAAACTGAAGCCATTTTCAATGTTGTGTGTTCTCACCATCATCATCACCATCGTTGTTGTCGTCATAATCGTCAAAGTCACTAAGGTAATCATTTTCTTCAACTGCAATCTGCTTTGCCATTCTGGCAGCAACTGCCTTGTGGAGTTCATGCTAAATTAATAGAAAACATTCAAAGTGATGAACTTTCATTTTTGTTTATCTCGGCATCAACCAAAAATAAAAAATTAATCATTGGATTTGATATAGCATCTTTCAGGATGGCAGGCATCTCAAAGCACTTCACAGAATATATATTGTAAAGTGTTATGACTGTGTATTTGTGAGTGAAATGAGTGAAACTAGAAAATGAAAAAATATTTTGGGGAATGGGGCTATGAGATCTTTTTATTAAAACAATATATATTCCACAAAAATGATTAAATAAAAGAAACACACCGTGAAAGAAACCAAAACGTCTGCATGGTTCATGATTGGCTCAAGTGTGTCGTACTCTCACCTCTGAGTCAGAAGGTTGTGGGTTCAAGACCCACATTGGGACTTGGAACTCATATAGTCTAAGCTGACAATTGTTGGAGATGTGACATTAAACTGAGTCTGCTAGTTCAAGTGGACATTAAACAGCCTAGACACTATTCAAAAAAGAGAAGACTTTCTCCAGGTGTCCTTGGCAATAATACTCCAAATCAAAATCGTCAGCCTCGCCTTCAAAGCTCTCCATGGCCTTGCTCCTTCCCATCTCTGTGACCGGCTAACTCCATATTGATCTGCCTGCTCCTTCCGCTCAGCAGACCTGCATCATGTTCCCTGACCAGCCCACCCCACCATCGGTGGTCGGACCTTCAGCCACTCTGCTCCCATCCTTTGGAACTCCCATCCCACAGTCCCTTCATCTTGCTCCCTCCCTTACCTCCTTCAACAACAACAACAACAAAATTACATTTGTACAGCGCCTTTCACATCAGGAGGACGTCTCAAGGCGCGGACAGACAGAGCCACGAACCCGAGCTAGGTTCCGGGTGGGGGAGTGGGGAGGACAGGGGGATAAGGAGGGAGATCGAAAACACGCTCGAAGAGGAAGGTCTTGAGGTGGGTCTTCAAAGTGGTGAGGGAGGGGGTGAGACGGAGGAACTGCGGGATGGAGTTCCAGAGGGTGGGTGCAGAGTGGCGGAAGGCCCGCCTGCCAATAGTGGGGCGAGCAAGGTGGGGGATGTGAAGCAGGCTGGAGCCCGCTGAGTGGAGGGAGCAACAGGGTGGCAGGGGGTTGGGAGGTCGGAGAGATAGGGGGGAGCAAGACCATGGAGGGCTTTGAAGGTGAGGACCAGGATCTTGAATTGTATCCTGTGTGATGGGAAGTCAATGGAGTTGGGCAAGGATGGACATGGGCAGGAGAGGACATGGGCTGCAGAGCTCTGGATGATCTGCAGCTTGTGGAGGGAGGAGTCGGGGAGGCTGACAAGCAGTGAGTTTGCATAGTTGAGCCTCAACGTAATGAAGACGTGTATGAGGGTTTTGGCGGCCTGCGGTGTGAGGGAGTGTTGGAGCCAGGAGACGTTGTGGAGGTGGGGGAAAGCAGAGCGGATCATAGCGCAGATGTGGGGTAGAAAGGATAGTTGAGGGTCAAACAAGCGCAGGCGGTGTAAGAGATACGATCTGAACCAGTCAAGGACAGCGCCGTTGAGGTGAGAGGAAAGGAGAGGTGCTGGATGAAGATAGAGTGGTCGATGGTTTTGAAAGCAGCAGAGGTCAAGGAGGCAGAGGGAGCCCTGGTCCCAGATGGACAGAATATTATTTGTTATTTAGACCAGGTTTCTGCTGTGAGCGATATGGAAGCCCGATTGGAGGGGTTCGAGAAGGGAGTGGCAGGAGAGGAAGGAGTGAAGCTGAGAAGCAAGGACCTCCAGGACCTTGGAGAGGAAGGGGAGGTTGGAGATGGGGCAGTAGGTAGGGAGTAGAGAAGGGCCCAGGGAGGGTTTTTTAAGGATAGGAGTGATGACAGTGTTTTTTAAAGGAGTGGGAACAGTACCAGAGGACAGGGAGAGGATATCAGTGAGTAGAGCGGCAAGGAGGTGGAGCTGGGTAGTAAGGAGTGGGGTAGGGGTGGGGTCGAGGGAGCAAGTGGTGGATTTCATACGGATTATGGTGGTGATGAGAGGAAGGGGAGATGGGTTCAAAGGTGTGGAGGCGTGTCTCAAGACTCTCCTCTTCGACAACATCTTTGTTCACCTTCCTACCCATACTCTCCATCCCTCCTGATACCAACCACCTGTTTGGATCCAAACCCTTGACAGTCCAGCACTTTAGGATGTCCTCCCGACACAAAAGGCACTATACAAATGTAATTGTTGTTGCTAAACTGAGATCCTGTCTACATGATCTGGTGTATTTAAGTGCTCTACCCTGTGTGGAAGGCACTATATAAGTGCAAGTTGTTGATGCGGATGTTCTGTCCTATTCGGAAACCTAAAGGGAGTTTGTCCTAGTTTCCTGGACAACAATCTCTCAATGAGTTGGTTATTCCCACATGGCTGTTTTGGGGCAGCTTGTTTGCACAAAATGCTTTGCGCCTACAGAAACAATCACCGCTTAAATTACTGTAAAGAATTTAATGAGACATTCGGATGTAAGGATTCCTTAAAAGTTATTACTTACTTGAAAAGCTGTTTTTCTAGCAACTTTAGGGCTTTTCTTGTAGTTGTAGGCTAAAGTGGTAGAAAAATCATCTTCATCTGACATTTTTATTATATTTACAGGAAGATCTGCAAGAAACAAAATATCAAATTGAAATGTCTGCATTAAATTCCAAAATATTATTATGGTTATCAACAATAAATATCAACATAATAACATTTTAGTAACCTTACTAAATGCTGTATTAGTAAATATTGAAGAAGATTTTCAACTGTCAAATTAATGTTAAAGAAACTAGTTCCTGTTTCTGCTACAACATAGCCCACAGTTAAAGACTTTGTGATAGACCCTGAATAAATATTCTCACATCCTTTAAGTAAATATAAATAACTACAGTATATGCATACAAAAGGGTGATATTGTTAATTTATTTTTGATGCTTTTAATGCAGAAAAACTGGAAATATGGCCACTGCTTGCAGTGGCAATCAATGAGTGTTATGACAGCACTGTATCCTGTTGATCAAGATGACATGACTGCTTATGTTATAACGCTGAAACAGGCGACAATGTAATTATGTTTACAACTATAATTAACATTATAGTGAGATTGGTATGGCTGAGTATGTGTAATTTGCTGCTATTATAATAGCAATCTCTGTCTCCAGGAATCTTTTTACAAAAGAAAATGCATTAAATTAAAAGATGTAAATAATTTCAAAATGGATTGAATAACTTTTTAGGACCATTTTAATATTCTGTACATTAGAGCTGTATTTATACAAAGGTGTGAAGTACATGTTATTTACTTGTGCAATATGCCATCTAGAGTATCCAGGCAGTTACTACTCTGTAAAACATTACAATCATTTATCATTTTACCCTTAGACATTGCAAAGTTCCTGATAATCTCTAAGAATTCCAGGAATAAAGCTGGGGGAACGGATTTCGAACAAACGTATTTGAATGATTTGTTCAGTATTTGGATCCATCCGACCTTCAGCGGGAAAGAGTTTTATTTTTTGGGGGGGGGGTGGCGGAGCGTGTTTATTTCCCAAGTTTCTTTTCGACTGCGCCTGTGGTCACCGTCCCGTCCCCCCCCCCCCCCCCCCCCCGCCCCGGCTCGGTCCCGGGAACCGGGAGTCCTGTAGCTCAGTGGTTAGAGCACTCGCTTTGCAAGTGAGAGACCTGAGTTCAATTCCAGGCAGAGGGCGAAACCTTGGGCAAGTTTCCTTACTCCACACAGAGCCTAATAATAATCCTCCAAAAACCGAAAACAATAATAAATTGGTCATTTTCAATCTACGACTGTTTGTGGGACATTGCTGTGCGCAATTGGCTGCCGCGTTCGCCCACAAATATACAGTCAATTCACTTTACAGTATATTCTGTGAAGCGCTTTGGGACGTCCTCCCGACGTGAAAAGCGCTATATCAAATGCAAGGATTATTATTATTATTATTAACTGTAAAGTGCTCTGAGACGCCGCCCGGCGTGGAGGGCGCTATATAAAACCAAGTTGTTGTTGTTGTTGTTGGTGGTGGTGGTGGTACACACACAGACACCTATCCCTTTGGTTAAATGTATCCAAACTAAACCGCTGACACACAGACTGGGGATATAGAAACACAGACTGTACTCAGGGTGTGGACAGATGAAACCTGTGCTCAGGATTTGCACATATACATAACACACAGAGACTGCACTCAGGTTGTACACACAAACACACTACTCGGGGTGTACACACACGCACACACTGTACTCGGGGTGTACACACACTCACTGTACTCGGGGTGTACACACACTCACTGTACTCGGGGTGTACACACACACACACACACTGTACTCGGGGTGTACACACACACACTGTAACAAGTGTGTACACACACTCACTGTACTCAGGGTGTACACACACACACTGTAACAAGTGTGTACACACACTCACTGTACTCGGGGTGTACACACACTCACTGTAATCGGGGTGTACACACACTCACTGTACTCGGGGTGTACACACACTCACTGTACTCGGGGTGTACACTCACTGTACTCGGGGTACACACACTCACGGCCTCTGTGTGTGTATGTGTGTGAGTGTGTGTGTGAATCTCCAGGTGAAGCTTCTCGGTCGGTAACCAGGGAACCAGGAAGGCATCATCATCATCATCATCATCATCCTCCAGGTACAGCGCCACCTACAGACCGGAGGCCAGAGCCTGAGTGTGAGAGACTGAGTGTGAGAGAGACTGAGTGTGTGAGAGAGACTGAGTGTGAGAGACTGAGTGTGAAAGAGACCAAGTGTGAGAGACTGAGTGTGTGAGAGAGACTGAGTGTGTGAGAGAGACTGAGTGTGTGAGAGAGACTGAGTGTGTGAGAGAGACTGAGTGTGAGAGAGACTGAGTGTGAGAGAGACTGAGTGTGAGAGAGACTGAGTGTGTGAGAGAGACTGAGTGTGAGAGACTGAGTGTGAGAGAGACCGAGTGTGAGAGACTGAGTGTGTGAGAGAGACTGAGTGTGTGAGAGAGACTGAGTGTGTGTGAGAGAGACTGAGTGTGAGAGAGACTGAGTGTGAGAGACTGAGTGTGAGAGAGACCAAGTGTGAGAGACTGAGTGTGTGAGAGAGACTGAGTGTGAGAGAGACTGAGTGTGAGAGAGACTGAGTGTGTGAGAGAGACTGAGTGTGAGAGACTGAGTGTGAGAGAGACTGAGTGTGAGAGAGACTGAGTGTGTGAGAGAGACTGAGTGTGTGAGAGAGACTGAGTGTGTGAGAGAGACTGAGTGTGTGAGAGAGACTGAGTGTGTGAGAGAGACTGAGTGTGAGAGAGACCGAGTGTGAGAGACTGAGTGTGTGAGAGAGACTGAGTGTGTGAGAGAGGCTGAGTGTGTGTGAGAGAGACTGAGTGTGAGAGACTGAGTGTGAGAGAGACCAAGTGTGAGAGACTGAGTGTGTGAGAGAGACTGAGTGTGTGAGAGAGACTGAGTGTGTGAGAGAGACTGAGTGTGTGTGAGAGACTGAGTGTGTGAGAGAGACTGAGTGTGAGAGAGACTGAGTGTGAGAGAGACTGAGTGTGTGAGAGAGACTGAGTGTGTGAGAGAGACTGAGTGTGTGAGAGAGACTGAGAGTGTGTGAGAGAGAGACTGAGGGTGTGTGAGAGAGAGAGACTGCGAGAGAGTGTGAGAGAGACTGAGAGAGAGTGTGAGAGAGACTGAGAGAGAGTGTGAGAGAGATTGAGAGTGTGTGAGAGAGACTGAGTGTGTGAGAGAGACTGAGAGAGTGAGAGAGAGTGTGAGAGAGACTGAGAGTGTGAGAGAGACTGAGAGTGTGAGAGAGACTGAGTGTGAGAGAGACTGAGTGTGTGAGAGAGACTGAGTGTGTACGAGAGAGACTGAGTGTGTGAGAGAGACTGAGTGTGTACGAGAGAGACCGAGTGTGTACGAGAGAGACTGAGTGTGTACGAGAGAGAGACTGAGTGTGTACGAGAGAGACTGAGTGTGTACGAGAGAGAGACTGAGTGTGTACGAGAGAGACTGAGTGTGAGAGGGAGAGAGAGACTGAGTGTGAGAGAGACCGAGTGTGAGAGACTGAGTGTGTGAGAGAGACTGAGTGTGTGAGAGAGACTGAGTGTGTGAGAGAGACTGAGTGTGTGTGAGAGAGACTGAGTGTGAGAGACTGAGTGTGAGAGAGACCAAGTGTGAGAGACTGAGTGTGTGAGAGAGACTGAGTGTGTGAGAGACTGAGAGTGTGAGAGAGACTGAGAGTGTGAGAGAGACTGAGAGTGTGAGAGAGACTGAGAGTGTGAGAGACTGAGTGTGAGAGAGACCGAGTGTGAGAGAGACCGAGTGTGAGAGACTGAGTGTGTGAGAGAGACTGAGTGTGTGAGAGAGACTGAGTGTGAGAGACTGAGTGTGAGAGAGACCGAGTGTGAGAGACTGAGTGTGTGAGAGAGACTGAGTGTGTGAGAGAGACTGAGTGTGAGAGACTGAGTGTGTGAGAGAGACTGAGTGTGTGAGAGAGACTGAGTGTGAGAGAGACTGAGTGTGTGAGAGAGACTGAGTGTGTGAGAGAGACAGTGTGAGAGAGACTGAGTGTGTGAGAGAGACTGAGTGTGTGAGAGAGACTGAGTGTGTGAGAGAGACTGAGTGTGAGAGACTGAGTGTGTGAGGGACTGAGTGTGTGAGAGAGACTGAGTGTGTGAGAGAGACTGAGTGTGAGAGAGAGACTGAGTGTGTGAGAGACTGAGTGTGTGAGAGACTGAGTGTGTGAGAGACTGAGTGTGTGAGAGACTGAGTGTGTGAGAGACTGAGTGTGTGAGAGACTGAGTGTGTGAGAGACTGAGTGTGAAGAGGTGAGAAGACGAAGTGTGTGAGAGAAACTGACTGTGTGAGAGAGACTGAGTGTGTGAGAGAGACTGAGTGTGAGAGAAACTGAGTGTGTGAGAGAGACTGAGTGTGAGAGAAACTGAGTGTGTGAGAGAGACTGAGTGTGTGAGAGAGAAGAGATAGAAGGTGTGAGACTCGGGGAGTGTGTGAGAGAAAGACAGACAGATGCACCCACACAGAGTGTGAGAGTGTGAGTTTGAGAGAGTCTGCGTGTGAGTTAGACAGTGTGTGTGAGAGAGGAACTGAGTGTGACAGGGAAATGGACTGAGTGTGAGAGACACCGAGAGAAATGGGGTGAGAGAGATAATGAAAAAGAGTGTGTGAGAGAGAGAGAGAGAATATCTGTGCGTGAGAGTTGAGAGAGATAGAGATGGACTTATGATTGACAGATGGACCCTCAGAGAGAGAGAGAGAGAGAGATTGAAAGACAGAGCCTGGCGACTGGAGAAAAATAAATGCCCTGTTCCAATAACATGAGTGTTTGGTTTTCGACCCAAAATACAGTACAGTATTGCATGTTAAGGGTTTTAGTTTCAGGGCTGCCTATATTTGTAAAGTCTTATTTTCCTCTCCTCTTTTGCAGTGCTGCAGGTTGTATTGATTCTCAGTTAGACCACTAGATGAAGCTGTCTGCAAAGACAAATCCTTTACTCTGGGAGGCAAGTTAGAAGGAGACCCATCAACTTTCTTCAACCTAAGTGCACCTCATTATGCCTGGCCACTGGCTGGGTTTTTTTTTCGTCTGCATTCACTAAATTCTTTTTTTTTTTTGGATGTCAGGCTGATTATTGTATGAGGGATGAAAGGGGTTTTGAACCATATTCTGAATTGTTCACTTGTTCACCCACTGGTGAAGAGTGGGTGTAAGGAGTTCAGTAAATAATAATCCTTGTATTTGGTAGAAGACATTTTACAATGGAAAGATGTCTCAGAGAGCTTCCTAGGATTTATTGTGAATTGGAGTGACTGTATTTGTAAGAAAACTCGGAAGCCCATTTCACACAGCAAAATTCAACAAATAACTATATTCTCTAAGATGAGAAATTTGAATACTTGCATTGCAAAAATATCCATCCTTCAAACAGGCTTGTGATCCACAGAACTGTAGACTGGTCACATCATGTTTTAAATTATATATTAGATAAACTAATGAAGAAAAAGTCTGCACAGAATTCTTCACGTTTTGAGGAAAATGTGCAACAATTGTTGTGGTGCCTGAAGTTCACTACAGGTGACTGCAAAAGCAAGAGAATATCATAACATTCTTGCATTTGATATTGTGCCTTTCACATCATGAGAATGTATCAAAGCATTTTCCGATTTACACTAAATTGTAGCGTCTTGTGTATTTTATAAGCAAATGCCTTAGTAATATCGTTGCCATAAATATTGTGGAATCATAGTCAATGCCTATCAAGTTATTTTTAACTGGGTACAAATTGTACAGATAAGATTCCTTCTTGTGCTTCTGTAGGAGAAGCAAAATATCTTTGAGTAAACTTAAGTTTTAGAGGAAGTAAAATGCTTTTTAATTGTATTTTAGTGGATTACAACCTGTGCCATGCAGCACTATGTTCCTAAAGCTGCAGTAAAACAGTAAGTAGGGTGAAACCTTGGGCAAGTTTCCTTACTCCACTCACCTAATAATAATCCCTCCAAAACAAAACAATAATAAATTGGTAATTTTCAATCCACGACTGTTTGTGGGACACTATTGTGCGCAATTGGCTGCCGCGTTTCGCCCACAAATATACGGCCAATTCACTTTACAGTCTATTCTGTGAAGCGCTTTGAGACATCGAGAAGACGTAAAAAGCACTATATCAAATGCAAGGATTATTATTATTATATTATAAGTAACCATAGCAACAATGTAATCTAAAACCATATAAATGACTGTAGCTTGTATTGTCTGGACATAGCCCGGTGAGCACACAACTGTTTGTATTTTGTCAATGCAACTATCGGTGCGGATACTGAACCTAACATTAGAGGGCATTTGAGTTCATCATTTTGTATTTTTTTTAGCTGTAATAAAAGTACTGAGAACTGGGAGCTCGATGAATCACAGTTGAGAGTATAAGAACATGTATTATTAGAGCAAGTAATATTAATAAACACCAACAACAACAAAATTACATTTGTATAGTGCCTTTCACGTCGGGAGGACGTCCCAATTAATTCTTGCATTTGAGCGCCTTGTCACATCAAAACATTGCAAAGTTCTTCATAGTAGCAACTATGTAGGCAAATATGACATCCAATTTTCATACAACAGTGTTCCACTAACAGGCAGGGGACGAATGGCCAATTCAACTATTATCAACGACACTGGGAGAATCTCCCATCTCTTTTTGGATAGTATCATGCATGGATTGTGTCAACATTCACCTGACCCGAATCTTGGTTTAACAGCGCTCCCTCAATTCTGCACTGGAAGGTCAGCTTAGATCGATTAGCTTAAAGTTCCTGACCCAGGACTTGAATGTACAATTTTCTGACCCAGAGACAAAAAGTGCTGCCAACTGAGCCAGAAGGACATGTATAATTGCTATTGAGTGTTGTGACTGTGTTTCTGTAGACAATCTCAGTAAACATTACATTAGAATATACAGCACAGAAACAGGCCATTCGGCCCAACTGGTCTATGCAGGTGTTCATGTTCCACATGAGCCTCCTCCTGCCCTTCCTCAACTAAGCCTTCAAGCGTAACCTCTATTCCTTTCTCCCTCATGTACCTATCTAGCTTTCCCTTAAATACATCTATGCTATTTGCTTCAACAACTTCTTGTGGTAGCATGTTCTACATTCCCATTACTCTTTGTGTGAAGAAATTTCTTCTAACTTCCCTATTTGATCTATTTATGAGTATTTAATATTGATGGCCCCTGGTTTTGGTCTCTCCACAAGTGGAAACATCTTCCCTAAACAATGAGAAGGAAGTTCAAAAGTAAATTGCAGCTAACAATATAGAATCCAAAGCAAGCTTTCAGTTTGTTTGCAAAAAGATAAGAGATTTGGATAAAAAGACTTTGATCGATTTCATCTCATTCTTGCAGAATTAACTATACTTTCATCCAATTAACCTAATTAATCCAGCAAGCTGTTACTTAATTATCCAATTTTCTTTCCTCAACCATCCTTTCTGATCATCTGTTCCAGCAGTCACTTGATCTCAATTTAAGAAACATTTCCCAGCATCTTTACTGAACTCATGCTCTTTTATCTCACTCCCTTGGCAGATTCAGAAATATTTTGCCCTCTTTGTCATTTATGTACTCTGTAATGTTCTGAATAATCCTATTTCTTGGTTAGTCCTTGGGATGTCTTTCTGATGTGAAGGGCTCTATACAAGTGTAATTTGCTGTTGTTTTAATCACATCCCTATGGATGATGCAATTTTGTCTCAATTTCCTTTGAAAATACTATTTCTGTTGATGACTCAATAGATCTCATGGGGTGTGAGAATGACAAATACCTCAAATGGGATTCAGTCCTCAATGATTTCACGAAACCTTCAAGCATATATCGATAACCAAATACTTGTTTTAACAGTGGAATATTATTTTAGCAGCCAGGTAGCATTTAAAATAAAGTGTGGGAATTGTGTTGAACCTCGGCTGATAGTTCACTTCTGTAGCTTGGTTTTGTTGGTTAGCCCTCCTGAGAGGGAACATTTTGTGATGATGGATAGTACTTTATTGGGGTAGGGGGAATATAAAAGGCGCTCAGGGATGACATTATAAACATCAACATTTATAGCTTTAAGCTATTTTTGGTCTACTATCAAGTGGTTATAAGCAGTCCAAACTATAACATCCTCTTCTGCAAATAAAAGAAAACAATGTGGTGACCACCAAGTGAGAATTCAGCATGGAAACACTGGTAAACCTGAAGTGGTAAATATTTTCTTTGTTCAAAAGACCTTAACATTATGTGGAGTGAACTATCCAGGGCCTGGGTTTATGTCACCAATTTCAAGAAGGTCTTTGTATGGTCTCAGCTTCAGATGTGCCAAAGCATTCCTTCCTCCAATAATCCTCTGAGTTATAACACTTCTTCCAATCTTTCACTGAACTCTTCCAGTGGAAATCCTGAGTTTATGCTCCCTTATTACTGATTCATCATCATAAACAACAATAAATTAGATTTATATTTGCCTTTCACATCGGAGGACATCCCAAAGCACTGGACAGTCAAGGATTTGCACCCACCAGGAATAGCAAATATTTTCAGAATTGTTTTCTCTGTTCCCATGAAATAGACCCAATTTGTCAAGCTGTTCTAATAACTATAATCCTTAACTCTAATGTTATCCAACGCTCCTAGATGCTATCAAGCATGAAGGGCACTATATAATTGCAAGCAGTTGTGTGCCTATACTTTACCCTTTTTATTGGCTCTGATATTTTACCTAATGTAATGGAATCTGTAGTCTATGACATAACCAACATCTTATAACTTATTACCTTCAATCTATTGAGCGGTATGGAAGGGAGTAGTGTAGAATATTTGTTTCATTTTGGAACTGGCCACATAATGATCGTTTCCACTCAGTGTTTTCTTATGTTCTAATGTTGTTAAAACATAAAGTATTTTAATATCTTGAGAAATATTTGCATTATTGGTTATTATTGACTTTTGCAAGGTAAGCAATAAGATACGTTTTTGTTGTAAGCGCTCTGAGCCTCCACACTGAGTGAGGGGCACTATTTAAATGTAGATGTTGTTTACATTTGACATTCATAAAGCTTCAAATAAAGTGCTTTTGGTATTTTGGAAAAGTAATTTGTGCAATGGATGTATTGAAGACTGAACTATGTGCATTACACTGTAGTCAATGGTCAGCTACATGTAGACAAGAAATAGGTACAAATAATAATTTAACAGTGGAGCAATGTATATTAGGGAAGCGTTTATTGTCCTATTTTACCTCTGCCACAAAATGGGAATGGGGATTATTACCACTGAAATGCACTGTTATGCTCACACAGATCAGCCAACAGTTTGTATGAAACTTAGTGCTATATGAATTTCTATTGCACTATCCCTTACTTTTGCTCCAGAAAAGAAAGCTTAGCTAAAATGTATTGCCCTATTTAAATCACTAGCCACACATCTCACTATTGTGAAGGTAATATAGCTGTATTTAGTACTATTTTGTTCCACTGTCACCATTTCATTGCCGCCAGATACATTCTCTGGCATATCATGCTCTGCACTGTCTTTACTTCTTCCTCATCCATCCAGGAATCCAGTGCTATTGAACCTGTTAAATATATTCACTGCAACATTGCCTTCTGAGGCTGTGATCATTACTGAGGCTTCAAGGAACTTCTGGCACACAGGCAAGCTTCCATTCTTTCCACTTCTGCTATTTAGTTCAATCACAAACTACTGCTCCGTTCCCCTTCTAGAATCTGGAAGTACAAAGTCCCCGAGGTTTGTACTAAAAACAATCTTATCATCACAAGTTAAGTTGACTGACATGTCAACAAAGTTAGTGTAGTTCACCCCCCACCAAAAAAAGTCACATTTAAGCTTTCACCTTCAGAAGTCATTCATACAGGAAAAATTATATGCTCAAGGGTCATTCTCAGTTTGGCTTCTTTGGTTCCAAGTTCCCCCGTCTTCAGATTCATATTTCTTAATACTGCTGGGTGACTTTTTCCCTCCTTCCTTCCATTTCAGGGCATTGAGGCCAATTGTACACTGTCGTCTGGATGAGATTAATTTATACAGCACACACCTGGGATTGAACGTGGGACCTCACAACTCTGTATAGCTCAGTTGAATGTCTCAACTTCAGCACGAGAGGGGGATGGAGTCTGTACAGGTATTTTTTTAACAATTATTTGCAAAGTCCTCCGGAATTTTTCATAGATGACATTCCAATGCAGAGCTGCAAGTGTGCAGACATTTCAGGGGTGCTGTCCTTCAGATGAAACATTTAAATGAGGTCCCGATCTGCCTGCTCAGGTTAAAGATCTATATCACTATTCAAAAGAGAAGGGAGTTTCCTAGTGTCTTGGCCAGCAAATCTCCAGATGACACGATTGGTTTGGATGAAGAAGGCACTTTGTCCCATTTGACAGCATCCAGAATACCCATCACAGTGTCGAGCGATTTTTTCAAATGAATCCAGCATCCTAACCTCAATCGTCCTTCCTGTTTCCCCATTGCAAAACTAAATACTTCCTGAAATCTGTTGAGAAACTGCCCTTTGAGGCTCCAACCCTGTGACCTCTTGTTCTACGGTTTTGGTCTTAACCGATGTGAAAGGTGCTACGAAAATGTAAACTTGTATTATATTGGTGCTTCCTAAAGCAATATAATACAATACAAATTTTATTTTTCTCAATCCCACTTAACATTTGATATACCTCTATAAGGTGCTCTCTTTGAGTCATCTTTCAAAACTGAGGATCCCTAGCTTGTCTTATCAATACTCATAGCCCATTTCCTTAAACACTGGAGATCATCCTCGTTGTCTCTCAGCCTGAGCAGCCCACTTGTGTCATGATAAAACTGGTCATTTAATTCACTGCTGTTTGTCGGACATTTTGGTGACAGTTGTCTAAAATGCACATTTTATACTTTATGCGACAACATGATATCAAATATCAAATGCAAGCATTCTTTTGTATCTTCAAGCCTCAGAGGTGACTGAAACTGATGTACAGCTAAGTAGCACATCATCTATTCATACTGAAATTTGAATAGCAATATAGATGTAAATATAAAGCAAATTGTACCTACAATATAACTGGGGTCGAACCTGTAGCATCTATTACTTGTTTGCCTTGTGGTGTGCTGAAATAGTCACTCAGTAATTACTACGCAGTAATAGTCAAATACCAGAGCTACTGTCATTATCATATATAATCATAATCTTTGTTATCTGTTGTTGAAAAACTCTTTTAAAAATAAACACTGTAACAATTGTTAAGCAAGAGTAGGATTCGAATGGAAAGGGCAATACTAATCTGGTTGAGGTACTCTTAAACACACTTTGTCGTCTTCCATCAATTCCCAACAGAAAACATTCTAAGCTTCAATTTTTGCAAATATTTATCTGCACATTCTCCGATCATTCAACAGGCTTCCATTTTGAAATAATGATTATAAATGTGTTCATTGGATTGATTACACAAATGTAATTTTGTTGTTTGTTGTTGATTATGCTCACTAAACACATTCAGCAGTTAACTAGCAGAGCTAAACTTTCCAATCTTGTTGTGCATTTTAACTTTCATAAAAAGCCACACTGTCCTTTCTGATTTCCCTTTGATCCACCTATCGTATCATAGCACAGAAGGATGTCGTTCGGCCTATCGTGTCTGTGCTGGCTCTTTGAAAAGAACTATCCAAATCAATCCCATTCCCTACTCTCTCCCCATAGCCCTCCAAACTTGTCCTCCCCAAATAATTATCTAAATTCGATTTGATTGGCTGTGCAGTGCAATAAACCACAAATGTGTTTTGCACTTATGCTAAACGTTATCCGCTAGCACCTAACAACCTGACGAGAATAATAAATGAGCTGGAATTACCAACCACTCATCAATCACTGAAAATTCCTAAAATGATACTGTTTGAATGTAATTGATAGATAAAAAAGTCCTATCTTGAGTCTGTTTTATAAGCACTTGCAGAATTCCATAAAAGGAGAATTTGCACATGTTGTCTTGTTCTTTAAAACAGAGCCCTAACAGTGTCAACTGCAGATTATCATTTTAACCTGAAACAATTTGAACTGAAATAATTAAATCAGCCATACTTCTCAATCGTCCAAATGTATAGAGAAGCTCTGGTTCTGGTATTTCAAACCGTATGCATTGAATTGCAAGTACAAAATAAATTTTAGGAAAATTAAAAAAAAGTAAACATCTTAAAATGAATTGTGGGATAGGCACAGTCTTTGAAGGGCAAAACCCTAGGCAAGTTTCCTTACTCCACACACCTCTGTTCACCTAGCAGTAAGAATACAGTTATTTGT
Organism: Callorhinchus milii; assembly: GCF_018977255.1. Classification (NCBI taxonomy): domain Eukaryota; kingdom Metazoa; phylum Chordata; class Chondrichthyes; order Chimaeriformes; family Callorhinchidae; genus Callorhinchus; species Callorhinchus milii. Next base: position 209,822 of record NW_024704785.1, on the reverse strand, counting down.
CGATTGGCAGATGGCTTTCCGGAAGTGATAATCCCTTCAAATAAATAAATGAATTAATTAATAATAATAATTTGCTCACTCAATCCGCGACTGTTCGAGGAAAACTGCTGTGTGTGATTGGCTGTTGCATTTCGTCTACAAAATATACAGTCAATTAACTTTACATATTCTCTAGCTGAGTTCAGTTCTCTCCAGCCAATGTTTTTTTTCTGTTTTGAATATGAAATTCAAATTTTTTTTACAAAGAATGTAAACAGGCAACTCAGCCCAAACAGTCCGTATCAGTATCTATACTCCACACAAATTATAAATATGACTGTTTGCGTAAATATAAATGTCTCCCATTATTCCATATTTTGCTTACTCAAATTGGTTCCTTCTTTAAGGACATTTTCTTGTTGAGACTTATTTTATTTCCTGTCTTTTCCTGTTCAGAATGATTTCTCTATTGTTTCTCCCATCAATTGCTTTTGAGAATAGATCTTCTGTTGTCACAATATTTTAGCCCAGACTGCAAGAGTGAGAGTCTCGTGAGGCTTTTGGCTTGATATTTTTATGCCTCATATCAGTTCTTCCTGGCCATTGTTTCATAGCACAAACTGACAATAATTTAGCACTAACTTGACAATCTCATTCAAAGCAACAACACAATGATTACAGTGGGGAATACAACCTTTGTTTAGTTAGGGACAGACACTGGAGCCTAAGGCACATGTTTTTGAATTGGGGAGGAAGCTTTGTTCAGTGTATAAGTAGGCTATTATTTAGCCTACTAAATAATTCTGAGTATGTTTGATGCTAATACCTGTACTAAGTGACCAAAATGAGAAATTCAATAATGAGAATAATGAGAAATTATTCAATTTCTCGTTACTAACATCTTTCACATTGATAAGCACCAAAAAGTTTTTAAAATATAATGTGAACTGACACTACATGAGCTTGCTTTACAGCCTCATAACTCTGCTTTACAGCCTCATAACTCTGAAAACATAAATTAATGACCAAGAGATATTGTTAAGAAGATTGCTCACTAGATTTTTATCTCCTCTGAAAACCTCATTAACGTTTTGAGAATAATGTTTCAAAGGATAATGAGAAAGAATTAAATTAGTGCTAACCTTCCCCTGAAATTTTCGTGCAGCATATAACGTAATGCAATTTTACGTATCTTACTTCCAAGAAACAGACTTGAAAACCCTTCAGGGTTTCAGTTGGAATATATTGATACAATTTAGTTTGTATACACAACAGGAGACTCGTGCTTTACAGTGAACATAATAATAATAATCCTTACCTTTGATATTGCGCTTTCACGTCTTCTAGACGTCTCAAAGCACTTCACAGAATAGACTGTAAAGTGAATTGACTGTACATTTTTGGGCAAAATCAGCAGCCAATTGCGCACAGCAGTGTCCCACAAACAGTCTGGATTGAAATGGCCGATGCATTATTTTTTTGAGAGAGATTATTATCAGGCGTGTGGATAATAACACACGCCTGATAATAATCAGGAAACTTGCCCAAGGTTTCACCCTGCGGGAATTGAACCCAGATCTCTTGCTTGCAAAACAAGTGCTCTAACCACTGAGCTACAGAACTCCACTACATTGGATAGTATATTGAATATAAATGCAATGAACTAATATCGTAATGTTCCTTTGAATACATACCCCTTCCAAAGAAATATAATACTTAAAATTCCATCGGAGCCTATATCACCATTTTATGTAAAGATTGAAGATCATGCAAAATAATGGAAAATTTTTAAATTTTAAACTTGCCTGAATTTGCAAGCCAGTTTCTTTTTAAGAACTACAGAAAACTAGCTTGCAAATTGAGATTGAATTTGAAACTTTCCCACAACTCTGTGCAATCTTAATTTTTAAAACAAAATGATCAGATTAAGAACAGCTGGAATTTTGAGCCTGGAATGCACAATTTTGTCAACTTTCCTAATTGACTGGTGATAGCTTTTCAGGATTCCAGCTTAGATTGAGGTCGTTTTAATTTGATCCTAAACTCCTGTGCTTGGTGTAAGACTGATCAGTTGGCTAATTTGTGAAGGCAATGACTCACAGGTATGTTATATCATACAGATCACGCACTTGTAACAATTGATTAAAGAAACCATCAGAGGGAAAGATATTCCATTAGTGGAACTGCAGGATTTTAACCGAAAACTCGAGCCAGGACATGACCAGTGCTGTTACCTCTCCCATCAGGGAATGTAAGGGGTGACATATCACTGCCATCAGCTGAATTGTATTCTGCACTTCCTCTGTCAATTGTGTTTTGGTGTGTTAATGATAATGTCAGTGGACATAGATTAGACTAACTCATTGCCCTTGATGAGCAATCCTTTATTCACTTGCTTAACATTGAATGCTGGCTTCTTGGCATGTGCCCACTTGAGTCCTGCCAACACCACTGTGGGAACCTGAGGTGTGAGTCACACATGAAACCACAATGTCAATTGAAAAAGTCATACCGAATAAACTTCAATGACTGTTCTAATTTTAATGGGCAAGATTGCAGTTCTCTTCCTCTTCAAATCTTCAGACGCTTTGTGATTCTTCACTCCAAACACAATAAAAAGCAACTTAAAAGTAGTAATTTGTCAGACAGACACTGCATGCCTTCCCCTCGGAGAAATATTTGCAGATATTATAGAGACATTATAGACATTATATATACCTCACTGGTGTGTAAACTACCAACCTTGGTTTGAGATTCTAATGGGTCAACTAACTGGCCAGCAAAGAATAAGATGTGGTCCTCACCAACCAATTTACCAACCAGGGATGAACCAGATGGGATTTCCTGTCAAGATTAGTAAACTTAGTGACAACTGAAATATTGCCTAATCTTGCGTTTTAAGGAAACGTTCTTTCTGCTTGTCCTCCTAGATAAAGTATGCACAGTGATGTATTCATTGTGTGACAACTGTGCACTATAACAAGATACCACGCAGTCCTTTGCCAGTGCGTTAAACAAAGATTAACATAGCACTCTGCAATGTGGCAGAGTGCATGAATTCCAAGTGCTTGAATTCCAACCAGCTACTCTTGCCAGTTTAAGTCACTTGTTTGCTGCAAAAGGAATGCTCTTGTTTCCATCTGCCACTCTTCTGAAAAAAAGTTGAGTTTTTTTTGTCTAACAGCAAGAAGGCTTGAGTATCAACAGAGTCTCATAAAATAATACATTTGGCTTGCTGTGATAAAGCCATCCATCTCCGGTAAAACTTTATTGTTGCTGCTTGAAACATGCATCTTTACCGTTGTGCCTGTTGGAGTGATGTTCCTGTACAATTTTAATGATGCATTTTTGTTCCCTCCAGATATAACAACTTGGAACATTTGACAAGTGCACCTATTCCGACAGCTGTTTATATGTTTCGGTTTGTGCCAACAAACTACTTAATGTTTCCCGCACCTTGAATATTGCACACAGTTCTGGTCACCACAACATAAGGGGGTCATGCAGAGCAGAACAACGAAAACAACAATCACAAGACTACATTTGTATAGCGCTTTTCACGTCGGGAGGACGTCCCAAGGCGCTGGACAGGGTACAGCATTTCAGAACCGAGCTGGGGTTGGGGAGGGAAGGGAGGGGAAGGGGGGTGGCCGATGGCATGGTCGAAGAGGAGGGTCTTGAGGCGGGACTTGAAGGAGGCTAAGGAGGGGGCGAGGCGGAGTGATTGGGGGATGGAATTTCAGAGGTTGGGGGCAGAGTGGCTGAAGGCTCTCCCGCCAATGGTGGAGCAGGTGGGTCGGGGGACCTGGAGCCGGCCAAAGCTGGCTAAGCGGAGGTAACGGGCGGGTTGGTAGGGGGTTGGGGGGTTAGTAATTGCAGAGGTAGAGTGGGGCGAGGCCATGGAAAGCTTTGTATGCGAGGACCAGGATCTTGAACTGGATCCTCTGAAGGATAGGGAGCCAGTGGAGTCGTGCGAGAGTGGGGGAGATGGGGTCACGGACAATGATCATAGAATCATAGAATGTTACGGCACAGAAGGAGGCCATTTGGCCCATCGAGTCTGTGACAGAGTCTCTTTGACAGAGCAACTGACTTTTATTAAACCCACTCACCAGCTTTCTCCCCATAACCCTGCAAACCCGTCTTCCCCAGATACCTATCCAGTTCTCTCTAAAAAGCTGTTATAGAATCGGACTTCACTGCCCTTTCAGGCAGATCATTCCAAATTCTAACAACTCGCTGAGTGAAAACATTTCTTCTAACCTCCCCTCTGCTTCTTTTGGTAGATATCTTAAGACTGTGACCATGAGTCACAGACACACCTACCAGCGGAAATAGATTTTCCCCTATCTAGCCTGTCGAAACCTTTCATGATCTTGAAGACCTCTATCAGGTCCCTGGCGTAACCTTCTCTGCTCTAATGGGAAAAGTCCTAACTTCTCCAGCCTGTCCTCATAGCTAAGCTTCCCCATTCCTGGTATCATTCTCGTGAATCTCCTCTGCACCATTTCCAGTGCCTTAATATCCTTCCTGAGGTAAGGTGCCAGAACTGGACGCAGTACTCCAGCTGAGGCCTAACCTGTGTTTGTACAGATTAAGCATAACCTCCCTACTCTTATACTCTATGCCCCTACTAAATGAAGCTCAGTACACCAAATGCCCTTTTTTACTGCCCGATCTACCTGCTCTGCCACCTTCAATGAATCGCTTACTTGAATGCCCAGATCTCTCTGTACGTTCACCCCCCTTAGGATTGAGCTACCAAGCCTATATTGCCTACTATCATTTTTCCTACCTAAATGTATCAACTTGCACTTATCTACATTAAAATCCATCTGCCACATGTCAGCCCATTCCACCATTCTGTGTATGTCTGCCTGCAGTCCGTCACAATCTTCTTCACTATTTACTACCCTACCTAACTTGGTATCATCTGCAAACTTGGAAATAGTGCTCCCTATGCCCAAGTCCAGATCATGAATATATATTAGAAAGAGCAGTGGTCCCAATACCGATCCCTGGGGGACACCCGCTGCACACCTCCTTCCATTGCGAGAAACAACCCATTAACCACCACCCTCTGCATTCTGTAACTCAGCCAGTTCCTAATCTAAACAGCTACTGTCCCCTTAATACCGGTGGGCCTCCAGTTTTTTTTATTAACCTCTTATGCGGTACTGTGTCAAAAGCCTTTTTAAAATCCATGTAAATAATGTCCACCGCATTTCCCTCATCAACCCTCGCAGTCACCTCTTCAAAAAATTCTATTAGATTTGTTAGGCAAGATTTGCCTTTAACAAATCCATGTTGGCTGTCTCTAATTACCTCGTGTTCCTCTAAGTAGAGATTTATTTTGTCCCGGATTACGGTCTCCAGTAGCTTTCCTATTACCGAAGTTAGGCTGACTGGCCTGTAATTTACGAGCTTGTCTTTCTGCCCCTTTTTGTAGAGTGGGGTAACATTAGCCACTCTCCAGTCTCTTGGCACCACTCCTGTGTCCAATGACGATTGAGATATAATGGCCAAAGCCTCCACTACTTGAACCCGTATCTCCCACAGCAACCTTGGGTGAAACCCATCTGGTCCTGGTGACTTATCAATTTTGAGCCCAGTCAATCTTTTCAGAACTTCCTCTCTGTCTATAGTAATCTGATTTATGTCCTCTACCCTGTCATCCAATACTGTGGCAGTTGGGGCATCCGTTTCCGTTGTGAAGACAGATGCAAAGTACTGTTTAGTACATCAGCCCTCTGCCTCCACAACAAGATTGCCGTCATTGTCTTTGATTGGCCCCACCCTACCTTTAACTAACCTTTTTTCCTTTATGTGCTTATATAATATTTTAGGATTCCCCTTTATGTTACCCGCTTTATGATCCCCAAAAGTTTTTTTTAGAAAGGAGAAATTCAATGACTGGAACAGGTTGCCGGGAAAGGTGGTAGAGGCCAGGACTCATTTAAAAAGCAGCTTGATGCAGAATGATGGACAGTAGGTGGATGTTCTGAGGGATGAGATTGGATGGGCCGAAGGACCTTCTTTTTCCAGTCTGATCTTGTGATCTTCTAGCTCTCAGTTTACCAGTAATAAAGCTACTAACTCACAGGTTTCTAATGTTTTGTTTGGTCACTGGTTGTCTGACACATTGCAAAATACCATTGAAATGCTTAATAGAATTGCCGATCTTGTCAGTTAAGTTTTAATTAGCCTTTTTTTTTTGGTTTGCCAGAGCCTGACACATATGGAAATTCATCACCATAATTTATAGTATCTAGACCAAATGTTTGAGAGTTGTACATAGGTATGTATGGTTTCCATTTGTCTGTTAAGGAGTATGCAAATCCTTCCCACTCTTCCAGAGTTACGTACCCTTTTTACCCAATTACAGAAAGTATTAAGTAGAGGTTGGCAAGAACCAATGCTTGGGAACCCCAGAATATGAATTGGGCTACTGCTAGAGTTTAACCAGCTAAAGACCATAGCTTGCCAGTATGAATACATGCAAGCTTTCTGTTGCCTCTCCAGCTAGAATCACTATGATCAAACTACGATGTTATGAACAATTTGTAACTGAACCAACACTTGAAACCTGTGGAGCAGTAGCTTCACAAGCTTCCCGTTCCAATGGCACTATTTGAAAATCATGCAATGAAATATAATTGTGGCCTTCCATTAGCTGATAGTATTTCCTTCAGGGACCGATAAAGAGCAAATGATAGTTGCAATAAAAGTACAAGATTCAAGAGTAGGGGATCTGCTGAATGCAAAATTCACATTTAAAACAGCTGGATCAAACATGATGAGAATTTCAAACAAGAGGAAGCTGCGATTTGTTGAAATGGAAGAACACTTGAGGAAAATAGGCAGGTGTATGATACCCTAATATATTGAAGATAGAGATGAAAGCAGAGATAAAATTAAAAATAACTGGAATCATCATCTGACAGAGAAAAATGGGTTAATGCTTTCATTACATCCAGGCTCGACTGTGCAAACTCATTTGCTTGTCGGCCTCCCCAACTCCTCCCTCCACAGGCTGCAGATCATCCAGAACTCTCCCACACTAGGCTCCGTGACCCTAATAACCCCATCCTCGCCCGACTCCACTGGTTTCCTATCACACAGAGAATACAGTTCAAGATCATGGTTCTCACCTTCAAAGCCCTCCATGGTCTTGCTTCCCCCTACCTCTGCGACCTCCTAACCACCTACCATCCTGCTTGCTCCCTCCGCTCAGCATGCTCTGGCCTGCTTCACGATCCCCGCCTCGCTCGCCCCACTTTGGGACCTTCTGCCACTCTGGCCCCACCTTCTGGAACAACATCTCGCAGTCCCTCTGCCTTGCCCTCTCCCTTGCCACCTTCATGACCCATCTCAAGACCCTTCTCTTCGACCGTGCTTTCGATCTCCCTGCTTCCCTCCCTGCCCTTCATCCTCCCCGACCCCGACCTTCAGCTCGGGGCCATAACTCTGTCTGTCTAGCGCCTTGGGACATCCTCCCGATGTGAAAGGTGCTTTACAAATGTAATTTTGTTGTTGTTAATGTTTTGGGTGTGACCTTTCAATCTAAAACGGGCATTGCAACAGGTTTTCTGCTCTGTTGTACATCACATAACACAATTCCATGAATCATCCATTCCTACCTCAGAACAGGTTATGGTTGTGAACAGGTAAATACAAATAACTTGAGACTAGTCTTGCATATAAAGAAACCTACCTGTACCAGCAATTCATTTCATAGCAGCCAAAATGTGCATAGCATTTTTCATCCCATGATGTCATACTTACTCAGATTTCCACTTATAAAGGGCTACCTTGTAGACTTAATATAATAAATTTAACATTTGCTTTACCTGTTTAATAATAATCATAATTCATTAAAACACAAATAGTTAAAACATTTCCCTCCGTCAGAATGCAAAAAAGGAAAGGAGTATTCCCTGAATGAGAGGAATAGACTTGTGAACTAATTCGAGACTTCTGCCAATACCATCATTGATCTATCTGGCTGCTCAGACGGTGGCAGACATCCTTCCCCCTATTGACTGTTGGGAGCACAGAACGACTTGCAATAATCACATGGATAACCCTAACCCCAAAGGCAAGTCACAGATTTCTGTTAACAGATGGTCCAGTAACTCTGTTTCAGAAAATGATGCTTAACTCTTATTTGAGCACCTGCCTTGAAGGGACAAAGCTTCCGGTGATGACACCATGTGGAATACAATTTAGTGCACTAAGTTCAAAATTATGTTGAATCTTGAGTTTCAGCTACAGCAGTTGAACACAGTTGAATATAGACTGGATTATCCAGTGCAATAACGTGGAGTTTATAAAACAGAAAATATGGATAAATATAAATATTGTTGAAGTGGTCACTTATATTGAAAGTACGTGGGTAATCTTCAACAACATGTCCAGCGCCTTGAGACATGTCAGATTTGTTAATGCTCCTGTGAGCTAATCTTACAAAAATGATGGCAATACAGAAGTCATTTTAAATGTAGTACCCATCCTTTTATCCATTGTCTGCATTTCAGTGGTGACCTTATGTACTTATGTAGAGTATTAAGCTTCCCATCGTTAACTTTGCTTCCTTAATTTCAGCCTAATTTAATATCAACTATTCACAAACCCTACGTTCCCTTCCATAGTTTACTGCATTTCACTGTTCATTAGGCACACCTTCAAATTCTATACGTTTTCTACAACACCGAACACTACTTCATTTTAGCACCACTTTTGCTGCCTCTTTTCCCTTCAACAATGTCCAGCAGGATCTTAAGATTATAAACATCCACTGTGTTTTCAGGACCTGCGTGCTTGTTCTCTTGCATAATTTTACAATTCAAATAGAAAACAGCTCTTATCTTACTTAACAGCTTCCTCCTATACTTCTGAACTACAATACAAGTAAAAGGAATAGCTGCAGTATTTTTGTGTGTAAGAATGGAATGAATACACCCTCAATATGAAGGTAGGTGCTCCTCATTGCTGTCCTCAACAAGTTCAGAATATTTTCAGCGCCTTGGGACGTCCTCCCTACGTGAGAGGCCCTATATAAATGTAATTTTGTTGTTATTGTTGATGTACTTCAAACCTTTAACACCACTTTAGCAATTAACAGCTGTTTATAATATAATAATAATAAATAATAATCCTTGCATTCGATATAGCTCTTGATCAAGTCTTCTAGACGTCTCAAAGTTCTTCACAAAATATACTGTAAAATGAATTGACTGCATATTTTGTGGGCAAAACGATGCAACCAATTGCACACAGCAGTGTCCCACAAACAGTCATGGATTGAAGTAACCAATCTTTTATTATTATTTTTTGAAGGAATTATTAGCCCCAGAAAGGTGATCCGCCAATCCACTAACAACCGTGTTCTTACTTACTGCTAGTGGGCGCTATAAAAAGCACAGAGGCGTGTGGAGTAAGGAAACAAGCCCAACATGTGGAGTCCTGTAGCTCAGTGGTTAGAGCACTCGCCTTGCAAGTGAGACAACTGGGTTCAATTCCAGGCAGGGTGGAAACCTTAGGCAAGTTTCCTTACTCCATATGCCTAATAATAATCCCTCCAAAACAAAACAATAATAAATTGATCATTTTCAATTCACGACTGTTTGTGGGACACTGCCATGCGCAATTGGCTGCCACATTTCGCCCACAAATATACAGTCGATTCACTTTACAGCATATTCTGTGAAGCGCTTTGAGATGTCGAGAAGACGTGAAAAGCGCTATATCAAGTGCAAGGATTATTATTGTTATTATTACGCCCTGCTAGGAATTGAATCTCTTGCTTGTGAGGCAAGTGCTCTGACCACTGAGCTACAGAACTCCACAATTGTTTATATTATACGTATAAAAAGAAACACCACAAATAACTTCAATCCAAAATAAACAGAAAATGCTGGAATATACAGCTGATTAGTCAGCATCTGAAAGAGAAAGATAGTGGAGGCCACAGGCAAATTACACAGGAGAACAAAGCAACAGCTTAAGACTTAACACAGGCAAAGCCTAGAGAAACAAAAAATATCAATTTGATTAGTGAAAAATACGATTCGACTGTGTGACCTTATAAGGTAATCGACAGTCAAAAGGGGCAAATGAAACACCGTGCGTATTCAGAAAAATAACTTAAAAAGGTCATGGTTCTAATAGCATTTTTGCGTGACTCACTGGTATGAAAATCCTTGGTGTGTTGTTAAAATTTATGACTTTTTTTTGTCATAATGTCTGTCAGATTCTCAACTGCTTGTACTTAGTTTAATTAATACCCATTTGTCTTTTCGAAAAGGATTTTAAATAAGCTAATTACTCAACTTGGCAAAACTCTCAGTGTTGGAAGCTTTCTTGAGCACTCTGGAGTTTGAGCTTTTCTTTCCTGAGCCCTGTATAACACATTCTTTACAAACAGATAGATCAGACCTGCATATGAACGATGAGTGGCGTCCTGTGCCAGTACGATAGTATGGTTGGTAGCAATTTTCACCTCTAAGTCAGAAAGTTATAGGTTCATCAGGAATTGAAGTCATATTGTACTTCTGTGCAGTATGCAGTAAGCATTCCAATGCTGGAGAAGCTGTCCTTCTGATAATACATTAAATCAATGTCTTTTTTGGTTCAGCCAGGTGTCTAACACATGGGGAACTATCACCATGCTTAAGGGTATCCAAACCAGACTGAGAATTCCTCACATGTATTTATGCCACCGATCATTAGAAATGTGCATGTGTCGGGAAAGGAATTCACACTCTCTCCTTGGAGGGAAACACCCAGTTTGCCTAATTCTGGAGATTATTACACGTAGGTCATCAAGAGGAAAGGCTTAGGGACATTACATTGATAGCAAGTATTGATTCCACTTTCCTCAAATACATCTCAATCAGTAACAATTGAAGTGTTGTTTATATCCAGGATATCTCTGTTTATCTAGCAATAAGTAGGAACCTGGTTAGTCGATTGGCAGATCGCTTTTCCAGGAGTAACAATTCCTTCAAAAAATAAATAAGAATGAATAAATAATAATAATTTTGTCACTCAATCCATGACTGTTTGTGGGTCACTGCTGTGCACAATTGGCTGCTGCATTTCGTCCACAAAATGTACAATCAATTTACTTTACAGCATATTCTGTGAAATGCTTTGAGACATCTCGAAGACATGATTATATGCTATATCAAATGCAAGGATTATTATTATCATCTGTGATACATTTGTGATTGACACATGGGTCTGTATTCCATGGTACTACAAGTATTGGCACAATGCTGACAATAATTTCAATACTTCCAAAATTTTCTTCCGTTTCAATTGGCTGGTATTCAAGTGCCTGGTATTAGAAGGAAAAAAAAACTTAGTTTTCTGTTCTGATCAGTGTTCAGTGACCTCGGTTTGAGGAAGGTGATGATATTCAGTGTGGATAGAATTGGACTCAGCCATGATGCCAATCTTCCTTCCCCCCACTCCCCGCATCCCATGAGTTAAATAACTTGCCAGCATCCACTTTTAAGCCACACACATGAATAATGATGTCTTAGGCAGGGATTGGAGTGGGTTTAGTGGCCATTAGGTGGGGGAAGACAAGGGAAATGGGTGAAAAAAAGGAATGCAGAAAGATAAATAAATGATTGATTTCGATCCGAATGACTTTAATGACATCAGGTGGAAAAAATCCCCATAGTAACCAGATTGTTGCACAACTAATAACCAAGTTCATTGCTCATTTCAGATGACTTTTGGGTTCTCAGTATAGTTCAGCTCACACTTTTCTCATGGCAAAAATACTTGTAGTGAACAGTCCTGCCAGGGATGGACTCAGTTTGTTTAATGTGAGGAAGCCAAGTCCATAACAAAGCAAAATAATAATCCTAGCTTTTGATATAGTAATGTTACACAGAACAATCCATCCATCATTACAGTGTCCAATTGCAAATTCTACTTGTAGGACTCAAAAGGTAATTTTTAATCCCCAATTGTCAAGTCATAATTTCAAAAATGTATTTACATTAAAATAACTGGGGTAGCTTCATCTCAATCTAATTCAGTATGTAATTCTTACCTATCTATATCCTAGATTCAAGTTGAAGTGTGCTAGAGGGTCTATATATGTATTAATAGTCTAATATTAGTTCATGTAAAGCCACTTGCACTTAAGTTACAGCAATGTAATTGCCATTCAACAATACAAAGTATAATTTGCAAAGAAGTACGAGACAGTAGATTATACTAAACATAAGGTTACGGCTCAAAATATGAGGATAAAGTGGTTTGCTCTTCAATATATAATTATTGAAAAGTTGTTGTAAAAAATACATTCCCTGAGGTTATTAGTCTGCTGGTGCAATGTGACCCCAGAGGGATTTTAATCATAGCCTCAACTCAAGCAGAGAAATTGCATGACCAGAATATCAGCATATCAGTGAAATACTTGAAGCTTGGCATGATCAATCTCTTTGTAATTCAATCTGCATTGAATCTGCATTGTAAAGTAGAGAACTAATTTTCTGAGGTATGTCAGAGCTGTGATAAGATGACTAAAGCGATTATATTGATTTGGATTGCTCAGTAAATATGCTTTTTCTGGAGAGGACGAAAAGTGATCTCCCTGTTCAAACAATCACAACAATTTAATTTCCACATGAAAGCTGATATTTAAATATTTGATACCATTAGAATATTTACAAAAACAGTATTGGTTTTCCTTTCATCAGATTGCTTTAACATACGTAAGTAGCAGAAAATAAGAAATTGTGTGTCAGCCTGCCTCATTCTTGTCTCTGAGTCAGAGTTGTGGGTTCAAACTCCACATCACGACTTGGAACTCAAAGTCCAACCTAACACTCCAGTATAATGCTTTGGGATGTGCTGCATACTTCAGAAAAGACGTCAAGTCTACCTGATCAGGTGGATGTTGAAGATCCGTTGGTACAACTCGAAAAGTGAAGGGAGCTTCTCCTGGTTTTCTGGTTAACAATCCCTCAAATAAATTGATCATTCACCTAACGGCTGTTCGTGGGATATTGCAGTGTGCATACTGGCTGCTGTGCCCACTCACAAAAAACAGTCACTGCACTTTACAGTATATCCATCAAGTGATTTGGGACATCCTCCTGATATGAAATATCAAACATCAAATATAAGGATATTGTTTTGAGCTGATCTTTTCACTCAAAAGAAGGGAATTATGTGCATTAAGTGTAGATTAATTTTGTATAATGAATGATTTGTTTCATCTTTGTGAGCAGTAAATGTATTTATTTATGGTTGAGAGTGAGATGCTTGCCCAATGAAAAGAGAGGGTGATTGGATTCAGTTTTAGATACTCATTTGTTCAAGAAGGATATAGGAAGCTTGCAGGGAGTTTCTAGTACTTGCTATCCACCAGTGAGGGATTAAACAAGCACTTTATCAGATGTCAAATGACCAACTCATGACTTCCTCCTTGGGGGAAGGGTAAGTGGAGGATCCTTGAAGCTGAGCTGACTCCAGGGTGATGTTCATTATAATGGAATATCAGAATGAAGCCAACCCTCTGTGGCAGACTCAGTAGTCCAGTTTCTGAGCCAGGTGGGTCTGCAGGACTCCAGGGCATTGTTGATAACAAATCGGCTAACCTGGCTCAGTGGCAGGACTTGGAGTGGTAGACTGCGACAGGGATTCTTCCCACTCAGCTCCTGTTAATCCTGCAAACCATACCCCTAGCAGTGGTCCTAGCTGGACAAGCAGAGGGAAAGCTTGCTAGACCGCACATTCAATGGCAAGCTATAAGGTTTTAGCTGGTTAAACTCCAACAAAATCCCAACACATACTCTGGGGGCCCCAAGCCTTGGCTATGCCTAATGCTCTTTGGAATTAGGTAAGCAGGATGCATCCTTCTGGGGAGAGTGTGTGCATTCCAGTAGAGACACAGGAATTTCCAGGTATAGGTGGCAGGCATGGAACTCTCAGTCTGGCTTGGGTATTCTTGGGCATCTCACTCTCAAACATAAATAAATACATTTACTGCTCACAAAGATGAAACAAATCCTTCATTATACACAATTAATCTACACTTAATGCATGATGATAAATTTCTGCATGTATTAGACACCTGGGTGACCAAAAACTAAAAGGGATATACTTGGGTTGGAAAGTGTCCAATGATGATTCATTTGAAATAATCCCTGTGTTGAAGGATCTTAGCTATGAGGCTGAATAGACTTAAGTTGTGTTCCTTAGAAGACCTGTTAACTTGTGCATTTCTAATTAAGATGTTTATATTTCTGAAGGGATTTAACAAGTTTACACAGCATATTGCCCTATAGCATATTGTCCTATAGCATATTGGTTAGAGCACTCAACTCGCAAGCATGAGGATCTGGGTTCAATTCCTGAGTAGGACGAAATATTAGGCAAGTTCCCTTACTCCATACGCCTCTGTTCTCTTCAACCGTGCCTTCAGCTCTCCTCTCGACTCTCTACCCCCTCCTCGCTCCCTCCCTTCCCTCTCCTCACCCTGACCATTTCCCCCCTGCTCGGGTCCCGACCCAAGTGTCCAGCGCCTTGGGACGTCCTCCCGACGTGAAAGGCGCTCTATAAATGAAATCTTATTGTTGTTGTTGTTGTTTACTTAGCAGTACGTAGGAAACCGGTTGTTAGTCGATTGGCGGATCGGGTTTAAAAATCCCTTAAAAAATATATAATCATTTATTCATCAATCCACTACTGTTTGTGGGACACTACTGTGTGCAATGGGCTACCATGTTTCGTCCGCAAAATATACGGTCAATTCACTTTACTGTATATTCTGTGAAGCTCTTTGAGATGTTATGAAGACATGATAAGGCGCTATATCAAATTCAAGGATTATTATTGTTATAAATTGGAGACAGGAAAGTAGAAGTACTAGAGGTCAGGGTATTTGAGATCTATGGCAATAAAAAAGGAAAAAGAAATTAAAAGACCTGCCATAATGTTCCTAATTGTCAGAAAAGATTGACAGAATATTCTCTTGTTCCTATAATCATACATGACCTGCTCCTTGGTCTCTGCCAATGTCACTTTGAATCAAGCCACTGGGATGTGAAATTCCTTTGTTCAGTTAAATTGCTAATCTTGGCAGTGTTTGTTTATAAATGAGAAATCCCATTCCCCATACACATTGTCAAAGACTTTACCTATCAGTGAAATTTGCACACTCGTTTCTGAGGATGTCAAAGAATGTGAAGCAATAAATAAAGCAAATAGGATGCTGGACTATATTGCCAAATCCATTGAGTTCAGATGCTCAAAAGTCATACTCAAGCTGTATAGTGGTCTGGTCAGGATACAATGCGAGGGATCCTTGACGGGAAACTGATGACGGTTCTGTAGTGGTATTTTATTTTGGTCAGCCAGGTGTCTGACACATGCATAACATAACATAACATAAAGTGTAGGAGCAGGAGTAGGCCATTTGGCCCTTCGAGCTTGCCCCGCCATTCAATCATGGTTGATCTTCTAATCTAACTCCAGCTAATAACCTCACCCTGCCTTATCCCCATATTCCTTAATCCCTTTTGCAATAAGAAATCTATCTATCTCAGTCTTGAATATGTTCAAGGACTGAGCATCAACAGCCCTTTGGGGTAGCGAGTTCCATACATTAATTTCCATGCATAAACCCATCACCATGTTTAAGGGTATCCAAACCAAGCCAAGAATTCCTTGCAACTCACCTACACATGGAAATTCTAGGGACAGATTATTGGAATGGAATGCACAATCTCTTCTTGGAGGGACACATCCTGCTTAATAATAATAATAATCCTTGCATTTGATATAGCGCTTTTCATGTCGGGAGGACGTCCCAAAGTGCTTCACAGAACACACTGTAAAGTGAATTGACTGTATATTTGTGGGCGAACGCGGCAGCCAATTACGCACAGCAATGTCCCACAAACAGTCATGGATTGAAAATGATCAATTTTTTTTTATTATTGTTTAGTTTTTTTTGGAGGGATTATTATTAGGCTCTGTGTGGAGTAAGGAAACTTGCCCAAGGTTTCGCCCTGCCTGGAATTGAACTCAGGTCTCTCGCTTGCAAAGCAAGTGCTCTAACCACTGAGCTACGTGACTCCACAAGGCGAACTAAAGATGATGACCAAATGTACGATCCAAGAGATCTGTTTTAGAGACAGGAAGGGCAACAAGATTATCATTATCCACTTGTGCTTTTATTTTAGGCACAGTCTTCAAATCTACTGTTGTCACTGCATTGACTAAATATTTACATAATACATTCTGAACACGCAGAAATATTCACGGGTGCCAACCTGGCTCCGTTCATAGGACTCTTGTATCTGTGTCAGAAAGTTCTTGGTTCAGGTCCCATATCAGGCCTTTGAGCACATAGTCTAAGCAACATTTCGCTGTAATGCATGGGGATTGCTGCATTGTTAAAGACAATGTACTTCATAGGAGACATTAAAATGAGGTCCGATTCTTCAGATGAGATCTGTAAACTGAGGTTCCATCAGCCTGTTCAGATGGAGGTTAAAGATCCCATCACACTATTTGAAAAGAGAAGGAAATTTCCCCTTGTGTCCTGGCTAACATTCCCCCCAGGTAAAAGTGACATTCATGGCTATTTGTGGATATTGCTGTGTGCAAATTGGCTGTTGCAGTTTTTGGTCAGCTGGATGCTTTGAAGCTGGATGCTTCAATTCATTTACAGTATATTCGGTGAAGTGCTTTGAGACGTTTCAATGACGTGATACATATATATAAAATGCAAGGATGATTATTCTATTATTAATATTATTTCATTGAGTATTTACAATTTGTTCAGGCGAAAACTATTCTGTTCCTGGTTTGTGTAATATTAGAGGGCTGTGGCTGCTTCTGGAAACCTAGTTTAGCATAAACCCCTTACTCCAGGAGAGACATATAATAGGAGAAAATCAAGACAAAAGATAAGGCTTTTCATTTCAAATCTCCATACTTTAAATACTTTATCAGATGCATTCTAAATGTCTACTGAGACTCATAAGACACTTCAAATCAGCTTTAGAAATGTAGCTAAAATGGATTTAACCTCCTATTTTCTGTAATCTATTTCTAAATTCTCACCAAAAGATAATTTTCCTTTCATCCAACATGGCATCTGCAGCAGCTTGCTCTCACAGAATGCTTTTAACAAGATGGCTAAATCTGAAAATGTAACAGGTGTAAAATTGATTATTGATTTCTTTGGATCCTCAAAAGTAAGAACTTGGATTTTGGAAAACTCACCAACATTATGTTTGTTTTCTTTTCAAAGCATAAAATATTATAAATATAATCCATTGATCATGATGTTGGGATTGATCTTTCATCTTTCTTCTCTCTCAGATAAAAGGTGCGTTATTACTGTAATATCTTTGTCAGCTTGAGTCACCCCTATTCTGCCACGATTTGTTGTAGGAGACAGCATACATTATGTATTGCTTCAAAATACGATGTTATCACTGAAGAGAAAACCTTTCATGTTTTAGTATTGTCAGAATGAAGCTTGACATGAAAGACCTGCAGCCAAAAACACTTGCTTAGCACACAATGCATTGCAGGCCCAGTTCTGAGGAGCTAAAATATGAATAAAGGTTATCTGCTTTGCTGGGAAGATACTAATTATATTCAACGAAGCATTACACTCACACAACACTCTTTCGATATGCCCTCCAAAAGTAGTCTTTCCAAATATTTAGTTACCCTGCAATTCTCAAATAGTCAACATAAAATAATTTTTGATTATTTTGAAGTTAATGCACTTTTTAAAAAAGAGACTAAGAAAGGGAAGAGGCCAAAGGGAAATAGTGGAGGAGGAAACAACTGGACAGGAAAAGGAAAGCCTTCGAAACTGAAGAAGAAAAAGCAGAGTGTTTTGTAGAAGGAACCGAGGGAGATTCACCATAATATACAAGATAGAACACCTCAGATCAGGGATCATTACAATCCTTATTTGCAGGAATAGTCAAATACATTCCACCCAGGAGGTTTTGATGCTAATGAGGATGCACAAGGCAATGCAGTCACACTGGTGAGTATGAAACAAATGGTGCCTTGGCCTTCATATCCAGAGGGATAGAATGTAAAAGTGAGGAGGTGATGTTGAATTCATACAAAATGTTGGTTAGACCAAATTTTGAGTATTGTGTCCAATTCTGGTCTTCATACTATTAAAAGGATATAACAGTGATAGGAAGAGTATAATGTAGGTTTACAAGGATGATACCTAGGCTGGCAGGTTACTGCCATCAGGATAGAATGAATAGTTTTGTCACGAGAAAAGAGATGTTTAAGGGGAACAAATAGAAGTTTTTCACATTGTGAAAGGGTCGATAAGGTTAACATAAATAGGCTGTTTTCACTGGTTGGGAGACACAATTCTAAGATAGTGACTAGAGGATCTAAAAGAGAATTTAGGAGGAACTAATTTACGCAGAAGTTAGTGAAATTGTGGAACTTGCTGCCTAAAGCGGTGGTTGAATCGGATAATATAGATGCATTCCAGAGGAAGCTAGACCTTCACATGGGGGAGAGGGTAATAGAAGGATATGGGAAGGAGTAAGGCAATAAGTGGAGACTCATAAGGACTATAAACACGATAGGAACTAGTTGGGCCGAGTGGCCTGATTCTATGCTGTACCTTCTTTGTAAATCTTAGTAAACACAAAGGTTAAACAAGTGCACATATCATAGTAAACTTGAAAAGTATCAAAATATATATTGCTAAAATAACACGATATAAGAAGTACCTTAATATATTGGGCTATATTGGGCGTGAAGTCCTGTAGCTCAGTGGTTAGAGCATTTGCTTTGCAAGTGAGAGACCTGAGTTCAATTCCAGGCAGGGCGAAACCTGGGGCAAGTTTCTTTACTCCACACGCCTAATAATATTCCCTCCAAAACAAAACAATAATAAATTGGTCATTTTCAATCTACGACTGTTTGTTGGACACTGCTGTGTGCAATTGGCTGCCGCGTTTCGCCCACAAATATACAGTCAATTCACTTTACAGTATATTCTGTGAAGCGCTTTGAGACGTCGAGAAGACGTGAAAAGCGCTCTCAAATGCAAGGATTATTATTATTATAATGTTTTATCAAACATATGCTTTGCCAAACAAAAATATCCCCATAGATTCCAGGGCAAAACTAATAAAAAATGTCACTGTCCTGAAGTAAATTGCTAATTTCTAGTTTAATACTTATCTTCTGGATGTGTACATAAACATTCTCTAGCAGATACATCACAAACAGCCTTGTCCTATTCCATATGCGGTTTTGTATGTGTTCCTCCGTCACCTGAAGGTGATTTGGCCTCTCTGCCATAGTCGCTCCTGCACCACTGCCAAGATACCGATGCCCACCTCATTCCTACACCATGATCTCCTCCTCCACAGGAAGATAATGATGCCATTAATAATAATCCTTGCATTTGATATAGCGCTTTTCACGTCGGGAGGACGTCCCAAAGTGCTTCACAGAACACACTGTAAAGTGAATTGACTGTATATTTGTGGGCGAATGCGGCAACCAATTAATTAATTAAGATGAGCAAACTCATGCAGTTTTGATTGATCATGTCTCTATCTATCTCCTCTTCTCACCATATCCCTCAATGCCTTCTCTGTCAGGTAGTGGCACTACCTGTATGATTGCATGAGAGCAGGGAACAAGCAATTAGTCACTGCGCTTACCTGAGAAAATAAACATTTGTATCTGATTTTCTACAAATCAAAGATATGCTCAGACACCAGTAAACAGAACTGGACAAATGGACTGAATTACGTGATTTAGTTGAGGATGTCTTCATATAATGCCTTAAAACAACAGAAGTCATGATTAAATAGGATGAACATAAAACCTCATAGTAATTGGTAAACTAAAGACGATTAAAAAATATAACAGCAATGTATAAGCAGTATTGATATGATGGCATTTCAATAATAATAATAATAATAATAGAATTATGTGAGAGACTGGCACATTGATACCACTAACACATCATAAAAAGATTGAAATTCAAACTGTGTTGCTTTCAATCCTTGGCAAACTGAAACGTGAGCCAACCAGTGCATTCAATACAGAGTAACTGAAAATTAGTCTAGACCCTCCATCTCACGTTTTTAAAAAAACATCTCTGAAATAGCTCACTATGAACTCAGCACAGATGAAAATAAACACGTAGACAAGAACATGTCAGTGCTGGTAACATACTACCTCATTTCGAGCATTTGTTATCGTGATCTGTTCTTGACCTTCCTTAGTTAACAAAATGGAAAGCTGACAGTAGTTTATGCTTTCCAGTGATGTCACTTTTTCCATATTTTACCAGTTGGGCTTCACAGTACAGCTAATATATCTTACTTTAAACAAAATTAAAAAATATTTAAAACAGGGTAAATCATGTTCTGTTTTGTGAGATAAATGAAAGTCATACACAATTTCTATGAAAGTACCAGAAATAGACTATTGAAAAAAGTTGCTGTGAATATGTCAACTATAATTTGTATGGAACAGTAAACATGTCTATTTTTAGGAGTACAGTGTGCAGTTCCTTTGCAGCTGTTTCAAGATCAGAGTTGAGGAGGTTAAGGAATAATCTAATTGAGATCTTCAAACTGATAAAGTAAATAGCCACGGCAGACAGGAAGTGACTCTTTCCACTGAACACGAGGGTTATAATCTTAAAATCTCTGGAACTCTGCCTTATTCCCTCTTCCTTGGCCATTCTTTATCTATCATGGAGTCCTATAGAATAGTGGTTAGTGCATTTGCCTCGCAAATGAGAAGACCCGGTTCAATTCCTGGAGCCCGGTGAAACCTTAGGCTAATTTCCTTATTCCATATGCCTCTGTTTATCTAATAGTAAGTAGAAACTTAGTTGTTAGTTGATTGGCGGATCATGGTAAAAATTCCTTCCAAAAATAAATGTAGTCACTCAATCCACGACTGTTTGTGGGACATTGCTGTGTGCAATTGGCTATCATGTTTCGCCCACTTTCAGTCAATCCACTTTACAATATGTTTTGTGAAGCACTTTGAGACGTCTCAAGGATGTGAGGCGGCATTATATCAAATGCAAGGATTATTATTATCATCTTTAAATTCCACCTTAAGACATAACTCTTCGACCATACCTATGGTCAGCCCCCTCCCAACCTCTTCTCCCTTGCTCACTGGGTAATGCTCCATGACACTATCCTGCTTGAAGGGCACTATATAATTGCAAGTTGCTGTTGTAAAATTAAAGCTAAGATGGATAATAATAATAATAATAAACCTTGCATTTGATATAGCACTTTTCACGTCTTCTCGGCATCTCTATACGCTTCACAGAATAGACTATAAAGTGAATTGACCATATATTTGTGAGCGAAACGAATATAAGTGAATGCAGAAAGTAATTCTTCTCAAAAAGGCTATGAGAATATGGAACACACTGCACCAGAAGGTTATTGACGCCATGCTGATTGAGATGTTTAAAATGAGGATGCATACTTGGAAAGTGAGGGAAGTGTAGACAGATATGTAGAAATAGGAAGAAAAAGATTATAAAGAGTTGCCTTGAGCTAATAAAATGGAACAGTGAGAGGTTCACTGTTTTTGAGGATATTCTCCATGTCTTTTGCATAGCTAAAAGCTTTGTTTATATCCTTTTGAATGATTCAGGAAAGAATCAAAACTTGGGTAGACCAAGTAAATTAATTAACCATCAATCTTTCAGTAATGAAGAAAAGTAAACTCACATTCAAAAAATGTTTCTAGAATTAAACACAAAACACAAAGTATATTCATATTGTAGTACAATGTTTCATAATGTTTGTACAGGGGTGTAGTTTAATAATGTCCACTGGACTAAATGCTTATGTAATCATTTAATCGTAAACAAAATAAAGGAGATAAATGTAGCTGGGTGGAGAAATAGGTTTGTTCCAAATGGTCTAATCACTTTTCTGTGCTCTAATGTTTTGAAGTTCTCAGATCATTATCAAGGTTAAAAAATAAATGGATGACTATGAAATGAGAATGTGAGCACTTTGGCAGTTCTTGATATTTATATGTTGTATTAAATTATTTCAGAGTGCAAGAAAGATGACTGTAGGGACTGTAAAATCTAATAAATCATAGTAAACAGTGAAAATTACACTGTGATTTGTAATTCTCCAGAAGTGGATGCTGTAACTAAGAATCAATATATATTGAACAATATGTGAATACAGCAGTGAAAAGAGCAGGTAAGGTTCTAATGTAACTTAATGTAAAGTGATTTATTATTAATTTTCACCTGTTTAAAAATGGTGATTACAGGTAATTCTGTGAAGTGCATTGAGACGTCCTCCTGACTTGAATGGTGCTAAATCAAATGTAAACATTATTATATTTTATGATTTTATAAACAAGGAATTGGTTTTATTATTGAGTCATGAGTTAGTAGTGAGATCAAAAAATGGTGGTTCACAATGGGTTTTACAAATGGATACTAACTGTCACAAAAAGAGAATCCTGCCAATAACTAATAGTATGACACAAACAACTGGATGAACTTTGCAATCTATTTCTAGCACTTCAGAGTAGGCATTGTGTGAGATGACACTTGCTATTTGTGTATCTGCGAGTTGTTTTAGTAAATCCCATTACCAAACTACCACTTATTGACCCCATTGTGAAATTTCCATATGTTCCTCAATATTTGTAAATTAGACATGTGGGACATTTTGAACCAAGTGCTGCAAAGTGCATGAAATTAATAATTCTGCTCTTTTGTGATTTGTGTAACAGTTGATGTTGCGTATAAAATGTCATATGCTAGTTCATTTCCTCTCCAACGTAAAAGCTTCTATCATGCCCTTTTGAGAATTGTTAGACTGAGTCACATTTGAAAGCCGTGTTCACTGTGACGTTCTCTCTTTTTATCAGTGCTGTGCTGTGTGCTAGCAGCTAAAACTGCTTGTCTTCTCTTGAGACTGCATTGATGAATGGCCAATCCAGCAGATCATCATGAAAGTGAATTTGGTTGCAATGAAACTATTTAAATTCATGACATGCCTTGCAGAGAAGTTAAGTGTGAAAAATCAGCTCTGTAAAAAAGTAGATAATAGGACAGGCTATATTTAGTCTTGGTAAATTCACTATCCTGCATTCATTTGATCACAGCACACAAAAAAGGCCTTTGACTCTGAACTGAGGGATATGTTTTTCTATATATAATATAATAATAATCCTTGCATTTGACATAGCGCCTTTGAGATGTCTCAAAGTGCTTCACAGAATATACAGTAAAGTGAATTGACTGTATCTTGTGGTTAAAACACGGCAGCCAATTGCTCACAGTAGTGCCCCACAGATAGTCCTGAATTGAGTAACCAAATCATTTTCATTTATTTTTGAAGGAATTATTACCCCCGAAAAAGCGATCTGCCAATTGAATAACAACCGGGTTCCTACTTACTGCTAGGTAAACCGAGATATGTGGAGTAAAGAAACTTGCCCAACGTTTTGCCCTGCCGGGAATCGAACCCTGTCCTCTCGCTCGAGAGGCGAGTGCTTTAACCACTCAGCTACAGAATCCATACAAATGTGAAAGCAATAATAAAACATTTTAAATGTGGTGCTCTTCTGTGGGATTGTAGCCCTGGTAAATCAAAGATTATTTCGATCAATTGTCAGATACGAACATAAGAATGTGCAGAACAAGAATATGCCATTCAGCTCTTTCCACATACTCTCTCAACAACCAATAATGCTGGGATAGAAATGTAGGGCTCAGACAATATGAATTGCATTGGAGACAAACCCTTGAAACTGCCTGGAGGAGATAGTTTCAAGAAAATAATAATATTTGATATAGTGCCTTATTATGTCTTCGAAACGTTTCAAAGTTGCTTCGCAGAATATACTATAAAGTGAATTGATTGTATATTTTGTGGGCAAAACGCAGCAGCTAATAGCACACACTAGTGTCCCACAATCAGTCGTGGATTGAGTGACCAATTTTTCTTTTAAAGATTTATTACCCACGGAAAAGTGATCCACCAATCGACTAACAACCAACTTCCTAGTTATTGCTAGATAAACAGAGACGTGTGGAGTAAGGAAACTTGCCCAATGGATCACCCTGCCGGGAATCGAACCCAGGTCTCTCACTTGTGAGGTGAGCGCTCTAAAATATATTTCTTCCACTATAGTTTCGGTCATTTTTTCTCTCCCTATCATCCTCAGTTCTCACCCCAGTTCGGGTACCCATCCTGTATTCTAAAATGCTTTGAGACATCCTCTCAATATGAAAAGCATTGTAAAATATAAATTCTATTGTACTTTTAATGTTCAGGAAATAAAAGATTTTGCTCGAAAAAATAATAAATTTTGATCCAGAAGCTAAATTTTTCACTGTATTTGCAAAACTATTCTTTGAACAGTAATTGTAGATTCAGCTGTAGATGTGTAAAACATTCAGGAAAACAAAGCATGTATTGGGGACATGTAGTTCAGTCTTTTTGCATTATTGCAGTTTGATGTACATTGTGTAGGAAAATAAATCTCAAATACTTTGCAGTTTGGGTTATATTACACTGAAATATTCAGCGCCGATTGTTTAGTTCATGAGAAGACATATAATAAAATCCATGTATTGTAATATTTGTACTGGTTGATTTCATTTTATTATCAGATAATAAGAGAGAAGAGAGAGAGAAGTAGATGGGTATTTGGGGAGGACAGGATTGCAGGACTATGGAGAGAAAGCGAGCCAGTGGGATTGAGTTGGATTGCTCTTTTTGGAGCCAGCGCAGACACAATGGCCCGAATAGCCTCTTTCTGTGCTTTATGATTCTATGATTCTATGATTCTATAATAACAGATATTAGTACCATCCCAATCTCACCGATTCTAATTAGTAGCAGTGTTGAATTTGTTAGGCAAGACAAGAAGATGTGTGAAATGCTACATGGATAATGCTGTTGTTAAGTCTCTATGTCATCCAGTGTGCAACCACTCAAGGTGGATTTCAAGCCCAGGATATATGAACACGTGTTCAGAAACTCAGACTCCACATAACGCCTTCCATCAGCTGTTTCCCCAAGCCTTAGAGTTTCTTCATCGGCTATCTGATGGTCATCTGCCTTCAGCGTATCGGGAGGGCTTTTATAGCACATCATCTGAATAATATTTAAATTCACAAAAATTTATTTTGATGCACCAGCAATTTTACTTACTTTATTTTCAGTTTCTGTTCTGGGCCAATAGATTACATTTTGTAGCTTAAGTCAACTGGCATATGTAGTGCACAGATTTCTTCCATATACATGGGTTAACTACCTTCCTGTGAGGCATCAACAACTGAAAAGACATTGATCAGCTGTGTATGGACATTGAACACCAGGAAACCCAGAACTGCAAACATAGCAAATTGTACCTAATAACTGTGACTTAGGTTTTTGCAGAATTAGTGCCGTAAAACAAAAAATGCTGGTTAACACCTAAAACAAAATAACAACAACCGAGCACCTTGTTTGTGCCAGGATTAGACACCGCGATAATCATTGCATTGCTTCAGTTCCACTCTCTGCATACTGGAATAAACCTCTACTGATAAACAGTTGGGCTATTTAAATATTTACCAATGTCTCAGAACATGAAAGACATACATACTATAAATAGAATGCAGCATAGAAAGCTGTTGAGTATTACCTAGAGAAAACAGACCACTTTTCGAATAGCTTTCTCATCTGTCCAGAATTCCTTGTGTCCCTACTTACTGGCCTTGAAATTGCATAAAAAGCCGAATTGAAATTTTACTTCTCATTTAAATAAAAATACTTTTTGGTGGGTAACAAAACAGAGATTTCCTACAATGATTAGTTTTTTCTCTAGCATAGATAGAATAAACCTTTAGGGCTTTTGTACCCATTCATACTCTGATGCAAATGATTGAGGGCGTGTTTGCATTACCACATGCACTACCACATTTCTTTGAGGGACCATACATGCTAGCCAACCTTAATAATGATGTAGGAAAAGTACTCATCAGGAAAACAGCAGGATAGTGGCATTTTGCAACAGAAAAAACAACCTCAAACCTTCTCCATGAAACCCACATACATCACACCAATTCAGGAGAACTCAATTTAAAAGCAAACTCAGGTCAAAGTCAAGATCTTATGGGATATGAAACATAAGGGTGATAATATCAAATATGCACTTTACATCCAGAGGTTTGTTTTCTGGTGTGAGGCATTATTTATGCTGCTATTTTCTAGAGAAGTACTTGCATTCTGAGCTAACTGTGAATCAATGAATAGAACAAGATCTTCTGCCAGGTCTCTAACGTTGAACATGGACTGATTTGCTATTAATATGATCAGTTTATTCTGAGACGAATATCGTTCTTTTGCTGATTTTATTCCTACGTTCTTATGTATAAGATTCTATTTATCAAGTATAGTTGCAAATAATCCTTGCATTTTATATGGTGCCTAATCACAAAGTCTCAAAATGCTTCACAAGGTTTTAGTATGAAGTACAATGACTCTATATTTGTGGGCAAATGCGGGAAGCCATTTATGCACAGCAATGTCTCACAAACCACTGTGAAGTGAATAACAACAACAAATTACATTTGAATAGCACCTTTTACATTGGCAGGACCTCCCAAGGTGCTGGACTGTCAGGGATTTGGACATGAACAGGGGTTTGGGATCAGGAGGGGTGGAGGGTAGGGGTAGGAGAGTGATCAAGAGTGTGGGTCTTGAGACGTGCCTTGAAGGAGGCAAGGGAGGGGGTAAGGCGAAGGGACTGTGGGCTGAAGTTCCAAAGGGTGGGAGCAGCGAGACTAAAGACTTGACTGCTGATGGTGAGGTGGGCCGGGTGGGGGATGTGGAACAGGCCGGAGTCTACTGAGCGGAGGGAGTGGTTAGGTTGATATGGTGTTAGCAGGTCACAGAGGTAGGAAGCAGCAAGGCCTTGGAGGGCTTTGAAGGCAATGATGAGGATTTTGAACTATCCTCTGAGGGATGGGGAACCAGTGGAGCTGGGCATGGGAAGGGGTGATAGGGTCAAGGAGCCTGGTGCGGGAGAGGACACAAGCTGCAGAGTTCTGGAAGATCTGCAGCTTGTGGAGGGAAGAGTTGGGAAAGCCAACAAGCAGGAAGTTGGCGAAGTTGAGCCTAGATGTAATAGATGTGGACGAGAGTCTCAGCGGCTTGACGGGAGAGGCAGTGGTGGAGCCGGGCGATGGTGTGGCTGTTTTTAAGGAGGTGGGAATGGTGCCAGTGGACAAGGAAAGGTTAATGATGTCTGTGGTAGAGGGGCAAGAGGTGGAGCTGGGAGTTAAGGAGAGTGATAGGGATGGGCTTGAGGGAGCAGGCAGTTTCATATGGGTCATAATGCTGGTGAGAGAGGACACGTAGACAAGTTCGAAGGTGTGGAGGGAGGGATGGGGAGGGGCTGCAGTGTGAGGGGGAGGAGGGAGGTGGTAGCAGTTGGAAGGGCAGATGCAGCTGATCAGATCCCCTCAATTTTTGAAACGAAAACTGAGAGGCTGGGAAAACTCAGCAGGTCAGGCAGCATCTATAGAGAAAGGAAACTGAGTCCATGACCCCTCGTCAGAATGCCGTGTTTTGTCCCCTCAATTTTTATCTTGATTTAGCATCTCCTCGCAGTTGGAGGAGAGGATGGGCGAGGCATGAGAGAGTGGGTGGGTATTCAAGACTGAGAGAGCTGGGAAAACTCAGCAGGTCAGGCAGTATCCATAGAGAAAGGAAACTGAGTCCATGACCCCTCGTCAGAATGCCGTGTTTTGTCCCCTCAATTTTTATCTTGATTTAGCATCTCCTCGCAGTTGGACGAGAGGATGAGCGAGGCATGAGAGGGTGGGTGGAGGAGCCGGTAAGTGGTGGAGAAGAGGAACCTGTGGTTGTCCTTGGCCTCAAAGATTATCTTGGAGAGAAGAACGAGGGATTTGGGGAGAATGGGAGGGATTTGGGGCAAGGTCTGAGAGAAAACCCTTCTCCTTTCTCTAAGTGCCGTGGGATCTTTATTGTCCACCTAATCAGGCAGATGGAGCCTTAGTTTAATGTCTCATCTGAAAGACGGTACCATCAACAATGCAGTGGACTCACTACATGGCATGGTTATCCTAGACTGATATCAAAATCTGCATGTGGGGCTACCACCTGCAATTGTTTGACTCATAGGCAAATATGCTATCAAGTGGAATATCCAGGAACACAACAACAACTACTTCAACAACTTGCATTTATGCAGTGCCCTTCATGTGGGATAGTGTCTCAGAGCACTTGACGCAAAGATCATGGTTTATATTTTCTATTAAAAGGAATTGTATGACCTTGTTGGAAGCATCTTCTGTATTTGCAATCTTTGAATTGGAAAATATTCTCTCCCATGACCTCTACTGGCATGGTATTTCACAACCTGTCAGCACTGGGTCTATAAACCAGAGATGCTGCATTATAGTGCAAGACCTGAATAAACACTTTCCTTTCAGTGTTCTTATCTACAAATATGCAGGTTTTCCAATAATATAGCTGTTCAACCTAAGTTTAATTATTGTCAGTTCCTCGTCGCTACAGTACTAAGCCATTAAGGGACCAATTAAAGATACCATTCAGAGATAGCTTAATGGAGCTGAATTGTACTTTTTTGGACTACCTGATAACATCGTTCTGACAGTGTCCCATGCTGGAAGTCATTCCATCACATTATTCAAATTTTAAAACATTCTTGTAGGAAATAAATTAATTCCAAGATAGTTACTTTGACAGTGAACATGGTGATTACTCTGAATAAACCCAGACATTTCTAAATTATTTTGACAGGCATTTCTAAAATTTTTTTTGTCCGTTGGGGATCAGTATATGAAAATATGTTTTGGATTGATTGGTGATGATTTTCCATGTACATGAATAAATAATGCATCAAGAATAAAGGCATGAAAATGCCATTCATGTTATGTGCTCCCAAATTCCTGTGCAATAAACTGAAGGATAAACAGCATTTGTGGGATAATATGAATGAATATAAATTGCACTGATAGATTGTTGTTTTCAAATCATTGAGGTCCACCTTTTTTTTACTTTGCAAGAGTAGCTTCTTGGCACGAAAGCTGCATCGATGTAAAGGTATCGATGGACTTTCTGTCCGGAGAATTTTATTTTTTACACAGACAACAACAAATTACATTTGCATAGCACCTTTCATGTCAGGAGGACATCCCAAGGTGCTGGACAGTCAGGGATCCACACCCTAGCTGGTGGTTGAGATCAGGATGGGTGGAGGGCGGGACGGGTAGGAATAGGAGGTGACCGAACACACAGTTGAAGAGGAGGGTCTTGAGACGGGTCTTGAAGGAGGCAAAGGAGGGGTGAGGCGGGGAGACTGTGGGATGGAGTTCCAGACACAGTTATATTCCCTGCATGGATTGATGACTGATTTATTAAGTTTGCATAGATGTTTTCAGACAAACTTTGAATCGTTTTACTCAACATGAGTCCATCTCCTGTGAGCTGGTGATAAAGGTTTGGCGCATTGAGCGACGTGCAGAGATCTGTGTGGCTCTTTGACAGTGTGGACCCCTAGAGGAAGGTGCCATTCAGGGAAAACAAGGTAGCACTATGACATTTTAGGTGTAGATCCTTTTATCTATAAATAGCGAAGCTGCTGTTTATCAAACATTAATATGAAACAGTCTTTTTTGAACATTAAATTTAAACGTTCACCACTTTAAAGATTTATACAGGGAGTGGTAAGTACCATCAGATTAATGTTTAAAATTGTGTTTGCTCTTCCCATTTTGAATCTAACAGTGACATTAAAAGTAAAAAGGCAACGTTCAAAGTACACTAAGTGGGTGCTCTATATCTCCAAGGGAAAGTTGAACTTTTCTTCAAATGGAATAATTGGATTTCATTTTCAAATGCTGTATGAAATTATTCTCACTTTAGGCAGCATCTAAAATGATGATTTTTTTAACCTTCATAATTTCAACATATTATTGGTTTTGCAATTGGTGATGCCAACACTGTTTTTTCTCTTCTGTTCACTGGGAGATTCAAAGGGGAAGTATGATAAAGAGCTGGTGTGAATGTTATATTTGTATTAGAATAGCTCAGTTCAAAGCAGAGTCAGAACTGGCTTAGCATTTCTTAAAATGTGCTCAAAGTAAAAAAAAAAGGTTTTTTTTCTTTTTATGCAGAATCACTTAGTGGAACGAAATTCCCCTGTGATATAAATAACAGAATGTGCTTCCGAGGTTGGGGTTGAAGGATACTATATCCTGCTTATAGATATGGAGAAATACCCTGCAACTGACCATCATCAACAACAACAAATTATAATTTTATAACACCTTTCACGTCGGGAAGATATCCCAAGGTGCAGTCACCCAATTTGGTCCCGAGCCGGGTGTTAGAATCAGAAGGGGTGGAGGGCAGGGAGGGTAGGGGGTAGGAGGATATACTGTTTATATTTTGATTTTGAATGGATTATTACCTCTGGAAAAGCGATCCATCAATCGACTAACAACCAGGTTCCTATTTACTGCTAGGTAAACCGAGGCGTGTCGAGAAAGGAAACTTGCCTAATGTTTTGGTCTGCTCGGGAATCAAACCCAGGTCCTTGCTCTTGCGAGGCGAGTGTCTAACCACTGAGCTACAGGATTCCAAGGATCTCCCCTTATTCCCCTATGGGGAGGGGTGGCTGCAGGAGGAGAAAGGCACTTGCAAAACATTTATATAACCTTTCATATAGGGAGATACAATAATAATAATAATAATACCTGAGCAAAGTGGGAGATGGAGGAGGGGAGGAATAGGAGAGGAAAGGGGCTGTGAAACATTCCACCTCCAAACTCTTGTGGGTCCAAATTCCACACATCTTAGCCTGTAAGATGATTCTGTCTTAAAATTTAAGAGCAATGTAAAAAATTCTTAAATTTCAACTTAAAAAGAAATGCATTCCAAGTTCTGAAGTTACAAGTCTGCGTAATGTTAAATTTATTGCAACAGCTGTATTACAAGTTGAAAAATCTTTCATTAAGTCCCAAAGGCTTCCCTGATTTGTTAAACACATCATTTAAGATTAAAGTATTTCTGAAAGTTCTTGCTAAAATTCTAAATGTAGGCATTTTTGGGGTCAGCTGGGTGTCTGATCACATGTGGAAACCCATCACCCTAGGGTATCCAAACCAAACTGAGAGTTCCATGCATCCCACCTACACATGGAGAGTCTAGAGATATTGCCAAACATGCTAGCTCAGCAAACATGCCTCTTATCTCTGCCTCATCCCTCCTCCCCCCGCGGAGAATAGTCACTAGTTAATCATGTGACATCCCACGAGCAGACGAAAAGCCATTCATGTGCACCAAGATATGGGAGCCACACCTTGCCTCTGTGAACTAAAAACAACAACTTGAACTACTTATAACCTATCACAGAGGAAAATGTCTCTAAGTGCTTCTCAGAGACAGAAATAGAACCGAAGCAGGGTGGGATATATGTAGAGATATAAGAAACAAGTCATAAAACATTCCACTTGTCAAGTGGAATCAGTATCATTTCATTGACAGGATGCTAAGTAATCCTGCAGACATAACCCAAACCTCCCTCTTTTTAGCCTCTTGGACCCATCCTCTCACTGACAACATGCCCCAGTCGCACTGAACTTTAGTACGAATCTAATGTAAAATTGGCATTGAATCAATGTTAAAAATACAGTATAAAAACAGTTCTGGGTGGGCAATTTTCTTATGATCATTGCAGAACAGAATTATTACAAATGTATGTTACTTCTGTGTAGGAATTTCTTATTACTTTTGAAACCTATCCAAAAAGCTCTGATTCATTGTGGAGCATTTGGTTATGTAAATAGCATTGCTGGTGATATGGAGTAAACATGCTTCCATGATTAATGACAGCAATGACCGGTCTTGCTGTTTTAATGACATATCCCTGGGTTATTTATCATTTTAAAGTGAAATATTTTCCTCACAATAGGTTTGCAGAATGTTTCTGGAAGGAATTCCCTTCTTAGAATCCACCTGAAGCAGTTAATAGCACTGTCAGCAATGCTAACAACGTCTATAAAGTGAAACAGCGGGAATCCATGTTACGACCGTGAGTGTTCACTATATACATAAATGATTAGGTTTCAGGTATTGGTGGTGGGGTTTCAAAATTTGCAGGTGACACCAAATTGGGAGGGACATGGTAAACAGTGAAGGGGATTGCAGAAGAATGCAGGAAGACACATATAGGCTACCAGAATGGGAAGACAGAAACACAAAATATACAGTCAATGCACTTTAGAGTATATTCTGTGAAGTGCTTTGAGACATCTCAAGGATGTGATAAAGCTCTATATCAAATGCAAGGATTAACATTATTATATTACTATTTCTGGTATAAAAGGATATAACAGCAATAGAAACAAAACAGCTCAGTTTTATAAGGATGATACCACAGTTGGGTCTTTTTTTTCTGGAGACATTTAAGTTGGTACCTTAAAATTATAAAAGAATTTGACAAAATTAATATAAATAGGCGGGTTTCCACTCGTTTCAGCGTCCGTTACCAGGACACAAGTATATGATAGTGACTGGAGGATCAAAATGAGAATTTAAGATGAATTACTTCATACATTGGGTTGTGAGATTGTGGAACTCGCTGTCTCTAGCGCTGGTTGAATCAGTTAGTACAGAGTATTCAAGAAAAGCTGGACCTTCAACTGAAGTAGAGGGAACTAGAAGAGTTTAGGAGAGAGTAAAGGAATGGGTGTTGACTCGTGTAGAGTGTAAATTCCAGTATGGACTGGTTGAGCCGAGTGGCCTGTTCCTGTGCTGTGTATTCTTTGTAAATCATGACTATGGACATTCCAATTTAACACGACTTTGTCAGGTGTAAACCGTTTTTATGCAAGTGTTCCACGCTGGCACATACCATAGTTTAACAAACCACAGATTCTTTGCTTCAGAATGTTTTCTGCTGCATGCTAACACATTAAAGTTACAAAATGTTGATATTTACAGATCTATAGTGAGAATAAAATGTCAACGTACCAATAATTATCATTACAGCTGCTGAAGTTAAGCTGTCTACTACATTAAAGACTTTGCACTCTCTGAACAGTATGACAAAAAGTATTTTGAAGGGGGTGGGTAACTGGCATTGAAGGGATTGCTCCTTGAAAGAGACAGCTTAGAGACTATGGAATGAATAGCCTTCACTTTACAGTGTGTTCTGTGAAGCGCTTTGGGACGTCCTTCCGACGTGAAAAGCGCTATATCAAATGCAAGGATTATTATTATTATTATTATTCTGTGCTGTGGAGTTCTATGGTTCTATCGTAGAACACTGTAATTTATATATAAGGCTTAGGTATGAATCCAGACAGACTAATGGACCAGACAATTTTGCTATCTGATGGCTGTTTTAAATCAACACCAAAGTTTCTGATTGAGTGAAAGTGTAGAGAACACACTTAATTTCCATCTTAATTTGGAAGATGATTTTCTGCACTACTGAGAAAGTATTGTAGAAAATCAGCTTTCAAAACTGAATCTGATTTTAAAGCTGTTTTCCAAAAACAACAACAACAAAACTTGGATTTATATAGCGCCCTCCACGCCGGACGGCGTCTCAGAGCGCTTTACAGTAATGGATCCCGGGACCGAGCCAGGGGGAGGGGGAGGAAGGTGACCAAAAGCACATACACAACCAAAGGCGCGGTCAAAAAGAAAGATCTTTAGCAAAGACTTGAAAATGGGAAGGGAGGGAGCGAGATGAAGGGAGTGAGGAAGGCAGTTCCAGAGCCTCAGGGCATAGTGGCTGAGGTACAGCCATTGAGGGTGGAGCGGAGGGCTCGGGGGACGAAAAGGAGGCCAGACCCGGAAGAACAAAGGCAATGGGTACTGTTTTGAGGAGAGAGGAGGTCAGAGAGGTAGGGGGNTGCAGATGAGTGCAGGGACTCGAATACGAGGGTGAGGATCTTGAAGTCGATCCTCTCTGGGATAGGCAGCCAGTGCAGTCTGGCAAGGACTGGGGTGATTGGGGAGTGGAGTTTCGTCGGGTGAGAATGCAGGCGGCAGAGTTTTGAATGATTTGGATTTTATGGATGATATGGATGGGAGACCGGCGAGGAGGGCGTTAGAGTAGTCCAGCCGAGAGGTGACAAAGGCATGGGCCGGGGTTTCAGTGACGAAGACATGGACCAGGGTTTCAAAAACCCGCAGAACAAAAAATTATTAAAAACAAATAATAATAATTTGGTCACTCAATCCTCACCTCTTTGTGTGCAATTGGCTGTCGCGTTTCACCCACAAAATATACAGTAAATTCATTTTACAGTATATTCTGTGAAGCACTTTGAGACGTCTCGAAAATGTGATAAGGCACTATATCAAATGCAAGGATTATTATAAAAAGGGAAGGGTGTTGCTCCGATATCTCCTAAATAAAATTGATCATTAATTTCATAGCTGCTTGTGGAACTTTGGTGTATGCCAATGAACTGCCACATTCACCTACATAAATACACACTCACTGCACTTCACAATACATCCTTATATGCTTGGTGACAGCCTCCTGGGGTAAAAGTCATTACACGAACTGCATGGATTATTTTTATTAAAAATGAAAAAGGTTCTTTAATTAAAATCCAAATGTAGTTTTGATGGAATGATAATTTATTAATTTTGCATGTATCTGATTTGCACAAGTGAAATGAATCAGAGCAAATAGTTCATTACAAAAAAATATAATTATGCCTATCTACCCTATTCAGCACTGTAGAGCAAAACTAGAATAGTCTCTCTCTCTCTCTGGATCAACATTTGTTAGTATCAAGAATAAATATTTAGCTAAATTTAACACCCCAAATAACCTCTACTCTTAGCCTGTGAAGGCAAGTTTGTTTTAATATTTAAATTGGCATATAATTGTGATAAATTCTTCAATTCAGTTTCAATTTAGAAGCCATTTATTTGGAAAAACCACAGTAAACCAACTTCCAAATTAAGATTTAATTTAAGAATTTTCACAGTTCCGTTCAATCTTATATTTTAAGACAAAATGATCTCACAGGGTAAGGCTGGGTAGAATTTCAGACCTCCGATGCTAAAGAGAATTTATACTTTGATCTCTTTTCATTGAGAAAAATGGATAAACCAAAATATCACACTTTAATGGTAGATTTGAAGGGGTATGGGGGAAAGACCAGGTAACTGGGATTGAATGGATTGCTTTTTAAAAGAGCCAGCATAGAGTTGATTAGCCAATTTGTTAGCTAGTTGATCAATT
The DNA here is from genome assembly GCF_018977255.1 of Callorhinchus milii. Classification (NCBI taxonomy): domain Eukaryota; kingdom Metazoa; phylum Chordata; class Chondrichthyes; order Chimaeriformes; family Callorhinchidae; genus Callorhinchus; species Callorhinchus milii. The sequence goes on along the minus strand of NW_024704785.1, from coordinate 174,521 downwards.
AATTTGCATCTTGGAGAGCTCCAACATCATCATATATTGTTTTGCCACACTGCAAATCCAATTATCTATTGATTTCTCAAATAAGGTTGGTCGCTCACTTCATGACTGTTTCTGGGACATTGTTGTGTGCAAATTGCTGCCATTCTTACCTATAAAAGATACAGTCACTACACTTCACAGTAAAATGCTGTGATGGTCTTTAAAATGTCTTGATACATGAAAAGGTGCTACATGAAATGCAAGGATTATCATAGTGGGACAATATCCTGCAAGTGTATTTGTTTCCAAGTACCATTCATGTGTTAATCTGGACAGTAAATCGACAGACTACTCAACCATGGAATAACACAACCAGCTGATCCTGATGCTGCTCTCATCTGACATACAGTACATCCTGTGAAGCTCTTTGAGGTGTTTTGTCGACATGATAAGGTGCCATATCAAATACATTATTTTTTATATGCACTCATTGTAAATCTCATAAATATCAATCAATGGTTAATAATTAGGAAGGGAACTCTGTTGGTTTATCCCCCCTGTCCTGTGGGCAATAATTGGTGTCCCAACCACCTCCATGTTTCATATCGATATGGCTCAGCACAGACCAGGAAGTTTGAACTGTATGGTTCAGGCACACACCCAGGAGTGCAATCATCCAATAAATCATCCAAAGAGTCATCGCATGCAATTATAACTCTTGTCATTCCATAATTTGATGCAGAATTGTAAGTAAAAGACCATTCGGCCAATGATGTTGTCTTTTCAATGGGTACTTAATTTTCACTGTCAAGGCAGGGATTTTTCCTACAAACCAAAAGTCTTGAGTAATCAGGGAGCAGTTTTCTAAACCATAGAACTCTTTCTCTGTGTCAGGATGCAATGAGCCCAAACCTCAAGGTGTCAATCTAACATCACAATCTTATAACAGAGCACAGCTAATTTAAGAGGCAAGTGATAGTTAGACTTGTGGTGAAGACTGCAGGGGGTTATATATAAATGGACTTGGCTTCGGAAATGATCAGGAAGCAGAAATGTTGAATTCACAACTAGGAAGTGCAAACTTGTTATCTATCCAATTGTCACTGATGACAAATTGACAAAAATAATTAATGATAACAGAAAGACAAACCCTTGAGCAATAACATCACATCTTTGATGTGAAAGAAGGATGATCAATCCCTGAAGTTAAAACTGGCAAAAGTACTGATCTGGGGACTGTGGGTTACAAAACAAATATATAGCTTCAACTCTCAGATTCCACATCTAATGTAATCCTACATGCAGTGAAGGTTATTCACTGGAGAAATGCAAGGGTATTAATATGTAAAGTATACTACAGTGATGTAGTCTGACCTGTAACTATTAATAATAATAAGCAGATAATAATTCTGGCTTTGAATTTAGCACCCTCCATGTCGGGAGGATGTCACAAAGTGCTTTGTAGTATATGCTGCAAAGTGTAGTGACTGTGTATTTTGTAGGCTAACACAATAACACTTTGGCACAGCAATATTCCACAAACAGCCATGGAGTAAATGATCAATTTTATTTGGGGGATTGTTTGTCAGAAAACCGGGGAAAAGTCCCTTCAATTTTTGAATAGTTACGTAAGATCTGTAATGTCCACCTGAACAAGATCTTAGTTTAACATGGCATCAAAGGAAAAGCACCTCTAACAATGCAGCACACCCACAGCACTGTATTGGACTGTGAGCCTGGACTAAATGAGTTTAAAGTCCTAACGTGGGGCTTGAACCAACAACCGTCATTCAGAGTCAAAGGTTCTACCAACTGAGGCAGGTTGACACACAGACTTTGAAATGCACTAAGCAAGCAATGATAATTCTCTAAGCAAACTTCGGATAATTCATACAATCATAGAATTATACAGCACAGAAGGAGGCCATTTGACCCATTGTGTCTGTGCCGGCTCTTTGAAAAGAGCTATCCAAATCAATCCCACTCTCTGCTCTCTCCCCATAGTCCTGCAAACTTGTCCTCCCCAAATAATTATTTACTTCTCTCTTAAAAGTTGTTATTGAATCAGCTTCCACCACCCTTTCAGCACTGTATTCCAGATCCGAACAACTCGCTGTGTGAAAAAAAATTCTCCTCACCTCTGTTTCTTTTAACAACTATTTTAAATCGGTGTCCTTGGGTTACCAACCCACCTGTCAATGGAAATAGTTTCTCCTTATTCACCCTATCAAATCCCCTCATAATTTTTAAAACTTCTATTAAGTCTCCTCTTAACCTTTTCTGCTCCAAAGAGAATAATCCTGGCTTCTCCAGCCTCTCCTGATAACTGAAGTCCCTCATTCCTGGTATCATCCTGGTAAATCTGCTTTGCACCCTCTCCAATGCCTTGACATCCTCCCTAAAGTGTGGTGCCCAGAACTGAACACAGTCTCTAGCTGAGGCCTAACCAGTGTTTTATAAAGGTTCATCATAACTTCATGACTTTTGTATTCTATGTCCCTACTTATAAAGCCTAGTATCCTGTATGCTTTTTTAACAGCTTTATCTACCTGTCCTGTCACCTTCAAAGATTTACTTGTATGAACCCCCAGATCTTTCTGTTCCTTCACCCCCATTATCAATTGTGCACATGTACCAACATACGCACAAACCATCATTTGGCTTCTACTATATATATAGTGCACAATGTTTTTTTTAATCTCCTTTTATAGCCATGGTTTGGAGCAGACAGATTCAGCCACAAAGATAAGACAGTCATCATTTTAGCAATTATATTCAAAGTAACACATTTAATTTCTACACTAAGCATCTAATGAGTTCTGGCCCAATTCCACTTTTGCTTGTTTGTTTTAAAACAGCAATATTCAAAATAAACAAGCTACTCCATCCAGTGCTTGTGCCTGAAGGAGCAAAGTAGCTCAAAAAGCCTCAGGATCAAAAACTCATCTTGATTCAAGCAGACACATCTCTTTTCATCCTCTCAGTGCACAAATATCTTTCACCAGTGCTTGGGGAGACAAATTTCAAATGTGTGCAATACTAGACTATGCAACACACCCAGCAAAATAAGACTACATCGAGAAATACCATTCACTCTTCAAAACGGTAAACATTATATGTCAATTCTTAAAATATATAGGGGCATAAATTGTGATGTATTAATTGTAACTGGTGTTAGCTTATCTGTTCATTATCACGGGTGAAAATGAACACATCATATGTTGCAGTTTTCTGTTATTTCAGTTACACCCTGTTATTTCATTTACAGAAATTTCCGTGCGTAGGTGGGATGCATGAAACTCTCAGTCTGGTTTGGATTTGTTTAAGCATGGTGATGGGTTTCAGTATGCTGACCAAAAATATTGTTTGAGGGTATTTAGTATGTGAAATCCAACACTGAAATGTTACATTTAATAACAGCTGCAAAATCTGTGCAGCATGAATTCATAAGAAATCTTTACAGTTGGAAATCTGGTTATTGGCTCAAACACTATCTGTCACGTTCAGAATGGAAAATGCATATTTCACTGCAGCCATTCAATTCACTCCACCGCAGGATCCCTGTGAATACTGTCTTAGTTACACACAATGTTTTTTTATTGCATTAAGGATACACATTGGCCTTTAATGCCATTTTAAAATACTTGAGCAGTGCACATCGTATTAGATTGCATTGCTGAAGGATTGTTTTGTGTTATGTGGAAACATTCAATACATAGCATTTCCCAATCACCAAATTGTTCTGATTTAGATTTCCCAAACCTTTATCATTGGTCTATTATCTTTTCTTTTAAATTATTCTTCATGCTTGAAACCAGGATATTAAATTCCATTAAGAACTAACTTGATGGATTGATGGAAATCTGGTTGGACGAGGTTGATATCTGGTTGGATGAGATAAGTAAATAAATAATAAATAAATCCTTGCATTTGATATAACATCTTTCATTTCGGGAAAAGAGATCAAATGGATCGAATGATCTTCTCCATTTAAGCTTGCTTATCTACCATGTGAGAAGGTGATAAATTGATGCAAGGCTTATTATTTATTATTATCTCTGTTAATTACTTCTTGGCTCCTTCCCATCACAGAACATATTCCATTCCTTCCCTCTCCCCACTGCCTTCTGCTTTATCTTTAAAAGTACAGAATTTATGGTGTTCCATTGAGTCAATCTCAGTTGTGCACCTATCCTTAAATACTCCAGTAGTGTCCCTAACTTGCTATACTTATCAAGTTCTTTCTTGAAGAAATTATTGACACAAACTACAAATTGGGGTCTATGTATTGCTGATCGCTGTTGTTGGGAATCTGTTCCACGTATTCAATACTCTGTTCGAAGTGGGAGAAAGGAATCTTATCCTAAGTCTTATTTGACTTTGTTTTTTAATTCAAATCGATTCTCACAAGAACTATGCTCCTAATTGCTTCCAATAGCTCCTGTGTATGAGTATCAGGTGAGAATGATAATTTATTATGTCCTTCATGAGTAAGTAATCCATTTGGTACTCATTGGTGGATATGTTACAGCAATCGCGAAGTATAGCAATCTTTCACTAAAACCTTATGATGGGATTTCTCATCACAAAATTAGAAGTGATTCAATCATTTTGTTTACCAATCATCATTAACTAAATCCAGGAAGGCAGATAGGACCTTGATTTAATGTCTTTTGATTTAAATCTTAATTTGGAAGATACCTAACTTTCAGTTGGGTCTCTGGTCAGTGATCATGATATCTCTGATATTCCTCTCTTACCCAGGGGCACTGTCAATTAGCTAAAACTGTGCAGCCTACTATTAAAGAACATTGGTAAGATTCCAGCTTGGATACCGTACCCCACTAGGGGTTTGGCTTCCTGGGTTAACAAGAGCCAAGCGGAAAGAATCCCAGCCAGCAGTCTGTTGTTGCACCTTTAACTGTTGGCTGAGCTAATAGTTAACCCAACACAAACCAGGATTACAACCCTAAAGCATACAATCTAAATTGTCCAATGCCGAGTCCTACAATCACTTGGGGTTCTCTACTTTTGGATTTGAACCATTTTGTGAGGTCACATGTTCTGGATGTCAGAATGAGATTGGGCATGAGAGTACAAATATTCTTTGTGCAGTTGTCTACTTGAAAAGGCAGACCCTTTACAGAGCGTTCTGGAATACCAACACATTTCTGATGAGAGGCTTGAGTTTTAAGCTCGTCCAGCTTATCTCGCTCACTCTCCTTCACATTCTCTTTCCTCCTCTGCCAAAAGAACTGACTCATCCTGGTGTATGCCGCCTTCCATTACCTATCAAAGTGTCAATTCTTCATTTGTGAGTTGATGTTGGCCAACTATTATCAGACAGATATATTGTTTCTGTTTACGTTATGTTTCATACTTCATATGCAGTGCCATGTACAGTTTCTAGGTTTCTTATTTTTTAATATTCGGGTGGCTATGCTCCTTGGGGTTTGGAAAGTGGGGTTTCTGTGGGCTGAGTTGCTCCAAGCAAATGCAACAAGCAATGGATTATAGGAATCAAGTCAATCCTTCGTGCAGGTCTTGATAATCTAATGCCTGATACCAATACTTCAAGGGCAGTGTTGCTAGTGACAGGACTTTGAGGACTGGACCAATTACTGCTGGCTGCGATTCTTTCCGCTTGGCTCTTGTTAACCCAGGAAGCCAAAGCCCCAATGGGTAGGGTATCCTGCACAGTTTTAGCTAATTAACCCAGCAATAATTCTAATGCATACTATGGGGTATCCAAGACTTGGCTCTTGCCAACCTACACTTAAATTCCCTTGAATTTAAGTGTAGGTTAGGTAACCTAGGTGCATCCCTCTGAGGAGAAACTTCATACCCCATACCAGCAAAAACAACTTGCATTAATATAGCACCCTTCACATGGGGTAGTGTACCGGAGTGCTTGACAGTGGTGGAGTCTGACCCTGAGTCAGGGGGAGAGGGAGGGGCGAGGTGACCGTAAGCACGATCAAAAAGGAAGATCTTTAGATGGGATTTGAAAGTGAGGAGGGAAGGGGCAAGGTGGAGGGTTTGAGGGATGGAGTTACGGAGCACGGCCACAGATGGTGGATCAGAGGAGATGAGGGACAAACAGGAGGCCAGAGCCAACAGAGCGGAGGCAGGGGGTGGTGGAGTGGAGAGTAAGCAGCTCGGATAGGTAGGGAAATGTGAGGGCACGAAAGGATTTGTAAACAAGTGAGAGGATCTTAAAACTGATCCATTGGGTAATTTGGAGCCAGTGGAGCTTGGCAAGGACTAGTGTGATGGTGGGATGGTGTTTTGTACGAGTGAGTATCCGGGCAGCAGAGTTCAGGATTATTTGAACTTTGTGAACGGTGGAGCTGGGGAGACCAGCGCGGCGGAGGGCATTGGAATAATCTATATGGGAAGTGACAAAGACGTGGACGAGGGTTTCTCTGCATTGGTTGTGGTTCCATAGAAGGAGGTGGGCCAGACATGCCTGGCTCAGTTAGTAACACTCTCATCTACGATTCAGAAAATTCTGGGTATAGGCTCCATCTTAGGACTTTGAATTTATAATCGAGGATGACACTCTAAAACAATGTGAAGGGGAGGGGAGAGGGGTACAGCAACGTTGGAGGTACTTGGCTTAAGGTGAGATGTTCAAATTTGGTATCTTCTGCTTGCACGGTGCCCATTAAGTATCCCATGGTTCTATTCGAAAAGTGATGGGAGTTTATCCCAGTGTCCTAACCAACAATTCCCCAAATAAAATTGTTCATTCACTTCATGACTGTTTGTATTGCTGTGTGCGAATTGAATGCTGCAAATGCCTACGCAAAATTACATAGACCCTACATTTTTACTAAATGAAGCACTTTGAGAAGCCTCTCAACATGAAAGGATTATTATTATGACAATAATAAACAGGTATTCATTTCAGTTACCAGAATTGCATCACACCAACCTATAGGAACACCAGTATTGCAAAATCTATTTCCCGAGTACAGTTCTCATGGGTTGTTGGGAATTTTAACAGGATTCCTTATTAAGGAAGGAATCCATTACTACACTAATTCCTTATTAAGGAAGGAATCCTGTTGAAAAAATACCTCCAATTTAAACGCTTAAAATGAAAGGATTTCAGTAACATAAACTGGAAGGAGAGGGAAGAAATAAACCACCCAAGAACACAGTCCTCTGGCAGCTGTACTCTACACATGTCCCTTATCACTGTCATTTATTTTGGTAACATTGCTGATGTTATTGGGGAACATGTTAATAGTCCGCAGGGAACTTATTTTCTTCCATTCTTCACAAAGTGCTGCTTTTCATTTTTTTTCAGTTGACCGTCAAAATAATTCTTTGGGGATTCCATTTTTCGTTTCATTGTGGACTATTTTCTATATTTGCGAGCCCTGAGCTGTCATTCATTTGTGCAGAATCAAATAAAATGCTTTTTTGGAGAGTTTCTGCAATCTGTGATGATTAAATGCACATACGTAGACCAGAACTAGAAACCTGAATAAGAAAATGTGTAATTATCTTGTATTCAGATTGCATTTGTCTAGCTCTGGGAGATATTTTTAGGAAAACGGTTCTATTCTGAGTATCGCTCAATTTTAAGCCCATCAGCTGCTTGATTTATCTGCGTATTGCCTCTAGCCAATGTGCAGCATAGTTATTTGTAGTTTTTCTGCTTCAGTTCCTAAGCAATGCTGACAGGCAGGAAGCTAAGTAATGACTGACAACAAAGTGCTGACATTTTATAAAATGAGATTATAATAATAAAACTTGCATTTGATAAAGCAATTTATCACATCTTCAAGATGTCTCAAAGTGCTTCACAGAATATACTGTATATTTGAACTGACTGTATATTTTGTGGGTGAGATGATTTGGTTGAAAAGTAGCTATTTCTTGACATGAAATTGCACTTTGATGTACAGACAAAATATTTTCACCAGCAAATGTAAGACACTCATTGATGGTGATCTTAAGGATAAACATTATTACATGGACTTGCTCACCACAGTGTAACCCTCCAAGAAGCAGAATGCATCAGCCAAAGTAGCATCAGATGATTGGTGTTAAGTTGATCTCCATCTGACTTTCTTAATTCGTGAATGGTGACATCCTGGTACAGTAAACAGGACTGGTAGATATTTAGAGGGTGAGCAGGAACACAGCACACTATGATAACTAGACCACGTGATATTTATTTTTAAATGTATTGATGTCCTACATGTATTTGACCTCAAGTTGCAGAGTGATGATAAGTGTATCTTGACTCTGAGACATGGGATTATTTTCTTTTTCCTGAACGCTCTTGACTGTGAATGGGTGTTGAAGGGGCAACTTCTCTCTACTCTAACGTGCCTGTCTACTGCTGATTTTATATTGATTAAGTGGCGGCATTGAAACTATTTTATTGTTAGAAATCCTGGGTTTGGCGATTTTTGTTTCAAGTGTTTGGAGAATTTATTATAGCCTTAGAATATCAGTATAATAATATATTTTTATTATATATTATTATGTTAAGAATGTTCCCTTAGCCTATGTTTCACAAGTAGGAATATAATGGCCACTATTTATCTATAATTTTTGGTACCTAAGTCAGGAATGCCTTTTTAAATAGTTTTACACAGTAAAGATCAATCGGTCATGTGTCCACAGTGGGTGTTTGTTTTGCTTATTTACTCCGTGTGAGGATAGTGGAGCAAAGTTAATTACGCAGATCAAGTGGTTAATTTCTAGTTGTTAGGGCAGCAGTTGCCATTAATTAGCACTGAAGTCAGAAAGAATGTCTTATTTGTCTTGGAAGAAAAGTTTTGTGTCATTAAAAAGTGTCTTTTGTGAAGAATATCAAGTGTATTGCCTGAAAACCAATTACAAAGTGCCTTTCCAAAACACAGCATCAACGATAATGTCCTCTTCATTGTCTGTCTATTTTTGTTTGTGCCAAAGACCTGCAGGAGTTGCCAGTGGGATTGTAAAACTCATTCTGGGAGTTAATGATGGGAATCTCTAGAATCTATTGAAATACAAAGCCGTGAAGCTTTTACTGCAATTAATCAAAATGATAAAACTGAACCATTAGGCATTATGTTTAATTTGTTTCACAATCCTGTTCACGCAGAATTTCTCTCAATGTTTTAAAATCTCAACTATGAATCCTGACTTTTAATGTAATTGGAACCAACGTTTCATTATTTAACTCTTTTCAACCTTAAAATAGTTGTCTCATTTACCACATTACATTGTTTTTATTAGCAAATGTAGTTGGAATGCTTGTTTTTTTGATCATCCAGATGTCTGACACATGCAGCAAACCACCATCATGTTTAAGAATATCCGAACCAGTCCCTGCATGTTGCGTGTCTGAAATGTGATGCATACTCTCTCTCTGGAGGGATTCACCTTGCTTAACTAATCCCTGAGATATTAGGTGCAAGTTGACAAGAGCCAAGTCTTGAGGACCCCAGCATATTTTCTGGAGTTCAATCAACTATCGCTGCACAGTTTGCCATGGATAGTTTGCCTGGAAAGCTTCCTGCTGCTTTTCGAGTGGAACCACTCTATCTACCCATTAGGGATTTGGCTTGCAGGAGTAAAAGGATCCAAGTGGGAAGAATCCCTGCTCCCAGTGACCAATCTGCCTGAACAAGTCCTGCCGATCATCAGCAGTGCCCTGGAGTACTGTAGACCTTCCAGACTACCGAGACTATTACAGAGAGTTCACTTGATTCTTCTATTCCACTGCCAAGCATGTTGCTCGCAAAGGGACACCAATTACTTTCCTCCCCCCCCAATGGAATACTGCACATCCTAGTCTTCAGACCATTGTGTACAGTTTTAGTTACCTTACCTCTAAAAAGGATTCAAGGAAGAACAACGCCAACTTGTCTGGGTCTTTGAGAGGTAGAGCTGAGATTCCTTTCAACAGAGAAAAGAAAATGGTAGGGGATTTTAAAAGGCTGACATAGATAGTATAAAATAGATGAAAGCAAACTTATTGACTAAGACCATACCATAAGCATAATGACAGAACCAAAAGAGATAGTCAGTCTTACATTTTAAATTCTCAAGTAACACTGGTAATTAGAAAGCTCTTCCCATTCCCTCTCCACACATGTAGAATGGCGGATATGAGATATTCTGGTCTCAACCACCATCCCGGCAACCTGTTTCAATTGTTACTTGCCACTGGATAAAGAAATACCCCTGTTGTCTGTCCTGAAATTTTTCTTTGTAACCTTAAATATGTGCTCTTTTCTACTTTCTCAATCCCACTTAAAATCTTGTATACTTGTGGAATCCTGTAACTCAGTGGTTAGAGCACTTGCCTTGCAAGCAAGACAATTCCAGGCAGGGCGAAAACTTGGGCAAGTTTCCTTACTCCACACGCCTAATAATAATCCCTCCAAAACAAAAAAAAACAAAAATTGGTCAATTTCAATCCACGACTGTTTGTGGGACACTGCTGTGCACAATTGGCTGCCGCATTTCACCCACAAATATAGTCAATTCACTTTACAGCATATTCTGTGAAGCACTTTGAGACATCTAGAAAATGTGAAAAGCGCTATATCAAATGCAAGGATTATTATTATTATTTATTATGTACTTGTATAAGGCTCCCTCTAAGACATCTCCTTTCAACACTGAAGAGTCCTCATCTGACTAATTGCTGCTCAGAGCACAACACTAGGAATCATCCCGATTGTTTGTCTCTACACTGTCTCTATGACCTGGGTAATCCACTTATGTCACATCGACCACAGTTGTATACAGTATTCTAGAGGTTGCTTGACCAGAGAACAGTACAGCTTCTGTATAGCTTCTGGGATCTGAACTCAACAGTATTGACAACATTGCCCAGCATGCTGTTTCTCTTGCTTTTTGCTGCCTCACCCGGTTTTGAAATGGTGAGCGATGGTTCAACAAACACTCTTTGATCTCTTTCAGCTTCCTCCTTGACAAGTTCTATCCCATCTATGTACTTGTACTGTGTGCGTATAGGAAGTACCTGTGTACTGTGTACTGCAACTGTACTGCACATAAGACGTTTTTTTTTACTTCCTATATGCAGTACTTTGCACTTAAAGGTATTGACAGTCATCAGTCCATGTGCATACCCTATCAAGCTTGCTTGGTGAGACCTTGTTTTTTTTTGATAGTATTATGAATTGCAGGATTAACCATAGATGAAGAGAAGTAGCAACAGCAGGCCAGAAAAAGACTGTCTCAACGACTCACTGAAGGAGTCATAAACTACATAAGGCAATGGCTCAATAGAAACCTACAAGCCTAGCTCTAACAACAGAGACTGTGGTAGAACTGCTAGGGTTTTATGAAAAATGACTTGCAAGGAAGATGATCTGATCACATAGCATTACCAGCTGCTATGAAAATTACTACTGCATTCAACGTTTATGTAAATGTCTCCTTCGAAGCTGCAACTGAGGGTCTTTTTCATTATATGGCACTATTTGAAAAGAGAAGGATTTTCTTTCTCCCAGTCCACAGTTAATCCTTTTTACAGTATATCCTCTAAAGTGCGTTGAGACATCTCAACCAAGCGATAAGGCACTATATCAAATATAAGGATTTTTTTCAGAAGTGAGCCAACATGCTGGGTTCTGCTGCAATGAAGAAAAAACTATTGCTTTGTTCTCTACAGCCTAACATTGTATTTATTTTGCCTGCACAGACAAGCACAGAATTTGTTTTAACTATTGCCAGGTTCCTACTCTAAAAGGATTTGATTTCGCCCATGACCTTTAGGCTCTCTTCCTGCATTCAGCATCTTATTTTAACCGCTGGGAATTTTACTAAGTAAACGCACAACTGTTATGTCATCAAGTGGTTGTATTGTTCAGGTAAAAAGATCAACAAGGTTATTGAGGGTACATTTATATCTAAAAATAGCAGTTTAACTGTAGATTGTGAAATATAAGCCTGTTATTGAGGACTGCCAAGATCAGGAAAGTAAAATTTTGCATTGTGGCAGGACACATCATGGCAACATGGCATGAGTTCATAGGTTAACCCTGCAAGCCAAAGCTCTAATGGGTTGGATGGTCCAAGTTGGACAAGCAGAGGGAAAGCTTGCCAGATGGGAGTAGTATATTATTTTTCCATTACACTATACTTACCTATATAAAACCAGCAAACATTTCCTAACCTTAAATTTCTACTCCGCTGATGAGCACATAACATATCTAATTTACAGAATGTAGGAACAGGAAGTCCACAGTGATATGCACAAAGGAAATGTGAATAAATTGTCAGCTATTATACATTATGCAGTGTGTATTACTCTCCGATTCACATCAGCAACACACGGAGACTTAGAGTACTCATATTAATGAACCAATCCATTCTAAAGATTAATTTTACTAGATTGATAGTAAAACATTACTTAATATCTTTTACCTGACATTCGCTGCATTTTTTCCCATTTGATGGATTTAAATTATTTATACCCTTTAGGTTACGTGATAGCAAATAACTGAATTTTCCATATTTCATTCATAAAATGTTGAGTAGTAATAATAATCCTTGCATTTGATAGTATTAGAGTAGTATTAGATTACAACGCAAATCTCGGCTTCAAAATGGCACACAGGGATGTAAACCAGGCCAAATCCTCTTTATTCCTGTAAAAACAGTTGTCCCATGAACCCTCGGGCAGTGTCAACAGTGCAGTTCCTCCAGTTTATTTAATGTCAGTCTGCCAGTAGCTGGCGATAATCGCTCAATGCGAGATTGTTCTTTTTTGTAGACATGAATTACTTTGTAATCAGAGGCTGATGGAGTTGTATGGAAGGTATTTTACTAGAAAGCTCCACCCCCTCACACACAAGCAACTAACACTCTCTTTCAATAAACTAGGAGTTTTGTCACTTTTAACCAATGTATATATATTTTTGGAAAACTTAGTTGCCTATAAAAATGAACAATGTGGATTATGGCATCAGAGAAGATAGTATTTGCTTGCTATTACATTTGCATAGTTTGCACCATCTGATGAACAAATCTGACAGGAATCAATTGTAAATTAGTGTAAATCAGATATTGGCACCTCTACAATGGCATTAGTTTCTTAGCTTTTTGATGACAGTGACCTGACTGGGGCACATCTATAACATTTTGTAAGAACAATTCACCTTTGTGTTGTATAGCCACTGATACAAAATAGAATCTTTTTATTACACAAAGAAACTAACACTCGCTTCCGAGTGTTAAACAAAGCCTTTATGTACATATTTATTTAGAAAACACTGCATTGTCAGAGGCAATGTTGTTTGGATGAAATGTTAAATCCATTTGTTTGTTTAGGTGGATGTTCACGAACATATACTACAGTTCAGTCCTGTGGAAAATCCTGCTGTTTGGTGATGTGATAAGGTGTTGCATCAAATGAAAGCATTATTTTAAACTAAAATACTATCTGTTTGTTCAGGTGGACATTAAAAATCCATGGTATTATTCGAACATAGAAAAAAGTTTGTCCTTTGGTGTCTTGGCCATCAATCTGCCACAAAAAAAATGATATTTCCTTCATTGTTGTTTATTGGACATTACACTGCACAAGTTAGTTGCTGTGGTTCCCGACACATCCTCTACAGTTTCCTCTTCATTGTTAATATCGCCACTACCCCCATTATAGTATTCTACAGCATTGTCTTCCCATGTGAATAGAAATTAACCATGGGTTAATAATGCAGTTAGCATCTGCACACAATTCTTTTTCAAATATAAGGATCCTTTTCTGTTAATGCATAATGTTAAGGAATGCTCAATATCAAGTATTAATGTCTACAGTGGTTTCATTTCAAAGTCTATTAAAAAGTTAATTGCGAACCTCAGGAAAATGCTAAACTGAGAAACTGTATATTACTTATCCAGCTTGTATTGTTCTATTTCATTAGACTTTTGGCTCACAGAGCTGAAGATCTGACTACATTTTCAAGTCTAATTGATGAGGGAGACACGCTGATTCACCATCAATGAATTTTAACTAACTGAAGTATCAAACAAGCATGCACAAGTAAGTATGTTTTCTGTAGAAATCTAGATGAAGTTGAGCTTTATAAGTACAAATTGTTGTTATTGTTGAGGTCCTGTAGTGTAGCAGTTAACACACTCGACTCGCAAGTGGAGGACCTGGGTTTGATTCCCCGGTAGGGCGAAATTTTAGGCAAGTTTCCTTACTCCTTATGCCTCGGTTTACCTAGCAGTATGTAGGAACCCAGTTGTTAGTCGATTGTCGGATCACTTTTCCGGGGATAATAATCCCTTAAGCAAAATAATAATTAATTGGTCACTCAATCCATGACTGTTTGAGGGACACTGCTGTGCCCAATTGGCTACCATGTTTCACCTACAAAAGTATATTCTGTGAAGCGCTTTGACATGTCTTGAAGATGTGATAAGGAGCCATATAATAAAAAATAATCCTTGCATTTGATATAGCGCTTCTCACATCTTCTAGACTTCTCAAAGCGCTTCACAGAATATACTGTAAAGTGAGTTGACTGTATATTTGTGGGCAAACAGTCGTGGA